>NC_135571.1:2213110-2353110 GCF_964340395.1 Glandiceps talaboti
ATTTTATTTTTAAATTGATAGACATGTACATATTAGTTACTTTTAACCCTTTCACCACCAGTACCCGGTATACCGGGACGCGCTAGGGCGCCCACCAGTACCCGGTATACCGGGACGCCAAAGTTCATTCACCTATCTTGCCGTAAAACCGTTCAAAGGCAGCAATTGCTGCAAAATTTGCTGCCATAACTAGTTCCACACATGCGTATTAGCCTTGTTTATATTGCCTGCCATTTTGAATGTATGATAGTGAACGGTATCGAGAGCTACGATCCAAATGACGAGCGATCGTAATTTTACGTGCGTTTTTCGCCCACAAGATCGAATTTAAACATGGCGGATATAATTAACGGCTCTCATAACATGGTCTACGATATAAATTATGTCACTGTCTTTGAATATTTCGACTGAATTTGACTCGAAATACATCATTGAATACAAGTATTTAGCTGTGGGAACACATTGTACTTGTGTGTAAGCATCAAATTCCCGCTAAGTCCGTATGAGCTGCCGGTGGCAGTTTACGGTTGAATTTTTGAATGTCGGCAAATTTACGCAATCTTGTGACAGGTACCGACTCCCATACTAACGTCTTGGTTGTAATTTTTGGCTATAAAATGGATTATTTTGGTTTTATTTCTTTTGTTACATCTCAGTAATGACTTGTATTTGTACTTGCTCAGCGTGTACAGGTCAGTGGAGGGAAATTTATGCACGATACGGGCGATTTTACGAATCGGATTTTTTATGTGCGTTTTTCAACGTAAAATTCAAATTTCAACATTGCCGAAGCAAAATCTGTCTCCCCTAACGTAACTTACAATGTAAATAACGGTGCTGTTCGTAGAAAATTCCACTCAATTTTGACTATGAATACGATGTTTTATACAAGGAGATGACTGAGTGAACTCAATGCAGGAAATGGAAGGATCAGATTATCGCAACGTAACTTCAAAGTCCCGACTGCATATTTGGTTTTGTGGGTACAGCATGTTGGCAAAAAGCGCCACTTTGGCGTCCCGATTTGGACTCGTATACTACCAACTTGTGGGCATTTTTACTGATTTTGAGCATAAATTTGGTGATAATTTTTTGTTGTTCTGTCAAATAATGATATATAATTACACAAACTAATTTTTCTGAAGGTATTGGTGCAACGACTTCAGGTATTTTTGTCCCTTTCATTGTCGGTGCGGGACCGACTAATTGCGTTGTAATCAGATTAGAGAGCCGTTATTTTTTTCCGTTCAAATGTAATACGACTGAAAATAACATTTTCTGCCAAATTTTCGCCGATTTTGACCATTTAACCAGTATACATAATTTTGTAGAAACATGAATGTTGGTATTTTGAATTTAGTTTGTTATATAAATGTTTTGTTTATTTGTGACATGTCAATAAATAAACAACACAGGGTTTTTTTACCAATATTTTCTTATTTTAACCCAAATTTCAGTTGTGAATGTGATATTTGAATCTGATTATTTGTAAGTATGATATAGACAATTTATTTTCCAGTAAAATGATACCTAATTTTCAAAGATTGGGCAATTCTAAGGATTTTTGTATCAATTTGATTGCATACCACTCACTCTCACTTTATGTTAGTGAGGGGGCTGGTGGAGCACAAGCAATCCCATGAGGCCAATGGTGGTGAAAGAGTTAAGTCAAAACAGAGTCTTCCGCCAGACCAACACATTCCATATATTGGCACCAGAAGTGTGTCTCCAATTAAGTTGACATTTATAACTCAGTTACCGTTTCCTGTAGCTTACCACATATGTAGGGAGACATGCTGCTTACATAAATACATATAACTTATAGCCTAGTTCCTTACTACAATCATCTCCACTCACATATAGGGAAAGTCACTATTCTAGCACAAAAATCTGTGCTACCCTGCCTGCTTTCGTATAAATGTAATGACATTATCGCGTCCCCACATGATTTCACTTACATACATGTACAGTAATAATAGGGAAAGTCACTATTCTAGCACAAAAATTTGTGCTACCCCCGACTGCCTTCATATAAATGTGATGATATTATCGTATCCTCACATGATTTTAGTTCCAGACTAGAGAGGTGGAGTTTGGTTAATGAACAATTGTCTAAAGGAACTAACCAATTGCAGATGCCCATCAATTTGTGATGGATTACTACTGACATGCGTTGTTTACCCTTCGCCCATCAAGGGTAGCACAGATTTCTGTGCTAGTAGAATAACGACTTTCCCTATACGTGAGTAGAGATGATTGTACTAAATCGTAATGCATCGTATTGGAACTAGACTAAGCATACTACTAGTAGTACAGTAACTGTACTACTCATGTAAATGTGCCATAGTTATCCATAAATAAAATTACTTTTGATGAGGAACCCCTGGTACCATAAAATGACTGGGTATTAAACTTCAAGTATTACCTACTTGTAGGCCTTAACTAAAACACTTCCTTCTGATACTGTAGTGTTAAGTACATTTTCAATATTGCATGTACACTGCATTTAATCCGATATCGTTTAGCTTAATAAGTGGTTGAGTTTCCAAAGCTTTTAGAATATTTTACGTTAGCATACATGTATATCACTCTGAAAATCCAGAAAAGAACATTCAGTTGTTAGTTTGTTGTTGTTTTCTTAGAATGAAAATTGTAGCTTTAAATTGATTAGTTATGAACTGTTACAGATATTTGACGCTTCGTTATCATCTTCTTTGTTTACAGTTTATGGCTATGGCATGGACAGCAGGTTAGAAGTCAACCTCATGGAGTCACTGACGCTAACCAATAGAATGGCAGATGTCATTCAAGTACCTGGATTACATGACAGATCACCTGCTTTCCTGTTGCAAGGTAAGCATTGATTGGCTGTACAGAAACAGAATGAGTGTAGAAATACAAATGTACATTCATTGCAAAACGTGTGTTGACATTTGATTATATGTTTTAGAGACTAAGTCACACACAACAGAGTTAGAATCAACAAAAATGTGAGAAGTCGTACACAAATGATATTCTGATGTGATGTACAAATATGTACATGTATGTATATGTATGTATATGTCTTGTAAGTTGTATACAATCATGTGTACACACGTGTATACACATGCATGCATGTGCACTCCTATATGCGCACACACACACACACACACACACACACACACACACACACAGTGTGACACACACTACAGGTATAGCAATATATATTGATTGTACAGTTTAGAGTCACACACATCAACAAAAATGTGAGAAGACACACAGTTTATATATTTGTAAATTGTATACAGATATCCTGATATGATGCATGTACATGTTTTGTATACATATGTACTTGTATGCACACACACATGCACACGCATACACAGTTGTTATACAGAAAAAAATCTACTCCATAACTCTATTCTCAAATATATCCAGAACCCCCCCCCCCTCCCCCATGTGATATTGCTGGTGATTTCTTTAGTTTTCATACAGAGTTGTAATATTAGTATTTTGTCAGCTTTTTAGTTCAACTTATTTATTACAATATTTAATTCATGTACTTGGTCTGTGTTATGTGGTTTATGTAAGGGTGTAACATGTATGATTCATCTACAATATGATATATACACTGTAGGCTATCTTACAAACGTACCATGGGGTATAACTATCAAAATTAATCATCTCATAACTGCATGATAATTAGGATCACAAACTTTGACGAGGTAGTTAATTAAAAGTGTGGTAACTGTCACAAATACTCTTCACATGAATCCTCACTGAGTTGTGGTTTTATGTTTTGTGTCGTCACAACACAGAACAGTCATGGTTCATCAAAGTAGTTTTCATTCATGAATCTAGGATATGGAATTTGAAACGTGTCGCATCACACAAGTGGCAAGTTTGGCATTGTAAAAAGAATGAGACGTAATTTACCACAATATCCGGCTTGGCATATACTTAGATGTTGTTCCCCAATATTTTTCTTTGTTCAACCAAGGAAAATATGAGTGACCTAAGGGGTCTTTATCACTACAAGTCTAGCAACTTAGGTCATGATTATTTTCTGGCTGAATGAAATAAAAGTATTGGAGAATAACATAATTATACCACCGCCAGTAATACCAAAGAAAAATTGAGGAAAGTATTGGCAATTTTGAACATTTTGACTCATATTTCAAACACAGCAGAACCAGTGATGTAGACACACGTTATCATGACATACACACGCATTGTCGTATCGTAGAATGACCAGAGTATATACTCCATATTTTTAGCTTATGCATGGTATAATAGTCTAGAAACCGTACATGTCAGCTTGTTTTCTACAATCTCTCTCTCCATGTATAGTCAAATGAACAAATTCTAGCCAAATCTCCTGCTGAGGAAAGGATGAACAGCACATGTCAGTTAGTAATCTCTCACACACTGATGGTGGTTGTAGTTGGTTACTTCATTCAGTTTACGACAAACTTGACCTCCAGTGACGTGAGAATGCGATAACATCAGCACATTTATATCAATGTCAACGCTCCAATAGCATTACACTACTGCTGTTGGTAGTAAGAACAGAATGTCAAGCTATAAAGAAAGCTATTTGACTATACGGTGGAGAGAGATTGCAGAAAACGAACTCACATATAGATTCTAGACTAGCCTAGGCATACACATGTACTTCAATATTCTGAGAAGTGACATCGTGCAGCCAGATGGCCACCTCTGCATTTATTAAGCATACACACACACTGTGTGAATATTCTTAGAAGTGACAATGTCCCCGTTAGACGGACAATATTCTGAAAAGTGACGTTGTCCATCCAGATGGCCAATATTCTGAGAAGTGACATTGACCAGCCAGATGGCCACATCAGTGTTTATTAGGCATACACACGGACTGACTCAATATTCTTAGAAGTGGCAATGTCCCGTTAGACGGCCAATATTCTGAAAAGTGACATTGTCCATCCAGATGGCCAATATTCTGAGAAGTGACTTTGACCAGCCAGATGGCCACCTCAGCGTTTATTAGGCATATATACACGGACTGACTCAATATTCTGAGAAGTGAAGTTGTCCAACCAGATGCCCACCTCTGTGTTTATTACTCATTCATTACACTTAATTAACAAAAACTTTCATATTATATTCTTTCAGTCCCTAGAGTTCTGTAGACAGTTGACTGTTATTAGATTAGTTTACAGCACCTGCTGTCCATATGTTGATCTCTACTAGGTACATATACATACATACATGTATATTAACACTTCTAAAACCTAGCTTATTGTATTATTGGCACATAATGGCTACATACCATTCGATTTGATCACATGCAAATCTAGGAAGATACCATCTTGGTTTTCACAGAGATTATGAAATTGTAACCCAACTTCATTGCATACAGTGTACAGCTACTGGTGTTGTGATGTCAATTTCTCTTAAGATTAAAAAAGTATGGAATGATGAAATGACGATAAAGTCCTCTATAAAACAAGTCAGTGACATATCAGATAAATTTATGCTGTGAATTTATTGCTTCAGAAGTAATTATGGATGTTTATCATGCACTATTTAATATTACCATCAATGAGGGATGTACAAATATACATACCATACAGTTTTAACCTTTCATTCATTATTTTTTGTCTTTATTAAACACCATTGGCCACAGGGAACCCCCCCCCACACACACACAGACACACACTCTCTCTCTCTCTCTCTCTCTCTCTCTCTCTCTCTCTCTCTCTCTCTCTCTCTCTCTCTCTCTCTCTCTCTCTCTCTCTCTGACTTCTGCATTTTCTACTCAAAGTTTGTTTCGAGTTTCGAGATACATGTACTTCGTTAGCTCGCGTATTTTTACCGAGATGAGGGCTCGGAGGTACGATCCGTTAACGATGACAGCATAGTGAACGCGCTACACATATTATTGACCAAACGGCAGTGATAAATGATTGTGCAAAACAATAAATCTCAAGCAATAAAAATGAAAGTTTTAACACTCAACAATGAAATTGATAACTATACTCTAGTGTATATGACTAATCGGATATGAATATTTCCACTTGATGTGTCAGTTTCTAAGTTTAGAATTTCATCATTTGATACGCGGCATATTTGTTAAGATGCAAGTGTCATCAGTAAGACAAATATTTCAAAAACAAAATTTAACAACACGATACTAGCGGGGAAAATATAGGTTGACTCTCGGTAACTGATTTATGCCATTGTTTTGGTGATATTAAAGTGACCATATGGATGGATGACAAACGGGTATTTATTTTGGATTTTTAATTCATAAAACAACTCTACTACATTTGTCTACTTTAAATACAATGTTAAAGAACATACATCAAGTCCATATTTGTAACTCAATAAATTTCAAAAAAACTAAAAAGTGTGTAAAAAGTTTAGTATTGTAGGTATGTACAATAACAAAGTTGTTTTTTCCAAATTTTTCAATGTTTTACAATTTTTGAGTCACAAATATGGACTTGATACATGTTCTTTCACATTGTATATTCAACTAGAAAAACTTAGTACTAGAGTTGTTTTATCATTTAAAATTCCCAGATAAATAGCCAATTTTCATCCACATGGCCCCTTTAATTGTATTTATTATTTTTGCAACAAGAATAAAATTTAATTTCCTCAACCACTCCCACTAATAATATACAGTTTCAAGGGCAGTTGAGCAAAAGGAAGTATTTGGTGTTGAATATACGGAATAAGAAGTGTAATGTAACTGTGGTGGTATATTTGTACAGTGTTTGTGCAAGAAAAGTGTCGCCATATGATGATCACAATGTGTTTTACAAGGCCAATAAGAACATGGACATTCAGATTGCTCCTGAGGTGTAAAAAAAAATTTGTAATTCCAAGTACATTTAATTTTAAAATAGATGGGGTATGTATGTAGATATTTTATTTTATTTTATTATACCATACATGTATATATTTTTTCATGTATGAGTGTCTAGTTCAGGTTTTCCATTGTTTTCCAAATAGTCTCTGTGTTGTTTATTTCTTCCTATCAGATGTACAGCCATTTCAGATTGGAAGAATAGTTGTATATTGTCTTTTTAAGTTGATGTCAGTTTCCGCACCCGCTATTTCTTGCGAGACTTCACGATTTTCGCTATTTTATTATTATTTTTCTCGAATTCGTAAAAAAAAAGGTTTAGGGTCGGCATGAAAAACTAGGTGGGGTCAGGTAACTAGAACCAAACAACTTTTTTTTTTTGGCCTGAGTAGAATCTACAAAACACGCTGACAGTGAGTGGCGCAGATTGGCCTGTGTTGTATACAGACAAGTACATTGTTAATTCAGGTTGTGGCCTTCTCAGACAGACACAGACATGGTTATATTAGACAATATACAGTGTACATCATTCATGAAACTCTAGACAACTGTTACCTGCATGCATACATATATACATGTATACATGATATAAATGTAGATGTGATGTCTCTAACAGATAAAGGCACTGTGTATGCTTTAAATGTTAATGTATGCAGTGATCGATATATGCTTTACTGCAGATTTTAGAACACGCTATCTAGTTTACTAGGCCATTGTGCAGGTTCATACAGCTATGCCAACATTATCTATCTGTCAGATATGTACATTGTATAAATTAGGGAGATGTCCAAGATAAGTCGATCAGAGCAGTGGTAGTGATCAGTGATGTACAATGTATGTTCAAAAAAACATTCAATATGCATCATTATAGTTGTGACTGAGTGAACTTTGAATGAACTTGTATAATAATTCCCCCAAGTCACGTCCTGAAATAAGACAAATTCAATTAATACTAAATGTATGAAAGAGTATCAAAAAGCTAAAACACATAATTCACAAACAGAATTAAATGTCTGAATAGAATTCCAAATTGACTCAGGTTTTGTACAGCTCATTGATTGAGATTGCATTCTCGCAAATCAGAGTTGATCTTTCTTCTTCGACACATCGTGATTTGTGGACGTACAGTGCTGTAAAAGAGGCTACGGTTTATGACGATGTGAGAATGGAAAAAAGGGAAGGATGGATAAGGGTGAATTTGATGTATATTTTTCTTTTCTCTTTTTTTTTCAGGAGGTAACAGACTTTTACAGGTACCAGACTACACCTTTGAGAAGGCAATCAACCTACTTAGAAGTGACAATGAGTTTACTTTGATGGCGTCAATCAAACAAGATGTCAGAAACTCTGGTAGTATTATTTCAATGTCTGAGGGAAGATCAAAGTAAGTCCTTTCAATCATCTACTAAATTGTATTATTTCCATATGCATGTAATAATTATATTACTGTGGAACGTTTACTGTGGACAAGCTAAGAATTAAGGATCGACACACAGTTTAAAATTATTGTGGAACGTAACCTTATTTGATAATGTAATTGCAAAAAGCTAACAATTCAAGTGGAAGGTAAAGTTATGTTTTAATGCCTGCGTGAGCTAGCCGCATGTTAACTCTAGGCTAGCTCAGCCGTAGAATTGAGCATCACCAGGTTGGTAAATTGAAAAGGGATTTCTTCCATTGGATTCATGGAGGTGTAGTCACTGATAGTAGAGTGATATTTTTATCTTCATTGTTGATCACCTCCTTTGCTGAAAATAGTTGGATTTGATTGATGTAAACCACATCTCTTAATTATTATAACTGTCTCAGCTGCAAAATAAGCATCAGTTTATATTTGTCTATAAGCTTGTGTACAGTAAGTTCTCCACAATAGAAGTAATGTTGTTAAATTGCATGATCAATTCTTTTCTCCAATTATGATTGCCTATTTGTAAATGAGTTGTTTCTAGATTTTGTCACTGTGGCTTATACAGTAGCTTGTGCTCACTCAATATTATGTTTTAGTTGTCTACAACATTCTACATTGAAGAAGAAAGTCAAATCTACCAGAGTTCCCCTGTCATTTTAAAGGGGTTCCTCATCAAATTCGTGGTAACTACATGTATGTCAGTTTTACCATATTCCCCCTTTTTGTTACCGGGTCCCCAACCTTAGCAAAAACACTACCTTGTCAATGTTGTTAACAAGAAATGGATATTGTATACAAAGTGGATTTAACTAATGCAGGCAGCTTATAGCGATTTGCACTCAAGATACATATATTGAGGGTTACTATAGCAACATGACAAATTATTGAGTGACTGAGCAGTAGTACTTGTAATGGCAGACCATCTTGAAATAACTCAATTCAAAGAGGGTTGATGCATGCAAGTCAGGTATCAATACGCATACATGTACATGTAACTTTCATCATATGTTTAACTTAGCAAGACATCAAATATTATCATGTTTATGTTTCATAGTCGACTGTTTTTTTGTTGTTGTGTTGTTTTTAAAAACTTGCTGTACCATTGTTTTCATCTCAACAGTGAAGTAACACCATCAAACGATACACAGTGAGTAACTCTGGAGTACACATACTTCCCATTTATTTACAGTCTGCAAGCATTTCATTGAACTCATCGCAGAGAAAAGTGGAATGCTGATTACATATTTGCAATAACATTTGCTTTTTTAGAGGCTGTTGTTAATATATAAGCTACAGATACCAAGAGTGTTGTTGACTTAATTTGATTTTGGTGGCCATCTTGGATTTCCCATAATGCCTCAGAATGTCAAAGGTCAAATGTGCCATATATGGTACTAGCTGGTGAAAACAAGATGGTCGCCAAAAAAGAGAGTTTATTTTACTTTACAACCGTGTAATCTTTGCTGTGTGTCAAACTGTTCAAAGGATGTGCAGAATACACTTTTTCTATCATGCAGCTCTCATACACTGATAATTGTTCTGTTATATTTTTTAAAAAATGTCTGTAAAGAAAATGGAATTAAATTATAAAAAAATCTAGAATGCTGAAAAAATGTCATTGATTGTTAAATGACACATTATCTTATGTTCACATTCAAAAAAAGGAATCCATCATTATGGAGAGGAATTATGCAATTATTACAAAATGCTAAACAAGGAGATACTTAATGTCAAATAAGAAAAGTGACAATTGCCTATTGAAAATGTATTTGTGTATGAGATCATCATAGTTTGACATGACAGCATTTATACGTGTTGTAAATGTATATAGGTCTTCATATTCCCTTGATGATACAGGTAATGTTTTCACTGTATATTTTAAACAAAAACATGTACCTGTTTAGAGAAAAATAGTTATATTTCACAACCAAGGTAATTTTTCATACCAGAGAACGTTGACATTTCGACTACCATCGGCAGCCATCTTCAGAACTGTTTGCCTCATAGTGGTATCGGCGAAAGTAGACCAGTCCACACGGTACTCAGATACCACTACGAGGCAAACAGTTCTGAAGATGGCTGCCGATGGTAGTCGAAACGTCAACGTTTTCTGGTATGAAAAATTACCTTGGTTGTGAAATATAACTATTTTTCTCAAGATATTGTCCAACCTGATGAAACTATTCACGGATGTACCTGTTTAGTTCTGGCTTATTATTGCTTTGAGTTTATGCATGGCCCAGATATGTGAGTTCCATGACACACATCAGAGTTCTTTATAAGGCTGAATATTACATGTATGGCTTTGTACTAACTACATTGTTACGTTTCATTTTGTAGACATTTATCATTGGATTCATAACTACTAACAATATTAGCCTTGTTTATTTGCTGGTGTCCTACTACAGATGCTCCTGGCTCCTACCCTCATATAGGCAGTACTAATGTGGTTTTTTAATACAGTACTGTCCCTGAAAAATAAGTAATAACAGATGGCTATGGATTATCATTAGTGTTAAAGTCATGTCAGCATTAATTTCATGGCAGGTTATAGCCAAGTGTCTATGCTTGTAGTAGCAGTGTAAACGATCATGGGGAAAAAACAAAGGGTGGGAGAATAGCGAATATGAACTCCGAGGGCGCTATTTCACCCTACTGACTAAAGCCATTGAAGTATGATCTATGCAGACACTGTCCTAACTTGGGTAGGAGTGAGGAGCTAAGGTTTACTTGAGGTAGGACTTAGGACAGAGTGTTATGATACAAATAAGGCTAATTAAGTGTCTCACTTGCATTGAGTAAGCAGTGCATGTTGACATAAACAATATTTTGTTATTTTTTAAACACAACTGACATCCTGTTATATGCAGGTCAAGATCAGGATAATTTGCCATCGTCATGACCTCTGTGTGACCCCACATCTGGGCATTCTGAACAAGAATTTTAAATCTTGTGAATGTCCTAGTTCTCTGTAGTCTGAAAGATCCAGGCATTGGTTCTGGTTGTATGATGCACTCCCTCAGTAGTGAGTGGTTACATAAACGGACCAATGGCTGAACCTTTCAGACTACCAAGTTCTCTGTGGAACTCTATAGAATTATGTGATTGTGTATATATATGTCTGCATAAAAGAAAATTGCAGGGAACAATTTCCAGCAAAAAAAATGTACTCTGTGGAAGCCAATGAAACTCTAAAGTTTTAATTTTGGAAGAAGATAATTATGAACATCACAGTTGGATGGCATGTTTATGATTAGATGTAAATTTATTCATAAATGATGCATAATATACACTACAAGGTCACACAAAGGTCATGTCAGTCAAGCATTGTCAGGAGACATTCCACAGGTGGTTGTGTAAAGGGTTTGACATGTCTGCCCAGAGACTTGGTTTGAACTATAGCTTGAAATAGTGACACGACACCACACATCTCTGTGCTAAGGACGTCATATCATGTTGTTAATCCTATATCATTAGCAAAGTACGTCATGAAATAGCTGTAAGTTATGAAATCTACCAGAATTTATTTCAGATCTGGTCACGGTGTGTGTTTCCAAAGACGAATTTGCAAAAATAATATCATTGTTATCAAAAACTAATGGACACACATAACTCCAATTTTTCAGATATCTTGAACTCTACACCAGTACACGTCGAGAAGAAATTAAATTCTTCTATCGGTCTGATAACGAGGTATACCAGGAACGATTCTCATACCAGCTGAAGCCTGAGACATGGACAAAGATCGCCCTCAGTGTTAGCGGTACTCACTTAGCCCTATACGTAGATTGTAACAAAATCTATGAGAGAGTTATCCACAAGCCAGATCTTGATGTAGATCCTAAAGGTTTGGCTATGTTCCTGGGACAGCGAAGTCAGCAAGCTTACTTTAAAGTGAGTAATACTAGAAGTGATACACACCGTAATGGGGCGCCCTCACATTATCAGTCAACCCCTTTTCATCACCAGTTCAGGATGGGGCCTGATGAGTTGCCATCATAGTTCTTCAGATTAGTACCGTCGGATAGAGTGGGCCAGTGAGGGCCAAATGACACGACATATCTCACAGTCCTTATTAGAATTAGCCTTGGTTATCTGGTTTGACAATAGCATTTGCCAGAACCAGCACTATTGAGATAGTATGTTGAGTTAGTCTGTAAGATATGCCGTGATATGGCGCCCTCACACATCAATCAACCCCTTTGAAAACAGGCCAGTGAGGGTGGCATGATACAATGTATTTACAGTCTAATGGTGAGGCAGATAGCCAATCAAATCACTTACAAGCACAAACAAACAAACAATCCTAGAATTTCAAACCATTTTAGTTTCTAAACTTCAATCAAATATTTCTAGAAATTTCTCGAAATATTTGATTGAAGTGTAGAAACCGCTCTAAACTTAGTTATCTGGTTGTTTGATTTAGGTTTGTAGTTTTAACTTGTTTTTGAGAACTTCTGATAGATTATATACTAGTACTTAATGTCATTGCTTTACTTGTGTCATATACCTGGCAACTGTTGCTAGGTTGATAAACAACTCCAAGAAATAGAACTACATATGACAACTTTAGTGGTGGACATTTTAAAAGAGTATATTTACCTGCATTGAAAACTTGACCATTTCCATAAACTTCTTGAGTTTGGAGATTTGATAGACTTCCCAGTTAGTTTCATGTAAATTAAACCACCCTTTACCTACATCACGTAGACTTGTTCTGATGGCAGCATGTCGTGTAGAAATCCGGCTATCTTTTAGAAACAGTTGAACCTAGAAGAACAGTTATCAATTTACAAAAAAAGTGAACAATACTGCAGGAAATACAGACATTTTCATAAACTATGGGTTCTGGAGAGTAATTTCATGATGTTACATCACCTACAATTAGTTGTGATTTCAGGAAAAAAATCAAATTGATATTGTGCCTTTGTAGGGTATCTTTGGGGTCTATTGCATCATGGGAGATAGTAAAAATAATATATTCAAGTTGCACACTGAATATTCATGAGTATATCCTAACAGTGTATCATGAATATTCAGTGTGCAACTTGAATATGACTATTATGCGAACATGCCATTTCTATTTTGTTAATTTTGTAGATATATTTCAATTTTTCTTGTGAATTGTTTAACTTGTAGGGTATTCTGCAGGATGTAAAACTAGTTGTATCAAGCCATGGATATTTATCTCAGTGTTCAGAACTAGAAAGACAATGTCCTACATGCGGTGAATATATGCAGATGGTGGAAGATATGGATAGACTAGCAAGTTTACTACAGGTGATGGAGAATAGGGTAAGTTACATGTACATAGCTCAATGACGAGATTTATACTGTGTATTTCAAAGTCACTTATAGTATTCTACTTACTGAAGCATACTTAACTATCACTTGCAATCAAACCTAGTATTAGACATAACATGTAAACGATCTGATAACATGATTTTTTATTTGTACCCTAAAATGTTGAGGAATCTATACAAGGCAATCAACTGTTCTAACAATGCCAGAAGACAAATTGCAATGTCATAGAATACATGCATTGACATTAACATTATACTAGAATAGTTTAATCAAAGTTTTTTGTAAGTATTTTCACTTGAGTAAAAGGTATAGAAACTCAGCTTGTGCCATTTAATACAAGTTTGTGACTTGTACACACAGGTGGTGACAGCAGAGAGACGTATCACTGAATTAGAAGAATGCAGGTGTCAGAAATCATGTCAATACAAAGATATGTTGAAGGAAGACAGTGATACATGGACAGATGAGTGTCAAGTTTGTAATTGTACTGTAAGTTTATCTCATATTCCTGCACTAGCTGTAACTGAGGTATTATTTTTTCGATAAGACAACCAGCAATATATTCACTGAAAATTGTCAAAAATACCAAGACATTGTACATGTTAATAAGGGATCAATTTTATCCATAAGTAGTACAGTAATTGGCAATCTGATTAAAATCTGATGTTAGATAGGCTGGTTTTCCTGTATTTACCTTTATTCCATCGTTATTGCGTCTTTTACATGAGTTTTTTTTCCCCTGGGCGAACACCTTTCGTTAGCCCAGGGGAAAAAAAACTCACATAAAAGACGCAATAACGATGGAATAAAGGTAAATACAGGAAAACCAGCCTATCTAACATCAGATTTTAATCAGATTGAGTAATTGGTTGAATCATGATCGCATTACGGTGCTAATTTTTTGGTGCAGACCCAAAAATCAAATTGGTTGGATTTACTGCAAAATCTCTTTGTACAGCTACACAAGGATATTTATCACTGATATTTCTTAGGTTTAATACTTAGTACATATATCTTGCCTTTATCCATGACTTTTATACCAGTACTTTTGCACTCCTTGAAATACATGTACCCACAGGTGATTCAATAGGCCATTGCAGACTGCAAACAGTAAATTGAGAATACAGCGCCCTCGCTCAAATTAGGGGTATCATCACCTCAAAGTACCGTTTCTTAAGAGCTTTGTCCCTTGGTATTCTGTAGAAGTGTAAATCAGAGATGTTTTTCGTATTGTTCAGACATTGAGGAAAGTAGCAGTGCTCTATGATTAACCAAGTAACCTATACCATGTATACCCCCAATGTACACACGGACAGGAAGTAGAGTGCCACCGTGGTAAATTTTGGAAAGGCCTGTACTGCTAGGGTGTGTGTAATATTACAAGCATTAAATCATTATATCTAACAAAGACGTTAAAAAATTTACAGGGAGGTGTTGTGCAGTGTGGTCCAATGACATGCCCTACTGTATCCTGTAAATATCCCGTCATACCAAATGGGCAGTGCTGTCCTGTGTGCAGAGGTAAGTTATATAAATGAAACAATTGCATTTTATTGCATTTTATTTAACTTTAACATTTTTGTTTTCCTGTGTTCTTTAAACAACATAACTACAACTGCTGACATCAGACCGTGGATGAATGGAACCTGTTACAAACAGGGAAAGTAAACAACTGAATTGGATTAATAACATTTGCACAGCATGTTGGAAGTACACAGACTTATATTACATTTCATCATATGATAAGAACAGTTTTATGGACATTTTACACAATAGTTCATATCAGGGTTCGCACGGTCCTGGAAAACCCTGGAATTTCAAACCCTCCCTGGAAAGCCCTGGAAAACCCTGGAAAAATGCGCCCTACCCCTGGAAAACCCTGGAAAATGATCATGATCAATCGATCGATTAATATTGATGATCGTCATGTCTGTGCTCGAGCCACCCATTCATATGATTCTGAATCTCGTAAATATAGTATTGTGTCAGATGTATGTAATGAGCGCTCACAAAAGAACAAACGACAGTAAACGTAACAGCCAAAAAGAAATCACGACGTGTACACTACATCAGATTTTAATCAGATTTGACTATGTATGTCTGTAATGAGCGCTCACAAAAGAACAAACGACAGTAAACGTAACAGCCAAAAAGAAATCATGACGTGTACACTACATCAGATTTTAATCAGATTTGACTAGAACTGTACGTATATATGATAAAGTCTTTGCTTGACATGTGTTTTGTATATTTTCACAGAGCAATGTTTTTTTATCGGTAAATACCTGGATGACGGCGAGGAGATCTCACCTAGGGAGTGTTACACCTGTAAATGTACGGTGAGTATCACACCCAGTATACATTCTAATATGTATTGATTGATAGATGATTCTTAGATCTGATTGGATAATGGAATGATTGACAACTCATAGTGAAAGTTGTGACATAAGCTAATTAGCATATGAATATATATTCAAATTGAAAACTCAAAGTCTGATCTGATTGGTGATTAGTTTATGCTTATACTTTACAATGATTGACAACTCACTATCAGATCTGATTGGCTCATAACTGTATATCTACACCTAACAAATGATTGACAGCTCACTATCAGATCTGATTGGCTCATGCACACACCTTCATGATTGACAACTCACTATGAGATCAGATTAGGTGACAAGTGTATGCCTACACTTAAGATAGCACAGAAATTATCAGGTGGCGTCATGATGGGTGAATGGTTAGAGTGCCCCGCTTTGAATCTGCAGGTTGCAGGTTCAAGCCCATCGATGCCATTTGTTTCTGAATAGCTAAAGTTCCTGGGCAAGATTTCAACCACGACTGTACCTGAGTCAACCCAGCTGTATAATTGGGGATCTGGTAGGATAGAGGTTGAAATGTGAATGTTTTAATCCTCTATACTTATAGAGGCTGCAATGGATTTGTATGCTCCCCAGGGAGTTGAGAAAGTATAAAGGTCCATTGTGCCACCATAGATCCGTACCAGGGGTAGTAATTGTAAAGCACTTTGAGCACAGTGTAGGAAAGCGCTATATAAACACCAACATTATTATTTTTATTATTATTATTATTATGTGAAATATTAAGACATTTCCCCCATGATATACTGTATTCTACATACAATACAAACTAATATTTTATTTTGTGATTAATAACAGTTAAATTTAATGTTATCTTTGTGATTGTTAATTCATATGATTTCTGTCTTTCTAGAATGGTAACGTAGGGTGTGTATCTCACGATCGTAATGAAATCTGTCCCAAGTTGACGTGTCCCACTGATGAACAATTCACTGTTAGTGGTGAATGCTGCAAGTTTTGTAGAGGTGAGTGATATAGCACCATCACAAACTATAAGTAAAAATGTTTGATGCTTTTGTTTATGTTTACTGGAGTCACTGATGATGGTCAGTTGGTTAGAGTGGTCGGTTTACAATCTGCAGGCTGCAGGTCGAGTCTTGCCGCTGCCATTTTTTTCTGAATGGCTAGCTAAAGTCCTTGTGCAAGATTTGAACCACGACTGTGCCTCAGTCAACCCAGCTGTATAACAAAAACTTAAACACTAAAATGTGACGTCGTTGTTCTTTTTGTAGGTGTTGATTACTGTACAGACGGACATGATTGCCACCCTAATGCAACCTGTGTCAGCTTAGAAACATCGCACACTTGTCAGTGTAATGCTGGTTTCCAGGGAGACGGGAAAGAATGCGTTGATGTAAATGAGTGTGAAAATGAAGGCGGACCAATCGGTCATCATTGCCGTGATAGCACTGAATGTGTCAATGTTCCCGGGTCTTATTACTGTCAATGTCTGCCTGGATATAGACGAATAGATGCTTACACTTGCATAGGTAAAGAAGGTTTTATAGTCATGTGATTAGACATGATAGTCACATGACTGTCACATGACATTGTTACATCATTGCCATGAGAGCAGTAATGTGTGTTCCTAGGTGTGAGATATAGAAGAATAGATGCTTACACTTGCAGAGGTAATGAAGGTTTTATAGTCATGTGATCAGATGAGATAGTCACAAGACTGTCACATGACATTGTATTACATCATTGCCCGTATATGGAGATGATCATGTGATTGAGTGAGATAAGCATACTTTGACAGATTAAATGTCATATGATTGGATCTGACAGTCACATGACTATCATGTGACAGGGTATAATTGCCCAGTAATCATTCATTACAGTATATGACATCGTTCTTAATGCCTAGCGATGCAAATTTTTACATGTAAAGTATATTTAAAAATATTCCCAGATTTGTACCATTCTACGAAGATGTAATAAATGTGCATTAATTTTATTTTTCAGAATTAGACGAATGTGCCTTTGCAGTCCACGATTGTGATATTAACGCACAGTGTATTAATACAGATGGCAGTTACAAGTGTGTATGTCCATCGGGTTACTATGGTGATGGCTTCAAATGTGAAGGTATGTATCCTACCATTGCCCTCTCACATTTACCTGGCGTATTTCCGTATCAGATCAACGTTTGATTCAGTCATAATTTATCATGTGAAGTCTTTTGACCCAACCATGTAAGTGATTTATAAAAGTTTAAATTGAATGCCACTCCAGGAGATAGTGTGGGTACTATTGGTTCTGGAGAGTCATTTCATGATTTTACATCACCTACAATTAGTTGCGAATTCAGAGAAACATCAAGTTGATCTTGTGCCTTTATAGGGTATCTTTGCTATGGGCTATTGCATGATGGGAGATAGTAGTATAGCAGAAAAACATTATTCAATGGTTGAACACTGAATATTTGTGACAACATATCTTACTCTAATTCTATATAAGGACATTTTTCTGGTTAACCATAATTATTATATATGAAATATTAAGTATTTGGCAAATAACGTATACTTTCACGGATTCATGATATTAATATTGGAATAAACAACTTTTTCTTGGACAGCTAAATGCACTAGTACTTGTTTGAATGGTGGTCGTTGTGTTGCACCTGACTCCTGCCAGTGTCCATCTGGATATCTTGGAGATCATTGCCAAACCGGTAAGTCACTACCTGTATTACAATGGACCTTTACAACAACTAGCACCCTCTATCATCGCCCTACTGACAAACCATCATATGTATTGCAATAGACCTATCTATCAGACATTAGCACCTGCTCTCATTGTCAAACTGGGAAGTCACCACTTGTATTAGAATAGACCTTTACAGCAACTAGCGCCCTCTATCATCACCCTACTTACAAACCATCATATGTATTGGGATAGACCTATCTATCAGACATTAGCACCTGCTCTCATTGTCAAACTGGGAAGTCATCACCTGTATAGCAAAACACAATAGACCTTCACAACAACTACCGCCCTTTATCATTGCTAAACATCTTTATCTAAATACCATATTTATTTCTGTAACAGATATTGACGAGTGTGCGTCAGGAACTCATGGTTGCCACAGCAACTCAGAATGTATCAACTTACCAGGAAGCTTCTATTGTCAATGTAAGACTGGTTACCATAGTGACGAAGATCCTCACTCAGATCTAGGTGCTTCTTGTGAAGGTAATTCAAAGATTTAAGAATTGTATGTTGTAATGTAAATATAACGATGATAACGTAGGGCAATAATTTGACTTATCTTAGTTTCTTCTGTCGTCCTAATTTAGAGTTTTTCAAACTACATCTTAACTTTGTCACCCTTTGAAAATTTGATTTGGATGTCATTGGACTCCAGAATACTGCTCAATTCAAACAGGGTTGGCAGTGACCAAGTGGTTAAACCACTTGCCTCTTACCACTGTGGTTGGGGTTCGAATCCATTCAGGGTTGTCAGTGGCCGAGTAGTTAAACCACCTGCCTCTTACCACTGCGGTCGGGGTTCAAACCCATTCAAGGTTTGATTAAATATACCACCCTGTAAGTAAGAAGAGTGTCGTTCAGTTTGACTCTGGTTTCCCCCTGCACTAACACTGAACCATCCTGTTATTGGGCAATGCCTGTTGATGTAGTCTAGTTCCTATACAGTATCGCTACGACCATGGACATATACTTCCATGCTATGACTCACAGTATAGTCAAGGCCCTGATGAAAGGTGTTAATTATGGTTTAACCTCATAGTGAGTAAAGCGCTAAAAGCACATGTCACTAGTAATAACAGACTGTTGTCACCACTCATTAAATATTCATTTGGTACAGCTGTTTTTGACAATGTCCAACCAGTACTCCACAGCCAGCCCTTTTAAACTAAATCACGTGGGGATGCAACAGCATAATCATGTTTATATGAACGCTGTAGGAGGGCGCACAGGAATGTGTGCTGATTGAGGGAATTTAACCAGACTGGGTTAGGAAACAAGTTTGGTCATCCAGACTACTGTTGATGTTTTGTATATAAATGCTATGATGGTGTGCAGTGGTGACGCTCGAACCACGTTACCACATTTTGTGAAGTAATTTGTCTCATTCTATTAATTATTATTATCATTTCAGACATTGATGAGTGTGATGATAATGGTATGTGTCATCGTGACATGACGTGTCTAAATGAAGATGGTGGCTATCAGTGTCAGTGTAACAATATTGATCAATGTCACGGTAAATGTATACATGACGGTGAAGAAATACGTAATGGACAACAATTCAAACCAGATGATGAATGCTATACTTGTCAATGTCAGGTGAGAGATTCAAGTCCTTCCAAGCATTATAGTAAATATGCAATTAGGGTTTCACAGTCTCAGCCAGTGTCAGGTGAGAGATTTACATTTGTAAGTCTTTCCAAGTGTTATAATAACCAGGGTTTCAAAGTCTCTTAGCCAGTGTTATTTAAGTCCTTCCAGGCATTATAATAACTAAGGTTTCAAAGCTTCTTAGCTAGTGTCAGGTGAAAGATTCATGTCATTCCAGGCGTTAAAGTAAGTAGGGTTTCAAAGTCTCTTAACCAGTGTCAGGTGAAAGATTGAAGTCCTTCCAGGCGTTACAGTAACTAGGGTTTTCAAAGTCTCTTAGCTAGTGTCAGATGAAAGATTCAAGTCCTTCCAAGTCTCTTAGCTAGGTACTTTGATGAAGTATTGGCGCTAATTACATTGTGTATCTTTGCATGAACTTTGTCTCCTTTGTGCTTTTACCACAAGCAAGCAAATGCATCAGTGTTTTTTCTGGGATTGTATTTCAGTTTAGGTTACTGCAGTACATATCTTGTGTTGGTCCCTTACACGATATGTTTGTATTTTCAGGACGGTGTGAAGACATGTACACCTGATGTGTGTGATTGTAATGCGGCTACCGTCAACTTAGATTGTTGTCCACATTGTGATTTCAACGGACAGTGTTTACACCAACTTAAACCTGTAGTGTACGACGATGGGGATCGCTGGGACTACGAGTGTCAAAGATGTCAGTGTTTGGTAAGTAACTTACCAAATTTAAGTTGATAAGTGAGAGTGCTGTCCACATTATGATTTAAAATATTATCTGTAGTTACTCATAAATTATCAATAACAATGATTCCAGTTCATGCTGATTTATTTTGGCACAACAAATTGTTAAAATAATGTTAAAGTTCTTAACAAGTGTTAGCTGGGTTTCATTAAAATTTCACCAGGTCTGTATGTAAGAAGGGTGATGCTGAGGTTGACCCTGCTGAACAATGCAGATTTTCTCCGGGTACTCCAGTTTCCTCCTGCTTCTTCAACACTAGGGCGCTGCTCTTGTGGCAACCATTTCAACAAATTTCTGAATATGTTTGGATGAATGAAGATTATTAACAATCAGTCTAGCATTGACAAATATACTTGGTTAATTTTGTTACAGAATGGACGTATCGATTGCAATGACAAGTCATGCCCTGAGTTAAACTGTGGTGAAACCGTCACACCTGTTGGTGCTTGCTGTCCTATCTGTCTCGATGATGTATGTAGTCTAGACATTACTGATGACATCATTAGAAACCCTGATGATGTCCTCATCAATTGTGAACAAGATGGCGTGGAGTATTTTGAGGGCGATAGATGGGTACTCTCGGAAGATAACTGCTCAGATTGTGTTTGTAGGGTAAGTATACACACCAAATAAAGTTTGGCCCCTGGATTAGGTCATGTGCAAATCGTGTAACAGTCCTGTGGTACTGGTGTCTGTGAAGATGGCTAAGGGTTGTAACAGATCTGTAGCCACAGGTCAGTCAACAGAGGTGTAGGGACATTACTGTATACATTGTTGTGAGTACACTTCTGATACAGTGATGTGTATACAGGCATGTCATGGGGTCTGCCTTGTCTACATGTGACAGTACCTTGTGTACATTGACTGTATACATTGCTGTAGGTACACTTCTGATACAGTGATGTGTATACAGGCATGTCACAGGATGTCTTTTCTACATGTGACAGTACCTGTGTGTACATTGACTATGTACATTACTGTATGTACACTGCTCATACAGTGATGTGTATACAGGCATGTCACAGGGTCTGTCTTTTCTACATTTGACAGTACCTGTATGTGCATTGACTGTATACATTGCTGTAGGTACACTGCTGATACAGTGATGTGTATACAGGCAGGTCACAGGGTCTGTCTTTTCTACATGTAACAGTACCTGTGTGTACATTGACTGTATACATTGCTGTAGGTACACTGCTGATACAGTGATGTGTATACAGGCATGTCACAGGTCTGTTTTGTCTACATGTGACAGTACCTGTATGTACATAACTGTACATTGCTGTGTACACAGATGTGTCACAGGCCAGACTTGATCATAATCTAATGTGTTTGCATATGCACTTAATTTGTACTTTACAGTAATCCTCATGAGAATGACAAAGTCCATTACTACTGACCACCTAACATCTATAATCAACCGATCATACCGCCACCTAGTGGACAACTGTAACTATGGAATTTGTCATTCTGATGAGGATTGTCAACCAAGACAGAACAAAAGCTCAATGCTAAAAACTTTGAACTTCTTGTGTTATATAACCTGTGTAAATCAATAATTATACATAATTTATATATTTTAGTTTAGTTTTCATTTTGGTCTAAAATTTTCTTTTCCTAACAGAGAGGAAAGGTCTGCTGCACATTTAAACCAGAATGCTAAGAGTCTGAAAATAACATTGAAGGTATTCTACACATTTCAAAAACAACACAAGATGTCCCAAGGATTTAAAAAACAACACTGAAGATATTTCACAGATTTCAAAAACAACTCTGAAGATATTCCATGGATTTCAAAAACAACTCTGAAGTTTATTCCACGGATTAAAAAAATCTGAAGATATTCCATGGATTTAAAAAACACTCTGAAGATATTCCATGGATTTCAAAGCAGCACTGGAGATATTCCACAGATTTCAAATAAAACAACACGGAAGATATTCCATGGATTTGAAAAAACAACACCGAGGATATTCCAGATTTCAAAAACAACACAGAAGATATCCCAAGGATTTCAAGAGCAATGCCGAAGATATTCCACAGATTTCAAAAAAAAAACCACAGAGGATATCCCAAGGAATTCAAACATCTGTCCATTCCCAAAAAAAGACCCAAAATGTTGGAGTACACTTCTAAATATTGACTTGTGATCCCGTATATGTTAGTAAGTTACTCAATATTTGTATTGGTTTACAGATAGATGTTCATTTGTTCAATGTGAATATTTACAGTATAATATACACTATTGGAAATATAATATTATCTATCCAAAAAAACTGTCATAATTTACTGATATTTATGCAAAGATTTGAAAATGTTGACTATTTATTAGACATTTACACACAAGTTACAACTCAACTGTAAAAAAAGGAGAGGATATCTTAGTATGAAAGTTGAAGACGGTGGCACTCACATGCCTGTGTACCTGATTACGGTTAAAGTAGGATGAAGGACGATATGAACAGCGCCACCACAGGTGAAAGTGAAATAACCTTTGTTTTTGTCAAATTGCATGTAAAACTACTTATCACATACCAAAGAATCAATGTGTTTATATATTGTATCATGTTGTGATAGATGTCAGGAATCTTACAGGGAAGAGTAGAAAGAGGAAATATGGCTGTGTTATAATTTTCTTCCTTTCAACATTAAATAAGAAATGGATATGACATAACAAAGAACATAGTTTGTCATACCGTCATATTATGACAGCTGCTCAAATAGAGAAAGACAGCGCCCTCACAGATCAAAATAAGATTTCATTTGTTTTTATCATTTCTATTCATTTGGGGGAAAGGAACAGTGCCGTCATTGGTCAGTGTAAGATTTCCTTTGTTTTTGTCAAAAACTGTAAGTTGTAGGTAATTGGTACATACTACTTAAGAAAATATAATTATGTTGCTATCATTTAAGCCATCATAGAACAACAGGCTGAACAAGTCCTAGTCTCATTCACTGATTCATTTTATTGTAATAGTGCCACAAATTGGAAAGTAAAGAATCTGCCCTCACAGGCCAATGTAAGATTTCTTTTGTTTTTGTCAATAGTGTTAGTTGTACTCAAGTTACCATATCAAGGATATACTGTTGTATTTGTATGATATCGTGTTGTGATAGAACTTTTCAATTGTTTTTATTTTGTATGAAAAATGCTGTTTGTTCAACTTAAATGATACATACGTAGTGATTACCAAGGAATGTTTATTTTTAAAAAATCCACTCTATCTAGGTGTTTTATATGTAAAATTATTTAATGTGAAAACTTTGTACTGGTTGACAATTACTTTGACTTAGCAACTTAGCTGATATTGTGTTGTTTTAAATGTTAACTACAACTGCTGACGTCAGACCATGGATGAACGGAACCTGTTACAAACAGGGAAAGTAAACAAATGAATTGGATTAATAACACTTGGCTCAGCATGTTGGAAGTACAGAGACTTGTACTACATACCATGGTTTGATAAGAACAGTTTTATGGCCGCTTTGTGTGTACATGAAATGCCAGGGGAACTGGAATTTTACTAAAGTGGTCATAAAACTGTTCTTATTTCAACATAAAACTGTTCTTATCAAATAATGGACTATAAATTCACAGTTTCTGTACTTCCTACATGCTGTGCTAAGTGTTATTAATCCAATTCATTTGTTTATTTTTCCTGTTTTCAATAGGCTCTGTTCATCCATGGTCTGATGTCAGTAGTTGTAATATGAAATACAATATACAGTCAGCCATTTCAATTGAAAATGTACACTGCACTTACTACATTTTTGTCACCCCATCCTTAGCAAGTGTGTTCTACAATATTAGTACCCACTTTCATATTATTTATAAATTTATTTTTCATTATTTTTCCCAATTTTAACCCTTTAAAGCTTGACACACCCGATATTTGGTGTGTAATTACGTTGCCGGGACCAGCGAAGGGGTATTTCGTGAGTTGTTGCAGTGTTCTCTGCGTACGTACTTTCACGAGCGTAGTGAGAGAATGTGCAGCACAAAACACTGCAAGTACATGTGCAAATACGCCCCATGTTCCACACTCAAACTCAAGCTGCACAGGGATATGTTATTATTACATATGTTTATTCAAGACAGCAAATTTCCATAAAATTCATCGTGTGCAGACACACGCTTTCATGTACAAGGAATGATTGTAAAATCATTTGCATATCATTTGCATATAGATGCAAAATACGGTTTTTAGTATTGCACTGCCAGTTATTATACCTCCTAGCAAACATACATGCACACTGGTGCAAGGAATCACTGGTACATATGTAATAATATTGTTTTTGTTTGTTTGTATATTTAAATTTCCTAAACGTGATGTACATGTTCCAATATATTTCTGTTTATACTGTTTTGCATAAATTATATTTAGTAGCGTTAGGGTTGTGTGTTATATATTTGAGAGTACTAGATTTTTGAGTTGAAAATTACTTTGAAAATTATTTTGTTCTCAGGTCAGATGCCTTTTATTTTGTATATTATATTATGCTGCAGAATAGAGACTGTTCAAAGAGGTGATGCGAGTCGGGGGTGGGGGTGGGGGGTTGCTAAAACAGTGTTAAAATCGCAATGTTACATACGCATAGAGTTAACTTATGTGACTACATCCATGACTTAAGCAGAGTTGTTCAAAGATAAGTTAAAAAATGGCAGTCTCACACCGAAAACGGAGAATTCCATCCAGGAAATAGATGCGTTTGATTAAACTTGTGAGTGACTCCTAAGTGCTTATTACCTGTAGATAAATAGTCATGAATATTCAGTGTGCATCTAATGAATATTCATGAATCTGAAGTCCCATGATGCAATGGTGGACCAGTGTGAGAACAACAAAGGTGATACAGAGTTTCAGTTTTGTTGTGTCTTGGTATTTGCATAAAATTTATGTGATATGAAATCATGAAATGACTCTCCAAAAACCCCAGTTTATGAAAACATATCTATTTCTGAGAGTGGTATTCCCCATTAATAGCTAAAACATAGAATGTGATACAGGAATCAGTTTTGTCAAAATATGTCAGTCTCTGCACACTTTACCATATGAAAGCTCTTGATCCTTTTTCAAAGTGTAAAATTTTGTGGTTTTACTTTTTTTTAAGGAACTTGACAGTCTTTATTTTATTATTTATGTACAGTTAAAATAATATTATGTAGCCATTTTGATAACGTTTAAAGAAATTGTATGATGAACCTGATTGTTCCCCCCAGGTTTTACCCCCAAAAAAGGGTTAATATTTTTTTAACAAACTAAAAAGGCGAATTTGAAGATTTTTACTTCCAAGGAAAATACAATCTTAAGAAACTTTTACTAGGAAGGATAACTTAAACCTCTGCACTCAAAATGTTTTACTCACTGCCACAGGATTCAGTGCTTGAAGATATCGTGACCAAAATTTGAGGAATTTAGTAGCAGAGATTTATTTTTTTCACTTTTCCCTGTTTTTTTTTCACTTCTAAATTTATAGAGCTTTAAAATATTTTATCTGTTGTAAGATGGAAGTGTAAAATGCACTGTTCAACTCTAGAGGGTGCCATTTACCGCGCAATTTGTAATGTAAACAAGTCATCTACATGCATTGTTCAACTCTAGAGGGCGCCATTTACAGTGCAGTTGTAATGTGTTGTAAACATTACATCATAATTCAGTGTCCTAGGAATCAGAAACCTTGAAAGCCTGCTCAGGTGCAAATCTTAGTTTGAAAAGCCATTTTTGTACTCGTACTGAAATTAGTTTACCTCATTACATTTCATACTATCAATTTTTAATCAGGGGAACAGCATTCACCCATTCTAGATTTCGTAAAAAGTTTTAGTTATTTTTAAACAAAGCATTTTTTTAATTTCATAACTTTAATTTTGTATTAGTTTTCATTAATAATTGTTTATGTTTCTGTCTTGTTGCATTTGGTCCACACTTCTAGACATGCAAAGTGGAATTTCAATGTATTTGTTATCAGAACAGTTTTGTTCATAGTCTGTTAAAATATTTCGAAGGCCCCCGCTTCTGGTAAACTTTTGTTAAAAGAAAAGAAGGACCTAGCATCTCAATATTTGAACATGTATTGTACCAAGCATACAGGAACTAAATCTTTCAATGGTTGTACTTCACCATATTACATCTATGTCTAAGCAGCGATTTTGTGATAAAAGTGATGATGTATATCGGTTGACTTGTAAGTTTATGTCAAGATAAGAATGTTGCACAAAAGTCACTACTTGAACACAATATTTGTTTATGTATGTGTTTATTAACCGAAAACAATTATGTAGATGAAATGGATTATTTCAATTTGTCCTCACAGAAATAAAACAAACCCAAGTCTTAGTTTATTATACCAATATTTTATTGCCTTGAATATTTTTACTTTGATGTGACAAAAGTACATATTGACAGGAAATGTGTGTGTATATGTATGTATGTATGTATGACAGTATGTATGTATGACAGTATGTATGTATGTATGTATGTACATGTATGTATGTATGTATGTATGTACATGTATGTATGTATGTATGTATGTATGTATGTATGTATGTATGTATGTATGTACATGTGTGTATGTATGTATGTATGTATGTATGTATGTATGTACATGTGTGTGTGTGTGTGTATGTACAATGTATGTATGTATGTATCCACACTTTGGCCATTGGTAACATTTGGACTGTTACTCCTGCTATCGAGAGTCCCCATCAACCAAAACTTGGATTACATATACAACTATAGCCAAATACAGGATGAAATGGAGTCTAGAAGTACAAGACTGACCCGTCACAGGTTCCCATACATCACCATCAAGTTGGTAACAGACAGGACGGGTACCACTGTCGTGAACAAGATACAGTATATGGGCGTAGATATGAGTGTCTACGAAGCACAGTCCACAGGGATCTGTCAGGTTTGTGAGATCATATGAAGGATCATCTCCAGAGTCACATGTATCACAGTTATCAGTTTTGTCTTCTTTAAATTCACACTTTCTTCCCACCTATATAGAACAATAACACATCAATTATGATTTTGAAAAATAAAGATAAAATATAAAACCTCTCGTAAATTATCATCAGAATTAATTTGCAAGTTTTGAATTTGATTTTCAAAATTTGAATATGATAAGTGATGGCCATGTTATGATAGTGATTGGAAAAAATCACCTGTGCAAATAAAGAGATAAGATAAAACAAGTTGTTCACTGTAGACATCTAACGTTTGAAGTGGATGCAATATGAATACAGTTTTTGAATAATGTACCTTGATTTATGCAAATTAGTTGGTCAGAATTGGCAATATTGAAGTGTCGTCTGCTGAAGTGAAAAATACTATAATTTATAATTAGCTCTAAATATAACGCCAACCCTTGCAAAACAAAGATAAATATAAGGTCAACTGTAGAGGGCAGTATACATCGCCAAAAGTCGATTTCTTCACAAAGGTCAAAAAAGCCGAAATTGGGGCCGTTTGGACTGCAAAAACGCATTATTGCGTAATAGTTGAAAAATGCGACTTTTCTTCTTTTAATCGATAATAGCGTGTCCACGGCCAAACCAAATCATCTCTTTTACGTTTCATAATATCAAACATGTAATTTAGAGTGGTTTTTGAAAAATTAAAATCAATATTTCTGAAAACATTAATAAAAAAATTAATAAAAACTGCCATACTTTGGTTATAAACTGAAATTCAAGATGTCTTACCACTAGCAACACATTAATTTATGCATTAATAATGATAGGTCAACTGTAGATGGCAGTATACATCGCCAAAAGTCGATTTCTTCACAAAGTTCAAAAAAGCCGAAATTGGGGCCGTTTGGACTGCAAAAACGCATTATTGCGTAATAGTTGAAAAATGCGACTTTTCTTCTTTTAATCGATAATAGCGTGTCCAGGGCCAAACCAAATCATCTCTTTTACGTTTCATAATATCAAACATGTAATTTAGAGTGGTTTTTGAAAAATTAAAATCAATATTTCTGAAAACATTAATAAAAAAATTAATAAAAACTGCCATACTTTGGTTATACACTGAAATTCAAGATTTCTTACCACTCGCAACACATTAATTTATGCATTAATAATGATAGGTCAACTGTAGATGGCAGTATACATCGCCAAAAGTCGATTTCTTCACAAAGTTCAAAAAAGCCGAAATTGGGGCCGTTTGGACTGCAAAAACGCATTATTGCGTAATAGTTGAAAAATGCGACTTTTCTTCTTTTAATCGATAATAGCGTGTCCACGGCCAAACCAAATCATCTCTTTTACGTTTCATAATATCAAACATGTAATTTAGAGTGGTTTTTGAAAAATTAAAATCAATATTTCTGAAAACATTAATAAAAAAATTAATAAAAACTGCCATACTTTGGTTATACACTGAAATTCAAGATTTCTTACCACTCGCAACACATTAATTTATGCATTAATAATGATAGGTCAACTGTAGATGGCAGTATACATCGCCAAAAGTCGATTTCTTCACAAAGGTCAAAAAAGCCGAAATTGGGGCCGTTTGGACTGCAAAAACGCATTATTGCGTAATAGTTGAAAAATGCGACTTTTCTTCTTTTAATCGATAATAGCGTGTCCACGGCCAAACCAAATCATCTCTTTTACGTTTCATAATATCAAACATGTAATTTAGAGTGGTTTTTGAAAAATTAAAATCAATATTTCTGAAAACATTAATAAAAAAATTAATAAAAACTGCCATACTTTGGTTATACACTGAAATTCAAGATTTCTTACCACTCGCAACACATTAATTTATGCATTAATAATGATAGGTCAACTGTAGATGGCAGTATACATCGCCAAAAGTCGATTTCTTCACAAAGGTCAAAAAAGCCGAAATTGGGGCCGTTTGGACTGCAAAAACGCATTATTGCGTAATAGTTGAAAAATGCGACTTTTCTTCTTTTAATCGATAATAGCGTGTCCACGGCCAAACCAAATCATCTCTTTTACGTTTCATAATATCAAACATGTAATTTAGAGTGGTTTTTGAAAAATTAAAATCAATATTTCTGAAAACATTAATAAAAAAATTAATAAAAACTGCCATACTTTGGTTATAAACTGAAATTCAAGATTTCTTACCACTCGCAACACATTAATTTATGCATTAATAATGATAGGTCAACTGTAGATGGCAGTATACATCGCCAAAAGTCGATTTCTTCACAAAGTTCAAAAAAGCCGAAATTGGGGCCGTTTGAACTGCAAAAACGCATTATTGCGTAATAGTTGAAAAATGCGACTTTTCTTCTTTTAATCGATAATAGCGTGTCCACGGCCAAACCAAATCATCTCTTTTACGTTTCATAATATCAAACATGTAATTTAGAGTGGTTTTTGAAAAATTAAAATCAATATTTCTGAAAACATTAATAAAAACTGCCATACTTTGGTTATAAACTGAAATTCAAGATTTCTTACCACTAGCAACACATTAATTTATGCATTAATAATGATAAGTCAACTGTAGATGGCAGTATACATCGCCAAAAGTCGATTTCTTCACAAAGGTCAAAAAAGCCGAAATTGGGGCCGTTTGGACTGCAAAAACGCATTATTGCGTAATAGTTGAAAAATGCGACTTTTCTTCTTTTAATCGATAATAGCGTGTCCACGGCCAAACCAAATCATCTCTTTTACGTTTCATAATATCAAACATGTAATTTAGAGTGGTTTTTGAAAAATTAAAATCAATATTTCTGAAAACATTAATAAAAAAATTAATAAAAACTGCCATACTTTGGTTATACACTGAAATTCAAGATTTCTTACCACTCGCAACACATTAATTTATGCATTAATAATGATAGGTCAACTGTAGATGGCAGTATACATCGCCAAAAGTCGATTTCTTCACAAAGTTCAAAAAAGCCGAAATTGGGGCCGTTTGGACTGCAAAAACGCATTATTGCGTAATAGTTGAAAAATGCGACTTTTCTTCTTTTAATCGATAATAGCGTGTCCAGGGCCAAACCAAATCATCTCTTTTACGTTTCATAACATCAAACATGTAATTTAGAGTGGTTTTTGAAAAATTAAAATCAATATTTCTGAAAACATTAATAAAAAAATTAATAAAAACTGCCATACTTTGGTTATACACTGAAATTCAAGATTTCTTACCACTCGCAACACATTAATTTATGCATTAATAATGATAGGTCAACTGTAGATGGCAGTATACATCGCCAAAAGTCGATTTCTTCACAAAGTTCAAAAAAGCCGAAATTGGGGCCGTTTGGACTGCAAAAACGCATTATTGCGTAATAGTTGAAAAATGCGACTTTTCTTCTTTTAATCGATAATAGCGTGTCCAGGGCCAAACCAGATCATCTCTTTTACGTTTCATAATATCAAACATGTAATTTAGAGTGGTTTTTGAAAAATTAAAATCAATATTTCTCAAAACATTAATAAAAAAATTAATAAAAACTGCCATACTTTGGTTATAAACTGAAATTCAAGATTTCTTACCACTCGCAACACATTAATTTATGCATTAATAATGATAGGTCAACTGTAGATGGCAGTATACATCGCCAAAAGTCGATTTCTTCACAAAGGTCAAAAAAGCCGAAATTGGGGCCGTTTGGACTGCAAAAACGCATTATTGCGTAATAGTTGAAAAATGCGACTTTTCTTCTTTTAATCGATAATAGCGTGTCCACGGCCAAACCAAATCATCTCTTTTACGTTTCATAATATCAAACATGTAATTTAGAGTGGTTTTTGAAAAATTAAAATCAATATTTCTGAAAACATTAATAAAAAAATTAATAAAAACTGCCATACTTTGGTTATAAACTGAAATTCAAGATGTCTTACCACTAGCAACACATTAATTTATGCATTAATAATGATAGGTCAACTGTAGATGGCAGTATACATCGCCAAAAGTCTATTTCTTCACAAAGTTCAAAAAAGCCGAAATTGGGGCCGTTTGGACTGCAAAAACGCATTATTGCGTAATAGTTGAAAAATGCGACTTTTCTTCTTTTAATCGATAATAGCGTGTCCAGGGCCAAACCAAATCATCTCTTTTACGTTTCATAATATCAAACATGTAATTTAGAGTGGTTTTTGAAAAATTAAAATCAATATTTCTGAAAACATTAATAAAAAAATTAATAAAAACTGCCATACTTTGGTTATACACTGAAATTCAAGATTTCTTACCACTCGCAACACATTAATTTATGCATTAATAATGATAGGTCAACTGTAGATGGCAGTATACATCGCCAAAAGTCTATTTCTTCACAAAGTTCAAAAAGGCCGAAATTGGGGCCGTTTGGACTGCAAAAACGCATTATTGCGTAATAGTTGAAAAATGCGACTTTTCTTCTTTTAATCGATAATAGCGTGTCCACGGCCAAACCAAATCATCTCTTTTACGTTTCATAATATCAAACATGTAATTTAGAGTGGTTTTTGAAAAATTAAAATCAATATTTCTGAAAACATTAATAAAAAAATTAATAAAAACTGCCATACTTTGGTTATAAACTGAAATTCAAGATTTCTTACCACTCGCAACACATCAATTTATGCATTAATAATGATAGGTCAACTGTAGATGGCAGTATACATCGCCAAAAGTCGATTTCTTCACAAAGTTCAAAAAAGCCGAAATTGGGGCCGTTTGGACTGCAAAAACGCATTATTGCGTAATAGTTGAAAAATGCGACTTTTCTTCTTTTAATCGATAATAGCGTGTCCACGGCCAAACCAAATCATCTCTTTTACGTTTCATAATATCAAACATGTAATTTAGATTGGTTTTTGAAAAATTAAAATCAATATTTCTGAAAACATTAATAAAAAAATTAATAAAAACTGCCATACTTTGGTTATACACTGAAATTCAAGATTTCTTACCACTCGCAACACATTAATTTATGCATTAATAATGATAGGTCAACTGTAGATGGCAGTATACATCGCCAAAAGTCGATTTCTTCACAAAGTTCAAAAAAGCCGAAATTGGGGCCGTTTGGACTGCAAAAACGCATTATTGCGTAATAGTTGAAAAATGCGACTTTTCTTCTTTTAATCGATAATAGCGTGTCCACGGCCAAACCAAATCATCTCTTTTACGTTTCATAATATCAAACATGTAATTTAGAGTGGTTTTTGAAAAATTAAAATCAATATTTCTGAAAACATTAATAAAAAAATTAATAAAAACTGCCATACTTTGGTTATACACTGAAATTCAAGATTTCTTACCACTCGCAACACATTAATTTATGCATTAATAATGATAGGTCAACTGTAGATGGCAGTATACATCGCCAAAAGTCGATTTCTTCACAAAGTTCAAAAAAGCCGAAATTGGGGCCGTTTGGACTGCAAAAACGCATTATTGCGTAATAGTTGAAAAATGCGACTTTTCTTCTTTTAATCGATAATAGCGTGTCCACGGCCAAACCAAATCATCTCTTTTACGTTTCATAATATCAAACATGTAATTTAGAGTGGTTTTTGAAAAATTAAAATCAATATTTCTGAAAACATTAATAAAAAAATTAATAAAAACTGCCATACTTTGGTTATACACTGAAATTCAAGATTTCTTACCACTCGCAACACATTAATTTATGCATTAATAATGATAGGTCAACTGTAGATGGCAGTATACATCGCCAAAAGTCGATTTCTTCACAAAGTTCAAAAAAGCCGAAATTGGGGCCGTTTGGACTGCAAAAACGCATTATTGCGTAATAGTTGAAAAATGCGACTTTTCTTCTTTTAATCGATAATAGCGTGTCCAGGGCCAAACCAAATCATCTCTTTTACGTTTCATAATATCAAACATGTAATTTAGAGTGGTTTTTGAAAAATTAAAATCAATATTTCTGAAAACATTAATAAAAAAATTAATAAAAACTGCCATACTTTGGTTATAAACTGAAATTCAAGATTTCTTACCACTCGCAACACATTAATTTATGCATTAATAATGATAGGTCAACTGTAGATGGCAGTATACATCGCCAAAAGTCGATTTCTTCACAAAGGTCAAAAAAGCCGAAATTGGGGCCGTTTGGACTGCAAAAACGCATTATTGCGTAATAGTTGAAAAATGCGACTTTTCTTCTTTTAATCGATAATAGCGTGTCCACGGCCAAACCAAATCATCTCTTTTACGTTTCATAATATCAAACATGTAATTTAGAGTGGTTTTTGAAAAATTAAAATCAATATTTCTGAAAACATTAATAAAAAAATTAATAAAAACTGCCATACTTTGGTTATACACTGAAATTCAAGATTTCTTACCACTCGCAACACATTAATTTATGCATTAATAATGATAGGTCAACTGTAGATGGCAGTATACATCGCCAAAAGTCGATTTCTTCACAAAGTTCAAAAAAGCCGAAATTGGGGCCGTTTGGACTGCAAAAACGCATTATTGCGTAATAGTTGAAAAATGCGACTTTTCTTCTTTTAATCGATAATAGCGTGTCCAGGGCCAAACCAAATCATCTCTTTTACGTTTCATAATGTCAAACATGTAATTTAGAGTGGTTTTTGAAAAATTAAAATCAATATTTCTGAAAACATTAATAAAAAAATTAATAAAAACTGCCATACTTTGGTTATACACTGAAATTCAAGATTTCTTACCACTCGCAACACATTAATTTATGCATTAATAATGATAGGTCAACTGTAGATGGCAGTATACATCGCCAAAAGTCGATTTCTTCACAAAGTTCAAAAAAGCCGAAATTGGGGCCGTTTGGACTGCAAAAACGCATTATTGCGTAATAGTTGAAAAATGCGACTTTTCTTCTTTTAATCGATAATAGCGTGTCCACGGCCAAACCAAATCATCTCTTTTACGTTTCATAATATCAAACATGTAATTTAGAGTGGTTTTTGAAAAATTAAAATCAATATTTCTGAAAACATTAATAAAAAAATTAATAAAAACTGCCATACTTTGGTTATACACTGAAATTCAAGATTTCTTACCACTCGCAACACATTAATTTATGCATTAATAATGATAGGTCAACTGTAGATGGCAGTATACATCGCCAAAAGTCGATTTCTTCACAAAGTTCAAAAAAGCCGAAATTGGGGCCGTTTGGACTGCAAAAACGCATTATTGCGTAATAGTTGAAAAATGCGACTTTTCTTCTTTTAATCGATAATAGCGTGTCCACGGCCAAACCAAATCATCTCTTTTACGTTTCATAATATCAAACATGTAATTTAGAGTGGTTTTTGAAAAATTAAAATCAATATTTCTGAAAACATTAATAAAAAAATTAATAAAAACTGCCATACTTTGGTTATACACTGAAATTCAAGATTTCTTACCACTCGCAACACATTAATTTATGCATTAATAATGATAGGTCAACTGTAGATGGCAGTATACATCGCCAAAAGTCGATTTCTTCACAAAGTTCAAAAAAGCCGAAATTGGGGCCGTTTGGACTGCAAAAACGCATTATTGCGTAATAGTTGAAAAATGCGACTTTTCTTCTTTTAATCGATAATAGCGTGTCCAGGGCCAAACCAAATCATCTCTTTTACGTTTCATAATATCAAACATGTAATTTAGAGTGGTTTTTGAAAAATTAAAATCAATATTTCTGAAAACATTAATAAAAAAATTAATAAAAACTGCCATACTTTGGTTATAAACTGAAATTCAAGATTTCTTACCACTCGCAACACATTAATTTATGCATTAATAATGATAGGTCAACTGTAGATGGCAGTATACATCGCCAAAAGTCGATTTCTTCACAAAGGTCAAAAAAGCCGAAATTGGGGCCGTTTGGACTGCAAAAACGCATTATTGCGTAATAGTTGAAAAATGCGACTTTTCTTCTTTTAATCGATAATAGCGTGTCCACGGCCAAACCAAATCATCTCTTTTACGTTTCATAATATCAAACATGTAATTTAGAGTGGTTTTTGAAAAATTAAAATCAATATTTCTGAAAACATTAATAAAAAAATTAATAAAAACTGCCATACTTTGGTTATACACTGAAATTCAAGATTTCTTACCACTCGCAACACATTAATTTATGCATTAATAATGATAGGTCAACTGTAGATGGCAGTATACATCGCCAAAAGTCGATTTCTTCACAAAGTTCAAAAAAGCCGAAATTGGGGCCGTTTGGACTGCAAAAACGCATTATTGCGTAATAGTTGAAAAATGCGACTTTTCTTCTTTTAATCGATAATAGCGTGTCCAGGGCCAAACCAAATCATCTCTTTTACGTTTCATAATGTCAAACATGTAATTTAGAGTGGTTTTTGAAAAATTAAAATCAATATTTCTGAAAACATTAATAAAAAAATTAATAAAAACTGCCATACTTTGGTTATACACTGAAATTCAAGATTTCTTACCACTCGCAACACATTAATTTATGCATTAATAATGATAGGTCAACTGTAGATGGCAGTATACATCGCCAAAAGTCGATTTCTTCACAAAGTTCAAAAAAGCCGAAATTGGGGCCGTTTGGACTGCAAAAACGCATTATTGCGTAATAGTTGAAAAATGCGACTTTTCTTCTTTTAATCGATAATAGCGTGTCCACGGCCAAACCAAATCATCTCTTTTACGTTTCATAATATCAAACATGTAATTTAGAGTGGTTTTTGAAAAATTAAAATCAATATTTCTGAAAACATTAATAAAAAAATTAATAAAAACTGCCATACTTTGGTTATAAACTGAAATTCAAGATGTCTTACCACTAGCAACACATTAATTTATGCATTAATAATGATAGGTCAACTGTAGATGGCAGTATACATCGCCAAAAGTCGATTTCTTCACAAAGTTCAAAAAAGCCGAAATTGGGGCCGTTTGGACTGCAAAAACGCATTATTGCGTAATAGTTGAAAAATGCGACTTTTCTTCTTTTAATCGATAATAGCGTGTCCACGGCCAAACCAAATCATCTCTTTTACGTTTCATAATATCAAACATGTAATTTAGAGTGGTTTTTGAAAAATTAAAATCAATATTTCTGAAAACATTAATAAAAAAATTAATAAAAACTGCCATACTTTGGTTATACACTGAAATTCAAGATTTCTTACCACTCGCAACACATTAATTTATGCATTAATAATGATAGGTCAACTGTAGATGGCAGTATACATCGCCAAAAGTCTATTTCTTCACAAAGTTCAAAAAGGCCGAAATTGGGGCCGTTTGGACTGCAAAAACGCATTATTGCGTAATAGTTGAAAAATGCGACTTTTCTTCTTTTAATCGATAATAGCGTGTCCACGGCCAAACCAAATCATCTCTTTTACGTTTCATAATATCAAACATGTAATTTAGAGTGGTTTTTGAAAAATTAAAATCAATATTTCTGAAAACATTAATAAAAAAATTAATAAAAACTGCCATACTTTGGTTATAAACTGAAATTCAAGATTTCTTACCACTCGCAACACATTAATTTATGCATTAATAATGATAGGTCAACTGTAGATGGCAGTATACATCGCCAAAAGTCGATTTCTTCACAAAGGTCAAAAAAGCCGAAATTGGGGCCGTTTGGACTGCAAAAACGCATTATTGCGTAATAGTTGAAAAATGCGACTTTTCTTCTTTTAATCGATAATAGCGTGTCCACGGCCAAACCAAATCATCTCTTTTACGTTTCATAATATCAAACATGTAATTTAGAGTGGTTTTTGAAAAATTAAAATCAATATTTCTGAAAACATTAATAAAAAAATTAATAAAAACTGCCATACTTTGGTTATACACTGAAATTCAAGATTTCTTACCACTCGCAACACATTAATTTATGCATTAATAATGATAGGTCAACTGTAGATGGCAGTATACATCGCCAAAAGTCGATTTCTTCACAAAGTTCAAAAAAGCCGAAATTGGGGCCGTTTGGACTGCAAAAACGCATTATTGCGTAATAGTTGAAAAATGCGACTTTTCTTCTTTTAATCGATAATAGCGTGTCCAGGGCCAAACCAAATCATCTCTTTTACGTTTCATAATGTCAAACATGTAATTTAGAGTGGTTTTTGAAAAATTAAAATCAATATTTCTGAAAACATTAATAAAAAAATTAATAAAAACTGCCATACTTTGGTTATACACTGAAATTCAAGATTTCTTACCACTCGCAACACATTAATTTATGCATTAATAATGATAGGTCAACTGTAGATGGCAGTATACATCGCCAAAAGTCGATTTCTTCACAAAGTTCAAAAAAGCCGAAATTGGGGCCGTTTGGACTGCAAAAACGCATTATTGCGTAATAGTTGAAAAATGCGACTTTTCTTCTTTTAATCGATAATAGCGTGTCCACGGCCAAACCAAATCATCTCTTTTACGTTTCATAATATCAAACATGTAATTTAGAGTGGTTTTTGAAAAATTAAAATCAATATTTCTGAAAACATTAATAAAAAAATTAATAAAAACTGCCATACTTTGGTTATACACTGAAATTCAAGATTTCTTACCACTCGCAACACATTAATTTATGCATTAATAATGATAGGTCAACTGTAGATGGCAGTATACATCGCCAAAAGTCGATTTCTTCACAAAGTTCAAAAAAGCCGAAATTGGGGCCGTTTGGACTGCAAAAACGCATTATTGCGTAATAGTTGAAAAATGCGACTTTTCTTCTTTTAATCGATAATAGCGTGTCCACGGCCAAACCAAATCATCTCTTTTACGTTTCATAATATCAAACATGTAATTTAGAGTGGTTTTTGAAAAATTAAAATCAATATTTCTGAAAACATTAATAAAAAAATTAATAAAAACTGCCATACTTTGGTTATACACTGAAATTCAAGATTTCTTACCACTCGCAACACATTAATTTATGCATTAATAATGATAGGTCAACTGTAGATGGCAGTATACATCGCCAAAAGTCGATTTCTTCACAAAGTTCAAAAAAGCCGAAATTGGGGCCGTTTGGACTGCAAAAACGCATTATTGCGTAATAGTTGAAAAATGCGACTTTTCTTCTTTTAATCGATAATAGCGTGTCCAGGGCCAAACCAAATCATCTCTTTTACGTTTCATAATATCAAACATGTAATTTAGAGTGGTTTTTGAAAAATTAAAATCAATATTTCTGAAAACATTAATAAAAAAATTAATAAAAACTGCCATACTTTGGTTATAAACTGAAATTCAAGATTTCTTACCACTCGCAACACATTAATTTATGCATTAATAATGATAGGTCAACTGTAGATGGCAGTATACATCGCCAAAAGTCGATTTCTTCACAAAGGTCAAAAAAGCCGAAATTGGGGCCGTTTGGACTGCAAAAACGCATTATTGCGTAATAGTTGAAAAATGCGACTTTTCTTCTTTTAATCGATAATAGCGTGTCCACGGCCAAACCAAATCATCTCTTTTACGTTTCATAATATCAAACATGTAATTTAGAGTGGTTTTTGAAAAATTAAAATCAATATTTCTGAAAACATTAATAAAAAAATTAATAAAAACTGCCATACTTTGGTTATACACTGAAATTCAAGATTTCTTACCACTCGCAACACATTAATTTATGCATTAATAATGATAGGTCAACTGTAGATGGCAGTATACATCGCCAAAAGTCGATTTCTTCACAAAGTTCAAAAAAGCCGAAATTGGGGCCGTTTGGACTGCAAAAACGCATTATTGCGTAATAGTTGAAAAATGCGACTTTTCTTCTTTTAATCGATAATAGCGTGTCCAGGGCCAAACCAAATCATCTCTTTTACGTTTCATAATGTCAAACATGTAATTTAGAGTGGTTTTTGAAAAATTAAAATCAATATTTCTGAAAACATTAATAAAAAAATTAATAAAAACTGCCATACTTTGGTTATACACTGAAATTCAAGATTTCTTACCACTCGCAACACATTAATTTATGCATTAATAATGATAGGTCAACTGTAGATGGCAGTATACATCGCCAAAAGTCGATTTCTTCACAAAGTTCAAAAAAGCCGAAATTGGGGCCGTTTGGACTGCAAAAACGCATTATTGCGTAATAGTTGAAAAATGCGACTTTTCTTCTTTTAATCGATAATAGCGTGTCCACGGCCAAACCAAATCATCTCTTTTACGTTTCATAATATCAAACATGTAATTTAGAGTGGTTTTTGAAAAATTAAAATCAATATTTCTGAAAACATTAATAAAAAAATTAATAAAAACTGCCATACTTTGGTTATAAACTGAAATTCAAGATGTCTTACCACTAGCAACACATTAATTTATGCATTAATAATGATAGGTCAACTGTAGATGGCAGTATACATCGCCAAAAGTCGATTTCTTCACAAAGTTCAAAAAAGCCGAAATTGGGGCCGTTTGGACTGCAAAAACGCATTATTGCGTAATAGTTGAAAAATGCGACTTTTCTTCTTTTAATCGATAATAGCGTGTCCACGGCCAAACCAAATCATCTCTTTTACGTTTCATAATATCAAACATGTAATTTAGAGTGGTTTTTGAAAAATTAAAATCAATATTTCTGAAAACATTAATAAAAAAATTAATAAAAACTGCCATACTTTGGTTATACACTGAAATTCAAGATTTCTTACCACTCGCAACACATTAATTTATGCATTAATAATGATAGGTCAACTGTAGATGGCAGTATACATCGCCAAAAGTCTATTTCTTCACAAAGTTCAAAAAGGCCGAAATTGGGGCCGTTTGGACTGCAAAAACGCATTATTGCGTAATAGTTGAAAAATGCGACTTTTCTTCTTTTAATCGATAATAGCGTGTCCACGGCCAAACCAAATCATCTCTTTTACGTTTCATAATATCAAACATGTAATTTAGAGTGGTTTTTGAAAAATTAAAATCAATATTTCTGAAAACATTAATAAAAAAATTAATAAAAACTGCCATACTTTGGTTATACACTGAAATTCAAGATTTCTTACCACTCGCAACACATCAATTTATGCATTAATAATGATAGGTCAACTGTAGATGGCAGTATACATCGCCAAAAGTCGATTTCTTCACAAAGTTCAAAAAAGCCGAAATTGGGGCCGTTTGGACTGCAAAAACGCATTATTGCGTAATAGTTGAAAAATGCGACTTTTCTTCTTTTAATCGATAATAGCGTGTCCACGGCCAAACCAAATCATCTCTTTTACGTTTCATAATATCAAACATGTAATTTAGAGTGGTTTTTGAAAAATTAAAATCAATATTTCTGAAAACATTAATAAAAAAATTAATAAAAACTGCCATACTTTGGTTATACACTGAAATTCAAGATTTCTTACCACTCGCAACACATTAATTTATGCATTAATAATGATAGGTCAACTGTAGATGGCAGTATACATCGCCAAAAGTCGATTTCTTCACAAAGTTCAAAAAAGCCGAAATTGGGGCCGTTTGGACTGCAAAAACGCATTATTGCGTAATAGTTGAAAAATGCGACTTTTCTTCTTTTAATCGATAATAGCGTGTCCACGGCCAAACCAAATCATCTCTTTTACGTTTCATAATATCAAACATGTAATTTAGAGTGGTTTTTGAAAAATTAAAATCAATATTTCTGAAAACATTAATAAAAAAATTAATAAAAACTGCCATACTTTGGTTATACACTGAAATTCAAGATTTCTTACCACTCGCAACACATTAATTTATGCATTAATAATGATAGGTCAACTGTAGATGGCAGTATACATCGCCAAAAGTCGATTTCTTCACAAAGTTCAAAAAAGCCGAAATTGGGGCCGTTTGGACTGCAAAAACGCATTATTGCGTAATAGTTGAAAAATGCGACTTTTCTTCTTTTAATCGATAATAGCGTGTCCACGGCCAAACCAAATCATCTCTTTTACGTTTCATAATATCAAACATGTAATTTAGAGTGGTTTTTGAAAAATTAAAATCAATATTTCTGAAAACATTAATAAAAAAATTAATAAAAACTGCCATACTTTGGTTATACACTGAAATTCAAGATTTCTTACCACTCGCAACACATTAATTTATGCATTAATAATGATAGGTCAACTGTAGATGGCAGTATACATCGCCAAAAGTCGATTTCTTCACAAAGTTCAAAAAAGCCGAAATTGGGGCCGTTTGGACTGCAAAAACGCATTATTGCGTAATAGTTGAAAAATGCGACTTTTCTTCTTTTAATCGATAATAGCGTGTCCAGGGCCAAACCAAATCATCTCTTTTACGTTTCATAATATCAAACATGTAATTTAGAGTGGTTTTTGAAAAATTAAAATCAATATTTCTGAAAACATTAATAAAAAAATTAATAAAAACTGCCATACTTTGGTTATAAACTGAAATTCAAGATTTCTTACCACTCGCAACACATTAATTTATGCATTAATAATGATAGGTCAACTGTAGATGGCAGTATACATCGCCAAAAGTCGATTTCTTCACAAAGGTCAAAAAAGCCGAAATTGGGGCCGTTTGGACTGCAAAAACGCATTATTGCGTAATAGTTGAAAAATGCGACTTTTCTTCTTTTAATCGATAATAGCGTGTCCACGGCCAAACCAAATCATCTCTTTTACGTTTCATAATATCAAACATGTAATTTAGAGTGGTTTTTGAAAAATTAAAATCAATATTTCTGAAAACATTAATAAAAAAATTAATAAAAACTGCCATACTTTGGTTATACACTGAAATTCAAGATTTCTTACCACTCGCAACACATTAATTTATGCATTAATAATGATAGGTCAACTGTAGATGGCAGTATACATCGCCAAAAGTCGATTTCTTCACAAAGTTCAAAAAAGCCGAAATTGGGGCCGTTTGGACTGCAAAAACGCATTATTGCGTAATAGTTGAAAAATGCGACTTTTCTTCTTTTAATCGATAATAGCGTGTCCAGGGCCAAACCAAATCATCTCTTTTACGTTTCATAATGTCAAACATGTAATTTAGAGTGGTTTTTGAAAAATTAAAATCAATATTTCTGAAAACATTAATAAAAAAATTAATAAAAACTGCCATACTTTGGTTATACACTGAAATTCAAGATTTCTTACCACTCGCAACACATTAATTTATGCATTAATAATGATAGGTCAACTGTAGATGGCAGTATACATCGCCAAAAGTCGATTTCTTCACAAAGTTCAAAAAAGCCGAAATTGGGGCCGTTTGGACTGCAAAAACGCATTATTGCGTAATAGTTGAAAAATGCGACTTTTCTTCTTTTAATCGATAATAGCGTGTCCACGGCCAAACCAAATCATCTCTTTTACGTTTCATAATATCAAACATGTAATTTAGAGTGGTTTTTGAAAAATTAAAATCAATATTTCTGAAAACATTAATAAAAAAATTAATAAAAACTGCCATACTTTGGTTATACACTGAAATTCAAGATTTCTTACCACTCGCAACACATTAATTTATGCATTAATAATGATAGGTCAACTGTAGATGGCAGTATACATCGCCAAAAGTCGATTTCTTCACAAAGTTCAAAAAAGCCGAAATTGGGGCCGTTTGGACTGCAAAAACGCATTATTGCGTAATAGTTGAAAAATGCGACTTTTCTTCTTTTAATCGATAATAGCGTGTCCACGGCCAAACCAAATCATCTCTTTTACGTTTCATAATATCAAACATGTAATTTAGAGTGGTTTTTGAAAAATTAAAATCAATATTTCTGAAAACATTAATAAAAAAATTAATAAAAACTGCCATACTTTGGTTATACACTGAAATTCAAGATTTCTTACCACTCGCAACACATTAATTTATGCATTAATAATGATAGGTCAACTGTAGATGGCAGTATACATCGCCAAAAGTCGATTTCTTCACAAAGTTCAAAAAAGCCGAAATTGGGGCCGTTTGGACTGCAAAAACGCATTATTGCGTAATAGTTGAAAAATGCGACTTTTCTTCTTTTAATCGATAATAGCGTGTCCAGGGCCAAACCAAATCATCTCTTTTACGTTTCATAATATCAAACATGTAATTTAGAGTGGTTTTTGAAAAATTAAAATCAATATTTCTGAAAACATTAATAAAAAAATTAATAAAAACTGCCATACTTTGGTTATAAACTGAAATTCAAGATTTCTTACCACTCGCAACACATTAATTTATGCATTAATAATGATAGGTCAACTGTAGATGGCAGTATACATCGCCAAAAGTCGATTTCTTCACAAAGGTCAAAAAAGCCGAAATTGGGGCCGTTTGGACTGCAAAAACGCATTATTGCGTAATAGTTGAAAAATGCGACTTTTCTTCTTTTAATCGATAATAGCGTGTCCACGGCCAAACCAAATCATCTCTTTTACGTTTCATAATATCAAACATGTAATTTAGAGTGGTTTTTGAAAAATTAAAATCAATATTTCTGAAAACATTAATAAAAAAATTAATAAAAACTGCCATACTTTGGTTATACACTGAAATTCAAGATTTCTTACCACTCGCAACACATTAATTTATGCATTAATAATGATAGGTCAACTGTAGATGGCAGTATACATCGCCAAAAGTCGATTTCTTCACAAAGTTCAAAAAAGCCGAAATTGGGGCCGTTTGGACTGCAAAAACGCATTATTGCGTAATAGTTGAAAAATGCGACTTTTCTTCTTTTAATCGATAATAGCGTGTCCACGGCCAAACCAAATCATCTCTTTTACGTTTCATAATATCAAACATGTAATTTAGAGTGGTTTTTGAAAAATTAAAATCAATATTTCTGAAAACATTAATAAAAAAATTAATAAAAACTGCCATACTTTGGTTATACACTGAAATTCAAGATTTCTTACCACTCGCAACACATTAATTTATGCATTAATAATGATAGGTCAACTGTAGATGGCAGTATACATCGCCAAAAGTCGATTTCTTCACAAAGTTCAAAAAAGCCGAAATTGGGGCCGTTTGGACTGCAAAAACGCATTATTGCGTAATAGTTGAAAAATGCGACTTTTCTTCTTTTAATCGATAATAGCGTGTCCAGGGCCAAACCAAATCATCTCTTTTACGTTTCATAATATCAAACATGTAATTTAGAGTGGTTTTTGAAAAATTAAAATCAATATTTCTGAAAACATTAATAAAAAAATTAATAAAAACTGCCATACTTTGGTTATAAACTGAAATTCAAGATTTCTTACCACTCGCAACACATTAATTTATGCATTAATAATGATAGGTCAACTGTAGATGGCAGTATACATCGCCAAAAGTCGATTTCTTCACAAAGGTCAAAAAAGCCGAAATTGGGGCCGTTTGGACTGCAAAAACGCATTATTGCGTAATAGTTGAAAAATGCGACTTTTCTTCTTTTAATCGATAATAGCGTGTCCACGGCCAAACCAAATCATCTCTTTTACGTTTCATAATATCAAACATGTAATTTAGAGTGGTTTTTGAAAAATTAAAATCAATATTTCTGAAAACATTAATAAAAAAATTAATAAAAACTGCCATACTTTGGTTATACACTGAAATTCAAGATTTCTTACCACTCGCAACACATTAATTTATGCATTAATAATGATAGGTCAACTGTAGATGGCAGTATACATCGCCAAAAGTCGATTTCTTCACAAAGTTCAAAAAAGCCGAAATTGGGGCCGTTTGGACTGCAAAAACGCATTATTGCGTAATAGTTGAAAAATGCGACTTTTCTTCTTTTAATCGATAATAGCGTGTCCAGGGCCAAACCAAATCATCTCTTTTACGTTTCATAATGTCAAACATGTAATTTAGAGTGGTTTTTGAAAAATTAAAATCAATATTTCTGAAAACATTAATAAAAAAATTAATAAAAACTGCCATACTTTGGTTATACACTGAAATTCAAGATTTCTTACCACTCGCAACACATTAATTTATGCATTAATAATGATAGGTCAACTGTAGATGGCAGTATACATCGCCAAAAGTCGATTTCTTCACAAAGTTCAAAAAAGCCGAAATTGGGGCCGTTTGGACTGCAAAAACGCATTATTGCGTAATAGTTGAAAAATGCGACTTTTCTTCTTTTAATCGATAATAGCGTGTCCACGGCCAAACCAAATCATCTCTTTTACGTTTCATAATATCAAACATGTAATTTAGAGTGGTTTTTGAAAAATTAAAATCAATATTTCTGAAAACATTAATAAAAAAATTAATAAAAACTGCCATACTTTGGTTATACACTGAAATTCAAGATTTCTTACCACTCGCAACACATTAATTTATGCATTAATAATGATAGGTCAACTGTAGATGGCAGTATACATCGCCAAAAGTCGATTTCTTCACAAAGTTCAAAAAAGCCGAAATTGGGGCCGTTTGGACTGCAAAAACGCATTATTGCGTAATAGTTGAAAAATGCGACTTTTCTTCTTTTAATCGATAATAGCGTGTCCACGGCCAAACCAAATCATCTCTTTTACGTTTCATAATATCAAACATGTAATTTAGAGTGGTTTTTGAAAAATTAAAATCAATATTTCTGAAAACATTAATAAAAAAATTAATAAAAACTGCCATACTTTGGTTATACACTGAAATTCAAGATTTCTTACCACTCGCAACACATTAATTTATGCATTAATAATGATAGGTCAACTGTAGATGGCAGTATACATCGCCAAAAGTCGATTTCTTCACAAAGTTCAAAAAAGCCGAAATTGGGGCCGTTTGGACTGCAAAAACGCATTATTGCGTAATAGTTGAAAAATGCGACTTTTCTTCTTTTAATCGATAATAGCGTGTCCAGGGCCAAACCAAATCATCTCTTTTACGTTTCATAATATCAAACATGTAATTTAGAGTGGTTTTTGAAAAATTAAAATCAATATTTCTGAAAACATTAATAAAAAAATTAATAAAAACTGCCATACTTTGGTTATAAACTGAAATTCAAGATTTCTTACCACTCGCAACACATTAATTTATGCATTAATAATGATAGGTCAACTGTAGATGGCAGTATACATCGCCAAAAGTCGATTTCTTCACAAAGGTCAAAAAAGCCGAAATTGGGGCCGTTTGGACTGCAAAAACGCATTATTGCGTAATAGTTGAAAAATGCGACTTTTCTTCTTTTAATCGATAATAGCGTGTCCACGGCCAAACCAAATCATCTCTTTTACGTTTCATAATATCAAACATGTAATTTAGAGTGGTTTTTGAAAAATTAAAATCAATATTTCTGAAAACATTAATAAAAAAATTAATAAAAACTGCCATACTTTGGTTATACACTGAAATTCAAGATTTCTTACCACTCGCAACACATTAATTTATGCATTAATAATGATAGGTCAACTGTAGATGGCAGTATACATCGCCAAAAGTCGATTTCTTCACAAAGTTCAAAAAAGCCGAAATTGGGGCCGTTTGGACTGCAAAAACGCATTATTGCGTAATAGTTGAAAAATGCGACTTTTCTTCTTTTAATCGATAATAGCGTGTCCAGGGCCAAACCAAATCATCTCTTTTACGTTTCATAATGTCAAACATGTAATTTAGAGTGGTTTTTGAAAAATTAAAATCAATATTTCTGAAAACATTAATAAAAAAATTAATAAAAACTGCCATACTTTGGTTATACACTGAAATTCAAGATTTCTTACCACTCGCAACACATTAATTTATGCATTAATAATGATAGGTCAACTGTAGATGGCAGTATACATCGCCAAAAGTCGATTTCTTCACAAAGTTCAAAAAAGCCGAAATTGGGGCCGTTTGGACTGCAAAAACGCATTATTGCGTAATAGTTGAAAAATGCGACTTTTCTTCTTTTAATCGATAATAGCGTGTCCACGGCCAAACCAAATCATCTCTTTTACGTTTCATAATATCAAACATGTAATTTAGAGTGGTTTTTGAAAAATTAAAATCAATATTTCTGAAAACATTAATAAAAAAATTAATAAAAACTGCCATACTTTGGTTATAAACTGAAATTCAAGATGTCTTACCACTAGCAACACATTAATTTATGCATTAATAATGATAGGTCAACTGTAGATGGCAGTATACATCGCCAAAAGTCGATTTCTTCACAAAGTTCAAAAAAGCCGAAATTGGGGCCGTTTGGACTGCAAAAACGCATTATTGCGTAATAGTTGAAAAATGCGACTTTTCTTCTTTTAATCGATAATAGCGTGTCCACGGCCAAACCAAATCATCTCTTTTACGTTTCATAATATCAAACATGTAATTTAGAGTGGTTTTTGAAAAATTAAAATCAATATTTCTGAAAACATTAATAAAAAAATTAATAAAAACTGCCATACTTTGGTTATACACTGAAATTCAAGATTTCTTACCACTCGCACATTAATTTATGCATTAATAATGATAGGTCAACTGTAGATGGCAGTATACATCGCCAAAAGTCGATTTCTTCACAAAGTTCAAAAAAGCCGAAATTGGGGCCGTTTGGACTGCAAAAACGCATTATTGCGTAATAGTTGAAAAATGCGACTTTTCTTCTTTTAATCGATAATAGCGTGTCCACGGCCAAACCAAATCATCTCTTTTACGTTTCATAATATCAAACATGTAATTTAGAGTGGTTTTTGAAAAATTAAAATCAATAATTCTGAAAACATTAATAAAAAAATTAATAAAAACTGCCATACTTTGGTTATACACTGAAATTCAAGATTTCTTATCACTCACAACACATTAATTTATGCATTAATAATGATTATCTGTAATACGTAATCTGGTGTTACCGATAAAATGAACCCCCCACAATTGTCAGGGTAACTATGAATTGATTATGTATGGTTACAAACGATGTACAATATTGCTTATAATACTAATTGATTAGTATTTATTATCACATTTCCCATGATGCAACATTCAACATGGTGGGTTTGGAAGTTCCCTATTTCAAGTTGATGACATGTTTCTTACATCCCTCACGTTTTTTATACATTTAGTCATTGTCCCTGCGTGCACAGACATGAAATGATACATTTTATCTCACTGTAAAACAAATAAACCTTTTGTTTTCGAATCGTCCTTGTTTCATCTGATAGTAATGTTGATTTGTGTTCGGAATGAGATAAAATGTATCATTTGATATGTTTGTGTGCTATCGCGATCAGTGTATGTATTTAAAAAAATGAACTTTGTAACAAAAAAAATTATGTGAGAATAAAAAACATACTGCCTACATTGAAACTCTATAGTCACTCTGATTTCGTAGTATTTACTTTTGATTTACAATGGTTATAACACACAAGCAGATCAAAGTTTTTAGCATGAAGCGTTCCAGTGAGTGTTTACTGTTGTCACCTAAGACTCTGCCTCAGATATGTACGTGTTTGTAACAAAACAAACAAACGCATAATTGTTACGTTTGTCAAGTAGCGTATTTTTCTTCTCCTGAATCTACGCAATCAGTGACGTCATGACCCTCAATGTCAATTGTTATTTTAGCCTTTATAAACATTACCTTGTTGCTGGGAACGTTGCAAGTATCTGTTGATGTCATATTTTAGTGTAAATATTATTTCATTTATCCTGTTACATTGAAATGTGTCAAGGATGCTAACGTAATCTGACATGAGATCGTTCTGATAAATTCACGTGATGCAAATCTTGTTGCTAAGCCAAGCAACAGGAAACCACTCTTTCGCCATACCCTGTCTTCAAGATCTCCTGTATAATACATGCAATATCATGGTTCCTTTGTAATATGTATTGAGTAGCTTGCCAAGTCTTCTCTAGTTTATCTTGCCCAAATATCGATTTGTGCTCTCCGATTTTGTGCAAAAATTCCTACATGCTCTCCATCTTGTACAAATATTGTTATGTACCCGGTACCCCCTATCTTCTCATAAAACTGGCTCATGCTCCCCTATCTTCTGCAAAATTTAGAACTGTTTCACTAAATGCATGACTTCGATCTAAAGTATATGAATATATATTACGTCAGTACTAATTTTATTTAATAATTCTGACAGAAAAAACGACAACACTTAGAGATTGTCGACTGTCTTCTTATTCGCAAAGTTTTACAACTGCTTCGAACTATAAAATGAATTCTATAGAGACGATTTTTAAAATTTATTCCATAAATTTATTTTTGTTGGCCCTTCATTTGAGTCATAATACACAGTCATGGTGTACAATAGACGTTGAGAACAACCCTTAGGGCAGACATCTTTGAAATGAAGCAAAAACTCAGCACGTTTTGTTTTCATAGCATAAGTATGTTAATGTCCCACGGCAATAGTAAATAGCTTTTAAGGACGCAAAACATCTATTATTGGTCTATTGATTTCTGTAATCGCAGTCATAGTCACCAGAGCGGAAAATGTGAAAACGTCTAGATGGAGAATGTGAAAGAAGTGCGCAAAGTCTACGATTATTGTCTGCTAGAACACTCTCTAGTTATCTGTTCATAAATCTATAAATATTTTCATAGTTTTCCCGAATTGTCGTGCGCAACCATTTATGTTAAGCATAGAGAGAGAGAGAGAGAGAGAGAGAGAGAGAGAGAGAGAGAGAGAGAGAGAGAGAGAGAGAGAGAGAGAGAGAGAGAGAGAGAAAAGAGTGGGGTAGGAAGGGAATGGGGAGGGAGAGACACGGATAGACAGACAGTCAGGCAGGCGGACAGACAGACAGACAGACAGACAGACAGACAGACAGACAGACAGACAGACCCAATAAAGGAGAAAGTTAAGAAAGGATAGGCTGGCAACTTGAAAACTTTTACCCCGGTACAAGTAGGTGGCATATACTAACTGCTTCAAAGCATTTGTTTTTGACGACAGCTTTCAATATGTACCTATCATTCAAATTACTTTTGTCCACCAGTAGAGCGACGCTAACTAGTCAAATAATCATTGTCTATCTCTACAGAGAAGCTAACTAGTCAATATTACGAATTGTTGACATCGACTATACAAACACTTCACCAAGTAAACAGTTTGAAAGTCAACACGACGCTCGATAGTTCGATTTGTTGGACAAGCTACATGTAGACAGTCAGAGTCCGTGCATACATACAAAGTGTGTTCTGTTAATTACGAAGGGTTGCATACTTTGTTGAATTCTCAAATTAATTAGTTGTTGGGGGAGAGCAGTTTTCTTGAAAGATATTCAGTTCAAAATTAAGTCAGCCAATTTAAAGAGCGCCACCACCGTTGGTAAACCTGTGACGTATGACAAGACAAAAGTAATTTTCGTAGGCTTGGCAAATGTGTTTTTCACAACATATTGTTATGTCAATAATTTTGAATATTCATTTGGACTTTCCTAAAAAATCATTCAATAAACACACGAAAGAACGTAATCATAATATTTTCCCAGCGGTATCCTGGCTGTATTTTAGCCTTCTCAGGCTCCTGCTCGGTCCTTATCCCACTGTGACTTGGGTAACATTTCTAATATTATTTTTTGTCTCTTCCACTTTTTAAATACATTTGGCAAATTCTTTCTCATTTTAGAACAGAATGATGGAATTTATGATTTTACTCAAGTTAGTGTGAAACGTTTGGGTTAAAGTGATCGCATTTTCGCAAAGAAAAGAAAAATAGGGCCGCCTCAGTAATGTATCATATTACGGTGTCGTCTGCTTGTCCTTCATAATCGTGTTGAAGGAGAGAGCCGTCTGATTTTTCGTTAACAGTTTACATGCCTGACACGCTACTTAAATCACGCACCCGTAATTATCGCAATATTACCGCTTTCATTGTTGTTTTTCGAACTTTGCCGTCCACCGCTTCACTGCCTCTTATAACAACGACAATTATCATGACAATGGCGAACCACCCCTTGGACTCGAGTTGAGTGTTCGTGCGGACCTGTCGTCATGGCGACCATGACCCTAGCACGATCGGTACGTTACAATTGGGTTAAACTCGGTGTGAAATAACTTGTTATATTACCGTACCGGCAGTTGTCTGTTTACACTAGTATGTTTTGGCTTGGACTAAATTTAACAGTAACTAACGGACCGGTCTAACCACTGTTATTGTACCAGTACGCTACATTAATAACAAGTTTCAAGACCATTGTTTAGGGTGGTGAGCGTGGACTGCAATTAACGAGATCGACGGCTCCAGTTTTACGGCGTTGAAGGTAAGTAGAGTGAAGATTTCAATTTTTAAAAAATATTTAACAGCATTACCACGCTGTTGAGGTAGAAGGCAATACGAGAGCAAGTATATTTATAACGGAAATTCTTCTAAACTTGTAGGGCTTCAAAACTCCTAAAACATGGCTCGATTGTCAGCCCATTGAAGCGTACATGTATATACGCGTTGGCCTATACCATAACTCGAGGAACCCGTGTACGGCTTAACATGTACTTAAATATAAATCGATAAAAGACGTACTGTGATAAAATAAGCACGGCTGCTAGACAACACAATCTCTGGCTAGGATTTCATCACAGTGAAATATATTGCTTGGCTGTGAGGGTGAATTCAGAGAAGGGTGGAATTTAGACGGTGCATACTTCAGCTGGACACTCGATGCAATGACAAGTTAATCCCACCGTTATGCAAAGGTTACGTACGATCATGGTGGTAGGTGATACGAACGCCTATAGCAACATTATCAACGTGTTTATGTGATCCAGATACAAACCGATTTAGTCTTAGGTCGCATTGACAGGGGTTCAAACTTTAGCTCCTAAACCAAATGTGGTGTTAGCTTTCGTGTACATACATACGCATGTCGTTTGGTTAGTAACTCTGGAGTCTTGTAAACATAGGCTCTGTACGTTTACTCTGACCATGCTATGACCACTACTGAAAATAATGGTCAGATATGTTAACTAGACTATCTATGGCCTCAATCGACAGAAAACTGCTATCAATACATGCAATATATAGCTTTATTTATCCCAAAATTGACAATTTGAATTTGTGGCTACACATTGACATACAAACTAATAACTCAACTGTATTACAATGACTATCGGTATACAAAGAAATACGTTCACAATAGACCAGCCTGAGATTAAGCACAGACAATTGACAATTCGCAATTCGGACGTGGGAATGAAAGAAAGCGGAAAGCACAAATTAACAGCGTGCTAATTAAACTGGATACAAAACTAAAATATCACTGATATCAACAAAGTACTATGTAGTAACTCCCACCTGCCAACCCTAGCCTAGAATCATGCATGGACAGACATTTCGTGAAATTGTAGTCGGGATACCTACGTGGTCTCTAACTAAACTGGTGTAAATCGTAATGATACCGTATAGGAACTAGACTAGTGAAATTTTGACTATAGGCCTAGTGTTAGCTATGCACTGTATTACTGAAAGTGTTGCTATTTCACTGACGGTTTATTCTCATTTGTGTGTATTATTATCTTTATGTTCTATGTTGTTCTTTTCTTTTCTTTGCTCTAAGCAATATAATGAAAGGAACCTCTAAAAATAGATAACATTGCCCAACGGATATACTAGTATCTAATTTGGTGCTTAGCCCCGTTTAGTGTAAAATAATTCACTCTATCTCCCTTTCAAGCTCAGTTATTTATCTCTTTTTGGTATCTGTATTAGGGCTATGTTTTTTTTGTAATTTGGTACCTTTTGTCGTTCGAAGAAATTATACAACCCCACAAAGGCAGTCGGGGTTTATCTGATTAATAGATGGCAGGCAGTCTTTCCGTTTATTAAACTTGCTGTTACCACTCCCTATAGAGTAATTCAGTTCTCCGTCACACCGTCCGAGGTTTGACCCCTACCAGTTTGACCCCAAGCTGCCGATATTGTCACCTGTTGATGTACGTGTTGTTGGTACGTGACATTCCTGGTTTGTACAGCACATCTATACTATTGTTTATTGTTACCATGGTAACTTAACTAAGCTATGTCAAAGTTACAATTAATGTTTGTCTGGTGCACTATGGTGAATTGTTCAGTCGTCCTAAAGTCGTCCGTGGATGACAACCCTCTTTCTGCTTGATTGGTTCTCTACCGTACGGTTGATAGAATATGCCTCTGGAAGTCGGACGTGTCGACCTCAAATCAAAGTTCTAAATAGGCACATTTGTCATCATGTTATATGTTAACTGAACTACGAAAATACGTTTTCTGGCTGGTTTATCCAACAGGACTCTGAACATACTAACGCAAAGACATTTTAAACTTTTTCTGAAGTTACTCACGAGTCTTAGAAGCTTTGAAACTGGCAGTCTAAAAACGCGTAATGGTGTTGTGACATCCTAGTTTTAACTTTAAATATAACTGCTTCAGGGTCCGTTGAACTCACAACCTATTGCTTTTGTTTGTCCAACATGTAAACGTGAATTTGTCCTTACTAATTATAACTATTTATGAAAAGCAAGGCGGTGTTTTAGGTTGTACATACATGTTCACAACTGTACTTGACTTTTCATAAATATGTGAGACTACGCAAAAACTAATTCAGGCCTTCAAAAGGTTCATCTGAGTATCAATGAATCTTTTATCAAATGGGTTATACGCCGACATTCTGCAACATGGTGTGATCAAGTTGTACAATTGTGTCATGCAAAAAGACTACTTAAGGGGACACCAGTTGAGTTTATATTTTTTTTGGCGTAGTTTTTTTAAAGTATATGTATAAGGTACTCGCAGTATTGTACTTACTGAAGAACACTTAACCACCATTTGCAATTAACTGAATTCACACCTGGTATCAAGATATAATTTATAAACAATCCGATGACGTAATTAATTAGACGTATCAAAAATGTTCATGAAATCCCTACTATGTAACCAACTGTTTTAACCATGCCATAAGACAATTGTAATGTTATAGAAGACATGCATCAAGATTAAAATCATTTTAAAAATTATTTAATCAAGGTTATTATGAAAGTATTTTCTTTTGAGTAAAAAGCTTATAAACTCAGCTTGTGCCACTTTAATATCGGAAACAAAATGTCGGGGGTACAAATCTCAGAATAGTTGCCAGGAAGTCTTCAGAATTAAATTTTATACCATTTTCCTTATTTGCAAGTGAAATTTGCTGATTAAACTGATGCAATGTTCACCAACCTGAAATGTTATAAAGTATATTATTCTTAAATACACAAGCATGTGATGCTGTTGCAATTTTAATGACAAAATATAATTTTGATCAAACTGGTGACGTCATATTTTGGTTACTCAAATTTATGACGTCATTGTATATGTATTTACCCACATTTATTCAGTTACCCACATTTGTGATGTCATTGCACCTTTACGTTGTCAAGTGTTTCTCCGAGTCTAGAATTTTCACGGTGGATATTTTCAGACATCTATCTCTCATGAACCTCTCATCTCAGGTTGTTACCAGGGCGACATAACCAGCCGACAAAGAATCTGTCTATAAAAGGTCAATTCAAACAATAGAGGTTGTCTGTCGAGTAAAGAAGCACGGACAAACAACGAAGGCATTAGAGGGACAGACAACCCAACAAAACACATAAACAGGCTATGAAGTGGAGTAACGTTTAGTACCACACACAACAATGGATTCCCTAACTGAATATACCCTGTACCCCTTATTTGTCAATAATTCCCATCAAGTTTGAATTTCTAAACTTCTCGCATTCATGATCAGACAAAGCCTTTAAGATTTTTAGACATCGCAGGTATCTTAAGTACTAGGGGGCTTTTTGTTTTCATTGTGCAGAGGCGGCTCCTTCTCTTGGCCAAATTTCTTTCAAATGGAAATTGTTAAAAACCTGTTACAAGGACATTTCTTGGAGGTAAACAATCGAAAAAATGCAACTCAAAGGAAAACAGGAATAAAAAGTGATTCATTATCCCTACAGAACAAAACGCATACCGCATTAGTTGAACAATGTAGAAAACGTAGACTTCATACACGTTAATTAGATAGTATATCCTATTTAATAACAGTGATCACAAAACGGTTAGCTTCACAGTTCTTGACTACCGAACTCTTGGAGACATGTTGAAGATAATCGCAAGGGCAATTCTCCTTTCAAATCTACATAAAAGGAAACAAACCATAGTGACGGGTATTTACGAATGATTAAATACGACTTATAAATTCTCTGGTCGATGTCATAGAACCACTCTGCATCTTATCACTACATAGCCGTCTATCAATAATATTTAAAAATTAAAGTTGTCCAGTTTTCACGAGTATTTTTGCAGTTTTACATGTATATAAAAAATCATTTCATGTGTCTTCCAAAGTTGCAGTTCAGTCACTTTTGTTGTAATTGCTGTAACTGTTTGTAACTATCGTTCATTTTACGTACCTTGTGGAACAATGTACTCGACATCATAATGCTTACCATAAATAATCTATTTTATAAATAATAATGGCAGTGCGTAAATATCAATATAAAAGTTTTGGAAATCAAAATAAGTGAACGAAATTAAAACAAGCAAACTGGTATTAGACACAAGTTTTCTTCCAAACGACAAAGATTGGTGTAAATATGCGACGAATCAAATAAAACAACAACAACAACAACAACTACTACTACTACGACGACGACAACAATAACAACAACAACAACCCGGCACACTCTTATATTTCTCTCGTTATGCTAGTCACAGAATTTTCATCGTCGTAAACCACTGACCCCTTTACGGCACCTTCCAAAACGTACCCGTTTCGTCAGCAGAAATATGTAATCAGGCTTGCGAGAATGAGGCATTTTCCAATCATCTCGCAGAACTAGGTTCATGCGACGACGTAATACTCACATTGATTACCACCGTGCGACATATCTGAATAGTGGCCATTGTATTTAACAGTGTCTTTATGTACAGGGGTTAAAAAAACACCGTCTTTTAGTTCACATTTCAAGGATCTTATTTCATATGACGGGGATAACAATGGTTAGAGGACTCCTGAAGAATACAGACTACTGATTTAATAGACGTAATTGTACACGTAACACGACACAAACACTGCCATATAAATAATCTCAAGGAGACGCCCTAACTTAGTTGTATTCAGTAAACTAGATTTAGTGTTCTTAGGGTGTCTTTACCTTATCAGTAATAAGCTAAAAATATTTACATAGAATATACCTCACAATATAATTATAAATATTAAAATTATGCTGTCACTTTCGTCATGAAAAATAAAACCTATTCTCAGCTAAAATCTGGAAACAATGAAGGGTCACCGTACATTTTTAAAAAATAAAAGTCAAAAGTGATTAACTTGATGACGTCACTTGATGACGTCACTTTAGTTTTATTATGCTTTCAAGTTTAACGACTTACATGTTATTTCATGTATTATTTGTACATTTGATAAGTTACAATGTAACAAACGTGTTAAACACGTGTACTTAAAATTTAACCATGGTCAATAAACCAGAATGTGTCTAGGCCACCGTTGCTATAACTTATGTTTGTTATAGGTTGTTTCTCAATATTTCAAGAAACGACTTGCTTATGTTCAATATTTGATACTAGCTTTATTGAGTAACAGCCATGAACCTGTTTATCAGGCAAACAAACGCATATTTTGAGTAACCTTGGGGTCTGTTTATTTATTTGTTTGTTTGTTTGCTTGCTTACTTATGTTCGTTCATATGTATGTATGTATGTATGTATGTGTGTGTGTGTGTACGTACGTATGTATGTGTGTGTGTGTATGTATGTATGTGTGTGTGTGTGTGTGTGTGTATGTATGTATGTACGTACGTATGCATGCATGATGTATGTATGTATGCATGTATGTATGTATGTATGCATGATGTATGTATGTATGTATGCATGCATGTATGCATGTATGTATGTATGCATGTATGTATGCATGCATGATGTATGTATGTATGTATGTATGTATGCATGCATGCATGCATGCATGTGTGTATGTGTGTATGTATGTATGTATGTATGTATGTATGTGTGTGTGTGTGTATGTATGTATGTATGTATGTATGTATGTGTGTATGTATGATCCTTGTTCTCTGTGCTGAAAGTCGACGTCGGCATACTGTATTCGAGATGGAACTAGCAATGGTATACATATGCGTTTTAGATCCCACACATAGCTATGGGAGTGAGGGTGGGGGTGGGGTGGGCATTTGTGATGCTTGGCGCTCTTTATTTTTGAGGTTTAAACTGTTGTCGAGATTTGGTTAGATTTTGGATAGTCTTGTAGTTAGAAGGAAATCATAAACTCCTCAACAAAACGTCACCTGACTCGACAAAATCTCATTCACATTGCTACATTTTATCGTCTCGCTAGACAAATATCTTACCAACAGCGTTTCGTCAATCGTCCAGCATGACAAACATCTTTACCAATATTGTTACACTTTCTTTGCGTGAGCTAACATTATCTTAGGAGATCATCGCCAAATTTATACGTCCCTGGTTGGCGCGTTCTTTTTGATATTTTTGAGACAGTCAATTGACTAAAATGTACAATTGTAATTCAGTTATTGTCGTGCCAGACGATAACATGTGGAAATATTGATGAGATTTGTCTAGCTGGACGATAAAATGTAGCAACGTGAGTGAGATTTTGTAGAGCCAGACGACGTTTTGTTTCAGGGTTTATGATTTTCGACACATTGTATAGCTGTCGTCTGGTCGTTTAGTCTGGCATTATTGGATTATTGATTCGCCCTCCTGGAGGTCAAAACAAACACAATGATTCGCTAACATCTTTAATTTTTTAGCATTCAATAATATTGGTTTTTCAGATATAAATGTAGAAGATCAATGTGGTTAAAGTCGCTGTAACACAGGTGGTATATTTGTTTTCAAGTTGCGTGTATGGCATTCAGCCAAGTTGATCACGTCAAAAAAACCTAAACTTAACTGGGTAGTGATACCACCAGAGTCCTTTTGGGGGTGATGTAAGGAGAGAAATTAATACGTATATGTTGTTTGATTTGTAAGACAGAAATGAAGGGGGTGTCGTTGTTACCAACGTCTACGCTTCGTCTTACTATGCTTAAGAAAAGATAGAGATTTTTGCTATCAACGTAAACAAATAAACCAATCCGCATATTGTAGAATGTACATGCAACATTTTTATTACGTTTTCGCGATCGAGTCTCGCCGAAATCTGACAAAAGTAAGGTGACACAGGCTGAGTTTGTAACCTATTTAGCTCAAGTAAAAATACTTAAAACCCATATTTAAACTACACCAGTGTGAACGTCAGTGTCGATGCATACATTCAGTGGCAGTGAAGTCTAGCAAGTTGATAACATAATATCAGTTTCCTCAACATTTTAGTATACACATAATAAATTACGTCATCGCATGTTATGTGTTATTCATGAATGCCATATTTAGGGTCTGCCAATAAAGTGGTTGGAATTTATCGACATTCAGAACGTGAGATTAGAATTATACATGATAGAGTCGAGAAACAAATTGAATATCTACATGGTTAACGTTGTCACTTTCTTTTATTCCGTGTGAAATTAGGCCAAAAATAGTTGTGTGGTTCTGATCACGCTCTATTCTTAGAATAGGTGGGGTAGGTAGATTTTTTATTTTATTTTTTCCTGGTCTTTTTTTCCCATGAATGCATGTCTGGTTCAGGTAGTTGCTACATTTTGTATAAGTGAAATGAACTACACATGCCACCATACAGACATCAAATGAACATCGCAAAGGACATTTTACGCGCCCTTCATTGGATATTTGATACTAAGAAAAACATTGGCGCCCAAATGTCTGCATGGAGTTTGTTGTTGGTTTTTGCGTGGTTGTATCAAACAGAAAAACTGCACGGTATTGTGCAATAGACTGTACTGGACTTTCCTCAAGAGCAGTCGAGCCTGACGCGACTTACTCATACACCATCATACAATGCCATCCACATATTATGTATTAACCGTTTACAAAAATCAAACGATTTGTATAGCGACAACATCCAGCACAAAGTGTTTTTTCCCATGGAACAGAACGAAGTATTGTATGTATTCCCAGACGTATTAGACGTATTAAGGTTACATATGTCAAATTGCATTTAGAGAATTCGTCGATTAAAACCTTTTAGATAAAAATATATGATCCGAGACTAAACGTACAATTTTACAAATACAATGTTAAAACAGGAAAACGACATATTGTAATTATTTTAGATTTTATTTCCTTGAGACTTTGTTACAGTGATAAGTTCTATTCAGTTTATTTTTTTAAATACTTCTTTGCTTTTAATATCCGTTGGTTTATTTGTCTGGTTTACGTTCTCTAAACATTTATAGCTTGTCATTTATTGTTTTGTTTGTACGACATAAGGAAATATTGTAACAGGAAATTACATTTCAATTTCTTATTTGAAGATAAACATTCCACGCAATAAAGTGTACATGTTCGGAAAGACCACTGCTTCGCAAGGAAAAGGGGATTAAATATTACCAAATGGAGTGCAACGAGAGATCTAAAAAAATCATGTTTAATACATTATATTATTCTTTTTCAGATCCTTATCAATCGAATGATTGGCAGCTGACGTCAGAGTGACGTCATCAACTCATTACAATGTCATCACCAATCCATCAACTCTCATCGCGTCGTTACAACGCGTATCCTAGCAACGCGTCTTTAGAGAATTTTACTAATAGTGCACCTTTGATAAGTCGTCGACCTTTCACGGCAGCTGTTGTTAATTCAAGACAATGTGCTCCTTCAAGACCATCATCTAGTTCTTCCAATTTATTGCCAAGGAGAGCCAGAACAGCGCCCCCACGTCTGGCAAGGAAACAAAGTCAAGGTACCTATATTATGCTGTTTTTTCTTCGCATCTTATTTCTAATGACCAAAACAATGCTAAAATACAAGCAAGTCAACAAGTAGACAGACAGACAGATATATAGACAGGAAGACAGGCAGACAGGCAGGCAGGCAGATAGACAAATAGACAGACAAACAGACAGAGTACAAACAGACAAGCGGACAGACGGACGGACGGACAGACTGACTGACAAACGGGCAGGCAGACGGGCAGGCAAACAGTCAGATAGCTAGACAAAACGATAGGCAAACACAGAGAGAGAGACACACACACAGACAGACACAGACAGACAGACTGACTGACTGACTGACTGACTGACTGACTGAGACACAAAATAAACAAAATCACAAATCTATTTTTTTTTCTCGTGAATTTTAGCTTCTATGGTCAAAGCAGACGACACTGCGTCAGTGAATGAAGATGTTGAAAACCAAAAATCAGTTGAAAATGACATCGCTGTTTTTACTCAGAAATTGAAAAACAGACACCAGGGGTCTCTTGGCTCCCTATTAGAGTCTGAAAAAGATGTGATATCAGAAGAAGCGCCAGACAATCAGGACAGCAAGCAGGAAGATGAGCCACAGCAACCAATGACGGCATCAGTACCACGGTCGCGAACTCCTCCTAGGACGCCCCCACCGTCAGGTATGCAACAATGGCCATTTCTTTCCTTCTTTACAGGTGTTATTTTGTGATGTACGTTTTATACATACCCAGAGAATTTAAATAAAATATACACATGTACGAGAATAATATTTTCAGCAGTGCAGTCAAAACACATTGAAATTTACTGGGATGGTTTCAGTCGATACATTTCCTCTGACACAACAACAACAACAACAACAACAACAACAACAACAACTACAGTATCGTATGATTTGTCAGTACATTCGTTGAAGTGAAGGGGGGGGGTGCAATGCTGATATTGTCATACCTATCATTTAGTATTTTTTATGCTTAGGTGGCCAGGAAAAATCATTTTCACAAATCCTACTTTGTGTGACCCATCTTAGATACAGTTTTAACAATTAGCAGATCTGGCTTAAAAGGGGTTTCCTGCACACTGGGATTTGACATTGGGAACAACAAAGAAAGTAAGGAGCTACAAACTCCTTGAAACAATGCCCACATAATGCTGAGCTAGGCCAACCATATATCATCACCCCTGTGTACAGCGGGCCTTTTAAAAGCCAGATCTGCCAATTTCATAACCCTTGTATAGAGATCGAACGATGCAGGACTGGTGACGTTTCTTGGCCTCCTAGGCATAAATAAAAAATAATTGAAATGAGGAATCGTTGTTATCAATCAAGTGTATCACTCGCCAAACGTTCACTGGTTAGAGTGCAATCAACGACATCTATTTTAGTCTGTATGTAATCATATCCGAAATGAGACAGACAGAATGGGTTGAAAAATAAGAGTGCCCTCAACGACGACTCTTTCATTCCGTACCTCTTCATACTTGAAGTGATATGGAACCATGGTACAGGCACACTCTTTGGGTCGAACAGCATCTCTGGTTACTTTCTGAAGAAAATATTTACATATCCATTTGTGTAAACTACACACTAATTCATAAGGTTTTGATAATGCAGAATCTTGTGCTGAGACACACTTTAGTTTGGTAAACACACTAATACTCAACAAATTCCTTAATATTCAACAAATGTTCAATACTAATGCAACCCCTAAGTTAAATACAGTAACCTTTCTCTATCACTTTCAGCTTACGTGCCAGACGGTGAAAGGTCAAGGAGAGGTTCAAAGGTTATCCTAGACCCAAGACTCATTTACGACAGGACTACTGAACAAAATGCCACCCTGGAAGATGAAACCGTGCAACCAGAGTAAGTTTCCTATTTGCAGCGCCACCAACGACAGCAACAGCAATATATAGCCCAGATTGCATGGAGATTTGAAAGGACAGAGTTCAGAGCTATGCACTATAGTTTCTTGTTTAAATTAGTGTACTTTTACATATGTGTTTTTTGTCTGGCCCTTTCCAGCTAGGCATAATCACTGCAAAGTATCGATATAGCTTACACAAGTTATAGCGCACAAACTATTGACGTAGCTGTTTAGCAAATATAAAAAACACAGTCCCCTATAATATTGGCCCACTGCATAGTTTTGGAACAAAATCAGAGCAGTCTTACAACCAAACCAGAGTGACTATAGAGTTTCAATTAGGCAGCATGGTGTTCTTAACGTCTAGCACAATGTTTTTTGCTACAATTCACAAAACAAAATACAGAAACTGATAACGTGCAAGCACATGAAGTGATACATTTTATCTTACTGTGAATACAAATCAACATCACTGTCAGATGAAACAAGGAAGATTCTAACACAAAACTGTATTTTTGTTCATGATGAGATAAAATGTAGCATTTAGTGTTCATGCGCGTTATCGATGCCTGTATTTTGTGTAATTCGTAGTAAAAAACCGTTTTGTTAGACGTAAAAAAACACCGTGCCACCTAACTGGAACTCTATAGTCACTGGTTTGGAAGTATGAGAAAATCGTCGCTGTGATGGGGCGCCCTCACGCATCCATCAACCAGGAGGCCGGTGAGGGCGGAGTGACATGATGCACTTTACAGTCTAACATTTCTCATAATCATTAGTTTTACGTTTACCAAATTGATCGTTTCATTAACAGGTGGTTGAAAAGGCGGAATTGTTATGGATTTCCATATTATGAACATCGAGACACGAGTGAAGAAACTTGGGAGAAACCAGTGGTACTTCCCAAAGGGTGAGTAAAAAGAAAACCAAACAATGCTAAATTTTGAAGTGTAATGTTCAAATCACACACTTATAAAATATTGCAAATGCTCACCGTGAGTACATGTGAATGTCAATTGTTCTGAAAGAGATGCAAACCATTGTCGTAAATCACTCCCCTTTACGGCAACACTAACACAACTCGAATGTAGTTTGCTGTGATGTAAATCATTGCCCACCACTGTCCTCTTTACAGCAAAGCTAACACGATGTGGATGTTAATTTTTCTGACTATCGGTATGTTTACTTGAATTTTTTTTCTGTTTTCTAAAACAGTTGGGAGGAGCGTAACGATGGCAGTGGTTTTCCGTACTATTTAGACTGCAGGACAGGGTTTATTACGTGGGAAAAACCAGAAGTACTACCAGCAGGGTAAGACATATGTTGCTATACAATACAACAAAATCTGAACATTTTGTCTAATGGAAAAACTGGCGTATTTATACTAGTAGCCTGTTATGTAAGCCGTGATGGTGCGCCCTCACACATCGGTCAACCCCGTTCACGAATAGAGCAGGCCGGTGAGGGCGGAGCGACACGACGTATCTTACACTCAAGGGTGCATACCCACATATGATTAGGATTCAAATTTAGTTGTCATTTCACAGCTCTAGAAATGTTCAAGTACAAAAGAATAATCTATAGTCTCTCTCTGATTTGGTAGTATGTGCATGACGTCAGAGGCAAAACTCTCACAAAAATCATTGAAATTTCTGCTAGAGGACAAATTTTGTTTGAGCTTCAGAGCTAGCTACATGGTTAGTTACTGACAGTGACTAGGCTTGCGTAGTGTTGGACATCGTGGCGCGCATGCGTGAGTGGATGAATGTTGTGCTGTAAATCATTCTTCCTCTCTCTTTTTTATATTTCAGCTGGGAAAGACAGACATCCAAGGATGGTCGTTTATACTATTTACATTACCGCACTGACATATCAGCTTGGGACAAACCAAACGATAAAACACTGGAAACACTGCAACGACCAATCAGCTAACTTGTACCAAAAAGCTTGGCGATATTCCAAACTTGTCCCTCCAAATGAAACAGGCATTATAATTCGTAAACGAAATTTCTTTGTTTGCATCATCAAATGTAGCAACATATAAAGAAAATTTATATAATTCTGAATTCTTACTGTAGATACCTTAATGACACTCATAAAACTTTCCGATTCATTGATGTTTTTCAGTTCCATAAAAAATGTGAGTCGCATTTTCTTTTTTTAGTTTTGTAGTGAAACAAAGATATGGAGTACTTTAGCCAGCCTGTATTCGTGGAACGTCGTTTGACACAGCGCCCCCACAATGCGCTTGTATATTTAAGTATAAATTTGTCACATGACCGGGCCCCTGTTTCTAGCTTTAACGCCCAGAGTCTGTTATTGTTTAATAAACACATATATATTGCACAGGCCTAACGTTTCACTTCTGAACTTAGGAATATGTTGAAATTCAGTGTTCACTGTGTCAAATTACTGATAAAATGGATTATGCGTACCACAATCTAGACTACAATTGTACTTGGGGCAGACGACTATTTACACGTACTTCTGATCCGATGTAAAACAATTTCATGAGGTTTGTATAAAGCGTTATTATCCCTGAACGTTGTATGCACATAGATACGAAATAATTTATGTATAAGTTTGATAAAACGTCTTTCGAATATTTTGAAAAAAAGAAGCAGTTGGGTTAGCAGTCGCATTATCTGATTTTTAATGAACGACAAACATCTCTGTGAGAAGTAAATAATTTGTTGATATTTTTGAACACATGTTCGTTATTTATGTTTATTTTTGGAGAATCATGTATTTCAAAGTAAGCACGCTGTTTTCTTTGCGTAGATGTTAGACTTTTAATTTGCTGTATTTGTAATTTTGTAGATTATAAAGCTCAGCTCCCATTGGTACACTTTTCTTGTACACTTCCTGTCGGTTACATGTACCGGAAGTACTGTTTGTATTTTATGAAATGTAAATATCATGATGTCAAAGGTCACGAAAAAGTAGACAAGCTAAGCAAGGGTGAACAATCAAGATATGCAATTGAATAAAATGTAAAAATAAAACAATACAATTTTTCTGGGGGGGGGATTTTAAATACTTTTTATTACGTCATGACAGGCATATGCTGAAATATTCACCATTGGTGGCGCTCTTGTTGAAACACAAGTTTGTAAAGAGATTTCAAAGGAGCGCAGTGTACCCAACGACAAATCTTTTACAGCTAAAACAGGAAGAATTTGTCATTGTATAATATATGCATTTGATGAGCACGGTTTATCATTTGGCAAGTTGAGATATTTGTTTTTTACTTGCAGATTAAGAGCACTTTTTATTGCTTAACACAGCAGGATTGTGATAGAAGAGTTTTCTTTACATTAATACACAAAAAAATGTTTGTTTTCTGTCAAGTAAAACAACAACAACAACAACCTGCAAGATAGTCGATCGTAAGTGTTTATATTTCATATAGCCTTCTGGCGAGCGCTTCCTGTTTTAGCTGTAGTTTATGACAGGAACAGCAGAAATTATTATCTCGAATAAATGTAAATGATTTCCTGGAATTTTTCTAAATTTAAAGATAGTTGTAGAGATGCACAACAGGGATGATTATTACTACCAAACCAGAGTGACTATAGAGTTTCAATAAGCGGCACAATGTTCTTTTACATTTCACACAACGTTTTTGCTACAATTCCACATACAAAATACAGTTACTGATAGCGCGCATGCACACGATGTTGCATTTTATGTCACTGTGCACGTGAACACAAATAATCAGTATTGTGTTTAAATCTTCCTTGTTTCATCTGACAGTCATGTTGATTTGTGTTCACAGTGAGATAAAATGTATAATTTTATTTGCGTGCGTGCTATCAGATGCCTGTATTTTGTTTTATGAAATTTGTATCAAAAGTGTGAGAGACGTGAAAACATCGTGAGCGCCTAATTTAAACTCTATAGTCACTATAGTTTGGTAGTACTTGATGACAGAGACAGTATTTATATTTCTATAACAATATCAGGACATAATAACATAATATCAGCATTTGCACTTGTGTAGATTTTATTGTACAGACAGATATTTTGATAATTAAAAAGACATTTTTTCCGCAAAAATCAGAAAACTCGAACAGTCTGCTTTGTTTAGAGTTACAAGCCTTCCCGACTTACCTCAAGTATGCTCCTTCCAGTCTGTCCACCCATCACTTATACTCCAGGTCACCTTCTGTCTAATGGGACTCTACTCTGGAGAATTACCATGGTAATATGGTGGTCAGAGAAATGCCATACATGGTTCTGAAGTTTGCAGAACACATTTCGGGTATTGTAGGCGAAAACAATTTTGGAGGTCCCAAAGTATTCAGTTTACGATATCGTTGGGAAGCCATAATCTCTACAAACGGTATTCAACGTTAACACTTATTGGAAATGACACATGAACGAACTAACGGCACTAACCATACGTACCGTCAGCACGTATGACGACAAGATGACATTAATCCTCTCTCTACCAGGGTATTTATTTGTACATAAAAAACTGCAAGTTGGGCAAAACAGGATTTTACTTGGTTTATTTAAAGAGCTAAGGAGGACTGAACGATTCCTTGTTTCGGGACATTATCCTTTCTCTACCTGGGGTATTTAATTGTACCTAAAAAAACACAAGCTGAGCAAAACAGAATTTTCACGTTGTTTTTTCATGTATGAAATAGTGAGGACAGTTGACAACGAATCGAAAGTTATAGTGACATTCATTTTTTATTTGTCCAGGCTTTTTCATGTTTCCTAGCAACAGTGATGATATTTACAAGTTTAATATTTAACAATTATGTACAGGTAGGCAATATAACATATTGAGAGTGTTGATAGTAGGGTAATCCTTATAGAAAGACAACATTTTATCATAAGTAGCTCTCTGGCTAGACATATCCCCTCCACTCCAAGTAGGTTGGGTCTGATAGGGTAATGTCTGTGGTTGCCCCAGGTTACTGAAGGGTTGTGCCCAAGGGTCTGGTTGAAACTGTTGGTTTTGCCAGTTGGGTTGGCCTTGATATGCAAATGATTGTTGCTGTGTATACACAGACGGTGGGGACATTTGTTCTGTTTTTATAGGTTTGCTTTTCCAATCCCCTCCAGATTGCCCATACTTCCCACTATTCCTATGTCTACTTCTACGGGGGCCCGCCCTTCCTGGGTTCTGATAATAGCCAGATTTACTTGAATTATGACTATCCCCGGAGTATACTCTGCTGCCCATTGCAGGAAATGAAGGATTAAAGTCTTTATCTAAATTAAGTTTAGATCTTGCCCCTTGTTCTGAAAAAGTACTATGGCCTTTAACTTGTCCGTACTGTTTTACTGTAGGATCAATTAAACTTGAAGGTTGGTTTATATCTGTCCCAGATTTGTGTTGGGTGGGTTCAGATATTTTACTCTTAACCACTGTTGGCGGCGCACTGTCCTTAAAAGAGACTTCCCCTGCACTGCCCACGTCCGAGTGGATGCCCGAATGAGTTCCCGGAGTTTCCCGATCGACTGTCGAAGAGACCCGATATTTCGGCTCGATTGCGTCAGTAAATTCCCCTTCACTCTGCTTTTCTGCCATAACGATGGTAATAAGTGACACAGGTTACGTTCAATAGCAATTGAAATACTGAAAGAAATCTGAAATACTGGTTGAACAGATCCCGTAAAGACAATAGCGATCAAGAGAACGAACAAGCACTGTCGGAACCCGCGAAAACAACGTGGAGCTATGACGTCACGAGATGGAAAATTTGATAAGGATTCACAAAACTTTAGAAAACTTGCACAATCCCATGAAAAATGCAAAAACATCAGAGAAACCCTCTAACTATTTTAATAGTGAACAACTCTGAAAAACACTAAAGCCAAATAAATCGTTGAAAATGCCTGAAAACGATTTTCTTGACAAACTCTGTGTACGGACCGTGCGATGATCGAAAGTAAACAACAACGCGAATTTTTGACAGTCACACGGACCAGAAAATAAATCTCCCGGTCTTGAATACATCAGACGTGAGACTGCAAAAATACAGATTTCCCCTAAGAGGAGAATAAGAATAACTAATCTAAATAGCTGTTTAGACAGCAAACTTTTATTCAAAGTGTTTTCCGGCAAACTGAACAACGACCGGAGGCAAGTACAGAACATACACTGCCTAGAAAAATGCGTTTTCAAAATTACACCACGGAAGAGACAAAACATCTTCGCCAAAACTCTATGTGGGTTTCGAAATAACTCTTCTGATACCAATGTTGTGATTCTCCCAAGTTTCTAATCTTTTCTGGGATGGCTGGCCGACTTCGGATAATCACAAGCGGAAATATTACAGTACGCTGAATGTACTTACACGAGTGATGTGCAGCTCCGGCGACGCACGGTACCTTCCTCCGTGTGGAGAGGGATAACCTCAGCTTCTGGCAGCTAGATGAAACGGTATAACACCAATTTGACGTCTTCTGTAAAGATACACCGCACCAGTAGTTTCCAATACAACTTCCAAGTGGGTCTGTATTCACTAATAACGGATACTAACGTCCTTCTTGACGTGGGTAAGATATCTAGTATTTAGTACCAATAGTACATGTATTTCCAGTAACGAGTATAGCTTCCAAGTGCGGGCCAAACGTCTTGAGACCACGAGGGCCTTCGCTGGGGGTAATTCCGGTCGGGAGAGAACTTTACTACCATATAAGGAGAGTCCAACATCCAACCAAAGGTCGTCCCCTAGAGGTCACAGGGTCACAGCTGACATGATTGACAGGATGTCTCTCACATGAGGACAAGTTACACTCAATGTGCAAGGCTATTTCACAACACAGTACAGTCTGAATTGGGTCATCATGATGTTATGTTCTCACAGATTGCTGCATAGATCCTGTACGTTTAGGGCCTATGTTTGTTGGTGAAAATAGGTATATATGAAGTTCATCTATATTACGTGTTGTCTGTGAAAAAAGTCATTTGTAGACATTTTCTTCTTTTTCCTTGAACCTTCCAGTCGATATTTTTGGGAAGAGGTTTTCCAAGTATTGTCAGTCCTCTACCGAAGTCCACGAGTCAAGTCCTTGACATTGCACAGGTCAGACCGACAGCTGAACCAGTCATTACAATTAGTATTATACCATGCACGTGCAAAAATGAACAGAAAATATGGAATATATATAGTTCTACGTCATGACACAACATGTCACGAAAACTCGTGTCTACGTCATTGGTTCTGCTGTGTTCGAAATATGAGTCAAAACTTTCAAAATTCCATTACTTTCCCCGATTTTTCTTTGATATTACTGGCGCTTGTATAATTATGTTATTCTCCAATATTTTTCTTCATTTAGCCGGTAAATAGTCGTGACCAATGGGTTATCGCTAGATTCGTAGTGACAAAGCCCCCTTAGGTCACTCGTATATTGGGGAATAACATGTATATTCCAGTGGATAAAAATGGAACGATCGCATTATCGAGAGATTAAAGTTACGTTATACACTGATGGTGGTCTGTGAAATAGTTGTACAACATCTATTACGAGAGTTGGACCCTGAAACTCTCATCCAATAAGTTTGGTTATTACTGTATTGTAATAGAGAGAATGTGCCACTCTTCCTTTCAATGATGGCGACAAAGTTAGTCAGTGTTTAGAGTTTGGCACTTGACAGCCATACATCAGGAGATAGTAGTAATTAGCGGCACAGGCGAATACAAATGAATACAATCGGGAAGAGAAATCCCTGCATCAGTAGAACATTGTTAACCAATTTGGCTATGACCAGCCAATCAACCAACTAATGCATAATGCTGAGGGCGCTAGCTATGTCCAGCCGACATTTGTAATAATTGCTGGCGTTTGTAATAAACGAACCCTAAACTCCATTTAACTTTTTCATTTTACAAACTTTGGCAGGTTTATTACACATTTAAAAAAATGAAATTTATTACAAATATCAGCAACTTTTATTATAATTGTTGTTCACAGAATTTATTACAAATGTCGGCAATTTTATTTCAATTGTCGGCAAATCTTACAAATGTCTGTTGTACATAGCTACCACTGTTCTACACTATGACGGTAATTGTAACAGCTGTTTACCTCGGTCTGTGACGTCGATTATGAGAACAGATGCTATCCCACAGTCCTTAATTTGCATCAAGCATCCTCACGCCATACATTAATTGGCAGATAAGAGACCTCTTGTAGCGAATGAAAATTTTATTTAAAAAACGTCTGTGTCGTTTTAACTGTATTATTAATAAATATAAAACAAGTGTGACATTTAACATGTAATTTGCTATTGTATGTCATTCCGATGGATGGTGACATGGTAATGTATCAAACAATAATTACCAGAGATAATCGTCCCTTCTCCAAATCACCAACGTGGTTTTATTCCATTTTGACAGACTCAGTGATTGTTACTCAAGTGAACATCAACGGCTATTTACCCCTTTTCCTCTCAATTCTAATCATAACATCATAGATTTCCTACGCTTTCAGTGGTGTTAGGATTTGTCTCAAAGAAGGGTTGCTGCCGAAACGTCGGATATTTATAACTTTGTTAGAGCGTGGAGTTTTAAATTAAATCTCACAATCACATCAATATAATTTATATTTAGTTTTAGACAGTTAATTATCATTTATTTTTTTAAAGAGCTACACAAATTCACACACACACACACACACACACACACGCACGCACAGACACCCCCACACACATACTCACACAGACACACAAGCAAACAAACAAGCAAACAAACAAACAAACAAACAAACAAACAAACAGACAGACATTGAAAAGTCGAAATTGTACTGTTGAAATCTAAACTGACATAGTGAAGAACTGAGGACGGCATTATCTATTTTGTCAGCATATTAATCATGCTATTACATAAATTTAAGCCTATTCATACAACAGATTAAAATGTCACTGAAATATTAATATATTGTCAGTATACAGGCCCTAATTACTATGTAAATCTTCATGGTCTTACTTTTATGATGACAGATTATATATTCATAATTATCTATGTATAAATTTTTTCATTTGAATCTGCATATGCGTTAGTCATGAAGCTACTGCTGCAGTTCACGGTTCTGATTTTTCTGGCTCATCTGCTGAAAGCGCAGGGTATGTACTGATTTTTATTTTCATTATTTTAATTTCAAATTTGATAATTATGTGTAGTACTTTTGAAACGGAAAATCGTGATAATTACACATGGAACATAGAATACGGTGTGTATGATTGGTCTAGGGGGAAAGTATTTAAATATTTCTAAGTTGTGGTTCTTTTTTGTTCAGATAGCCGTGTTAGTGTCTGTATCAAATATTGCAATATACGAAAGTAGAAATTTGTTCACTTTTATATTACCCCATAATTTACATAAAAAGGATCGAACGACACATAATCGCAACAGAAAAGTTTAAGTACAGCTATGTACATACAACCTTTACAAAGTTTACATATTTGTAGTTATGGTACTAAACCCATCAATTATCAACACATTTCAAATCCTGTCTTTTTCCCCATTTCATAATTTCATTTTTAATCTATTGACATGTTTGTAATTATTGATTTAAAAATATTGATAAAAAATATTCACGTTCGCCGGATTTTTTTTTTCAAAATTATGTGAAAGGGTTCTTAAAATGATATCGCATCTTTGATAGATGCAAGCCAGCTTTCAAGACAATAAAACCAAAATACAATGTAAATATTTATTTTTTGTGGAAAGGACACTATTGTATAAATTGTGCTAAGTAATAACTTTTCGACCGTCATCTGTCGTGTCAAAGATAGCGAAGGGGATGTGGTTTATTACTGATTATGCAAATCACCTCTCCACTTTGCACCATATGTACTTTTGTATTATACACATTGCAATGTAAGACGATTACGTCACTTTATCTGTTATAAAGTAACAAATGAAATGAAAGCTATATTTTGCTCTGTAATGCTAAATGTAAGATTAATGTACTAATCGCAACCTCAGGGGGTAGTAGCAGATTTTTGTTCAAAGTGGTATAGTAATGAATATTGTGTAACCACCCAAAGATCACATACACAGATGCATAAACACACTAGGGGGGGGGGGGGGGGCTGGTAGAGACCTTGCGGTAGGGCCGGGGGTGTACTCAAATAAAAAAAATGTGTACCGGTATGTGCGGGCAAAATGGATCACTTTTTCAAGAAAAGTCCTTAACTATTATTATTTTTATTATTTGACTTTATTTAAACTCGGTAGTCTGTTTAGCCAATGGCTCTTCTCACACAGTGTCTAGATAGAAATATACAATATATACATTAAAAATACCAAGATGTAAAAATACAAACCAATGAAACGAATACAAAAGGCTGTAAAATGGCAAAAGCCAGAAGAACAACTAAAAAACTAACGATTTTCTAAAAGATCGACTGTTTACCTGAATATTCCCTTATCATGTGGGAAACATCTTCATGCTTGAGAAATACTTTCACAACATCAGAATAAAGGTAATTGATCTGTTTGGATTATGTTTAGATATATGCTTTAAACTTGAAAATTTGGGGAGTAACCCGAGGGTAGCAACTCAGTAATGCCGAGCATGTTTCACAATTGACACTACATCCAGGGTTTGTAGGTATTATTAAATGCTCTATACGGTATCTTATATTCCTGATGTTAAAAGGAAAACAATATCATTTTGAGGGGAATTTTCGTGATAAGGTCCCATCTACGGGTAAAGTAAGTGTCCAAAAGTTCACAAATATCATATGCACAAAACTACATTTAAAAACGAATCAACACCAACACATCGTAACTGCAGTGTTATGTACGTACAAAAGGGTTTGGTCAACGAGATGTTGTACTTCGAAAATTTTTTGTACTAAAATTTGTGCCGTAAAAGATATTTTTGTGTCATATCTGAATAACCATTAGAAATCCGCCAGTTCATAGACATGGTTATGTAGGTTTTCCTGTGGAAACAGCGTAAGAATGTTTCATTATGAAACAACAATACCAGTACACAGATACACTGTGGCCCTGTAAATGTCACGTGGTTTGACGTATTTTCTGCCCTGAGGGAATTAAAAACAACACTTGCTGCAACATGTTGCTAATCCATCGAAATCCAAAGCAGCTTACATATGTTACCATTTGTTAGTACCAATCTGGACATGAGTTACTACGTCATGGCCGACTATTCATGACGCAAAGTCAATCTTTTACGTCACTTCCAAAGTCAATCTTTTACGTCACTTCCTGTTTTAGAGGACGTTTAAAATAGACTAATTCAAAGACAGGCACTTTTCCAGGAAAACCATTTGTTTTCCGTCTTATTATAATTGAATCACAATGTACAATACGACAGAAAATTATTGAAATAGCGTTGGTCCCAGTGATATATCTGTTACGTCTCGTCGATATACAGTTCAATTGCTCTACAAACTTTATTTTTTACTTTTACTAACAGAACCTGAGACCGCTAATGTAGCTCTTGGTAAACCGGTCGAGCAGAGTTCGACCGACTGGCATGCTTTACCAAGCAACGCTGTTGATGGTGACGACGATGCCGAATTCTGCCATGGCTCGTGTACACTTACTAAAGTTGAATTTAATCCATGGTGGAGACTGAACCTTGTAAGACCACGAAATGTCTACAGTATCACTATTAAAAACAGAGTGGACTGTTGTGGTAAGTTCACTTTTATCATGCCTTTTTTTTTTTTTTTACAAATTCTGTTTCATTACCCACTAACGAATATACAAACTAAACCTATTTGTTCATATGATCTGCCCTGAGGGAATCAAGAGTAAAACTTGCTGCAGCATGTTGCTAATCCATCTAAAGCCAAAACAGCCTACGTGTGTTACTATTTCTTAGTATCAATAAGGACATGAGCTACTACGTCATGGCTGACTACTCATGATTCGAAGTCAATCTTTTACGTCACTTCCTGTTTTGTAATTAGGCCTCCATCTCATTTCGTCAAATACGAAATTAAGATAACAGTACTAAGATTTCTTTCCAATATTTAGATTAGTTAAAGTATACGTCTACTGTCAATTAAAAATATAAGATTATTTAGAACACGTACAGCAAAGATAAAATAAACAAAGTCATGCAGTGTTACACTGCTGTTTGCTGAATCCAATCGTATCATCAGTTATATTGGTTAGTAAATTATTAAATTAACACTTGTGTACCTAATTTTGTTTAATTAAATGTAATTTGTGATGTTTACTTTATATCGCAAAAGTTTCCCTTACACACAAAACGGTTAAGACTGTTTCATGGTTTAAATACAATTAAAAAAATACCCCCAAAAATGAAAAATACAATCCCCCTAAAAAAACAAAACAAAACAAAACAAACCCCACACAGTTACGGTATCTGGATACATAATATAATATTATCGTTTTTTAAAAATCATTTCATTAATATATGTGTCATTTGTAAATTTGAAGAAATGCGGTTGGTTGGTGCGGAGGTGCGTGTAGGCAACCATGAAAATATCGAAGCGAACACATTATGTGGTGTGATTTCTGCCCAGATGGTACAAGATGGCGACACACTGTCGATATCGTGTGTAGACGATGAGGGCGCTCCTACTGTAGGACAGTTTGTAAGCGTTCAATTGAAAGGAAAACGTGAAGCTTTGTCACTTTGTGAAGTTGAAGTGTTTGCTGATGAATTTGATATTTCAATTGACGTTACAAAACCAGTTGGTACCGTTGCACCTCCAACTCGAGGTAAGACATTGCATTTTTTCCTTTTTCTAAGTCTCTTTAAATTTGTGATATCTAGGGTCCATGATGAGGGAATCGACGCAAAGGTAAGATAATTATACAGACAATTATGTAAATATGCTAATTATGACATAGTTTTCTTCTTTAATAGAAAGACATGATACATGGGTTTACAGCCTCATGCAGTCAACAAATGACAGCGAAATATGATTCAAATTTTTTTTTAAGTGGCCATATAGATGGCGAATGGATATTTATTTTGAATTTTCGATTTATTAACCGACCTCACTATATTTTCTATTTGGAAATACAGTGTAAAAGCACATACACACGAAATCCATGTTTGTAACTCAATAAATCGCACAAAAAAACTAAAAAGTGTTTAAAGATGTGTTATTGTACGTACAGTAGCAACTATTGTATATGTTTTTCAGTGTTATACATTGTTTGAGTCACAAACATGGCCTTGATGTATATTCTTTCACATTGTATTTCCAAGTAGGAAATCGTAGTAGAGTTCTTTTATAAATTAAAATTCACAGATAAATAACCAATTTTAATCTATATATCCACAACTTTAAAGCTAATCTAGAATGATTTTTGTCTTTCTATTTTCAAAAGTTGATTTTTAAATATTTTTTCACTGAAATATTGATATTAATATATGTATGATACAGACATTGTGTATTAGAAATATGAATGACTTCTTATTGCATTCAATAGTGTGTCCAATTCCTGGCGGCTTAGTCAACGTTGCCAAAGGCAAATTCAGTTCTCAGTCATCGAGATCTGATGGTTCGACATCTAGCAAGGCTATCGATGGAAACATCAACAGTGACTATAATGAAGGGTCATGTTCACAGACAGAGAGGGAGTATGAACCATGGTGGAAGGTGGATTTAGCAGACCCGTACGATGTGTATGAGGTCACGATAACAAATAGACAAGATTGCTGTGGTACGTTTAATTGTATACATTTTCAATGAAACTGAAAGATTCTCTCTCTCTCTCTCTCTCTCTCTCTCTCTCTCTCTCTCTCTCTCTCTCTCTCTCTCTCTCTCTCTCTCTCTCTCTCTCTCTCTCTCCAGATTTGCACGCTGCGTGTCTGTTTCTCTCCCTCCCCTCTCTCTCCCTTACCCTCTCTCTGTGTCCGTCTGTCTGTCTGTCTGTCTGTCTGTCTGTCTGTCTGTCTGTCTCTGTCTCTCTCTCTCTCTCTCTCTCTCTCTCTCTCTCTCTCTCTCTCTCTCTCTCTCTCTCTCTCTCTCTCTCTCTCTCTCTCTCTCTCTCTCTCTCTCTCTCTCTCTCTGCACGCTGTCAAATGTACATATACAACCAAGTTAATATTATTGCCTTTTGAAAATTGAATTGTGCATGAATGTTGTGTTAGCTAGCTTCACTCTTTACAGTATTGTACCGCTAAGAATATTATTTCTGACGCTGAACACTGGTTGGACACTTGCAAATTCTAAGTCATACTTTGATACTTTGATTTTCAGTCATCTTAATGACTAAACCCTCTTATTGTTTTCATTCGCAATGTACAATGTCGGGGATCAGGCTAGACTATCTGTAAGCTATTTCTTGACTCCCAATTTACCCTTCTCTCTTTTGTTTTTTTTGTTACCATTATTTTTTAATCATTTTTTATACGCTTGGGTAAATAAACCAATTACATTATATATATTATATTATCACACATTTAATCATGCAATGAATTCATTTAGTATATCATTATTTGTTTATAATATGGCAGCAACAACCAATGACATGGTACACGTTATGGTGCATTTGTTAATGTTGTTGTTTTTATTTTAGAAAACGTATAATCTAAAGTGTATTTTCCTTCATTACCATTGTTCATTAAAGCAAGTGCCATCCTGAACGCCGAGGTAAGGGTTGGTAATAGCGAAAATATGTATGAGAATGCCGTTTGTGGAAGCTTGGTACCACGTGATGTTGTCGAGCAGGAAACCATCACAATCATCTGCGCTTGCGGCAAACCCTTGACCGGACGTTACGTCACTGTTCAACTTGTTGCTACTGGTGAGGCATTGACCCTCTGTGAAGTTGAAGTTACAGCCAATCCTGAGCCAGCTGTGATTGTAACAGCAAAACCAGGAATACCAGGACCAGGACCAGAAATACCTATTCCTGGTACTATTCCACAATACCGTACATTAGCTCCAGGACAAACACTTGGACCAGGACAGACATTAGGACCTGTGAACCCAGGACAACCAGGCCCAGGCGAACCCATCCCAATTCCGGGACAAACAGTTCCACCACTAGTAACGCCAGGCCCAGGTGTTCCAGGAGGTAATGACTCCTAATCTAATCTGTTAATATAACCTTTCATAATACTGAATGATACCTTTAGAAAATAAAAATAGCCCTAATCACTTTCCTAACTTTGAAAGACATGTATGAAGCCTCTATAACAGTCTTGGGTTATTTTTCGTTCACTTGTAATACCACTACGCATAGTAAAACTTTATGTTCAACTAGTTGTGTAAGCCATTCTATGTCAAGCGTGTCCTAAATTCATATAACCATCAGTTACCCTTAATAGATTACTATATTACATTTTAACATACAAACAAACATAAACAAACAAACAAAGCACGTTAGAAGCGTGATCACACCTTTTGAAACAACAGCTCAGAAGCTTTTACAAAAAGGCCCATGTTTCAGTCCCGGTTCATTGCATTAATTTTACTTCATCAATGGAGCCACAAGGATCATACACGATCATTAGTTTGTTCTGGACCCTTTCTACAATTCTACCAGACAACTATTTGTTGACACCAAAATTATAATCACAATGAGCCTTTAAAGTAATAACTTTAGCAGATTCGATGTTTGGCACATAAAAGCTTGGTTTAATTACAATTTTCAATAAATCAGTGACCAATGATGAGGGAGGAAAAATATCACATATATCGTCAACCTTTTCTTCCAGTTTGTTATATGCCACCAGACGTCAAAGACATGGCTTTGGGAAAACAAGCTTACCAGAGCTCTGTAAAATCAGGGGGTGTGGCTTCTAGAGCAGTGGATGGAGATAGGAACAGTGATTTTGCAGGAGATTCGTGCACCCAAACAAATCGTGAAGAAGACCCCTGGTGGAAAGTCGATTTAGGGTTACCCCACTATGTTTACGCTATTAGAGTTACTAACAGAAAGGACTGCTGTGGTAAGTTCTGTGGTTATATATCACATTGAATATAACTATAAAAAATTTCGATACGATAATACGATAATTTTCCCCATGAAATAATGGGTTGACCTGTTTTATGAAAACCAGTCTTACATACGTTGTCATAATTTACATCCTATGAACGAGGTTGTAATCTGTTAACGCTTACATGAAATTTGCATATGATTAAAAAAGTGGAAAGGGATTTGACCAATGGCGACCAATTGCAACAACCAACCAGTTCACAGACAATTACAAATGCTCAAATTAATGAAAGAGAGTCAGGTATAATATATACATGTCGTTTGCGAATTACAGCTAGACAGACTTTAGTGAATATCAGCATTAAGACATAATTACATAGGTACTGTGCAAAGTGTGGATGTAGAAGTATTCAAGTTGGAATGTTGATTATTAGCTAGAAAATAAACAATTGCAGCCATTAAAATCATCAAGTCTATGTGCAATGTTTTCATTAGAAGCCTGTTTTTACTGCACTGTGAAAGAATAGCAATGTTTATCAGTGTTCAATGTGATTGTGCAAAGGATCCTGCTGTGTTTAATGTGTCTGTTATTTTTAGTCTAGAGTTGAAATATATCTTTTTTTGTGTGTCAAACACAAAGCTTACACCAACACAGACAAGCAAGTTTCTTACTTGTCTGTGATTTTAGCTATAAATGGGTTCTGGAGAGTCATGTCACAGTTCTACATTACCTACAATACATGTAGTTTCAGTGAAATATCACGTTGTCATTTTGTGTCTACAGATTTCCGATTGAAAGGAGCTGAAATTCGTGTTGGTGATAAAGAGGACTTTACAAAGAATGAGTTATGTGGCATTGTTAATGATGAGACTGCCAGTCTCGAAACAATATGGTTTTCCTGTGGATGTGGTGTGCCCATGAGAGGGCGCTATGTTAGTTTTCAGATAGTCAATAAAACACAGATCCTGACTGTGTGTGAAGTTGAAGTATGGAGTCGTGACATTGATGAAGTGTCTACAATAGATTGGGGAACAGCAGCTACATTCACCTTTGGACCGCCAATCACAACAGATGAACGTAAGTAGTCGATAACACATTACCTCAAAATGCCATTTTCAGAATTATCCTTGAACCAATCAATGTTATCTCTAGCAAATCAACCATTTTATTTATCAGCTTACTCCAACTCCGACTGAGAAATCCATCCACCCATCAATCGACCGTTCCACACAACACCACTTGTCCCAACATGTCCCTCTCTCCATCCCTTTATTTTGCTGGTATACTGTTTCACTTCTGCTTATCCATCCACCAAGCCATCCCTCCAAACTCTTATACATATATCGTCCCCACTAATCCTCGAGGAGATCCACCATCAATGTAGACTTGAATATAATGACAACGAACGACACTCATATTCGCACTTTTCACAAAGCAGCACAGTAGTTATATCGCCAACGTACCTGGACAATTTCCAGTGTACTGCAAAGTTATGATGTTCAGTGCACAAGGACAGTCAAAACCTTTAGACATACACAAAACGAATGTCTACTTTTATCGACTTCTGTAGCTTGTCCTATTCCTGCTGGTCTCATCAACGTTGCTATGGGAACCCATCCAAGTCAGAGTTCTGTGAAAAGAGGAGGTACTGCAGGACTAGCAGTTGATGAAGACAAAAACAGTGTTTACGCCGGTGGTTCGTGTACACATACTGATCGTGAACTTAGACCATGGTGGAAAACTGATCTCGGAAAATCTCGCAACGTCTACATGGTAACGATAACAAATAGGCAGGACTGCTGTCGTAAGTTTTAGATTTTATTTATTACTTGATTTCTTTTTATATGGCTCTATATATCACCAAGTATATCCATTTTCAACATCTTATTCTTCAATTTTATTGTAGAAAGCCATCATATGTCTTGATAAACCAATACATGTCAGTTTAATGTCATCGGGTTTTGACAAGTACTACCAATTAGAGTGACTATAGATTTTCAGTTCAGCGGCATGAATTTGTTTTACATCTCACACATTCTATTTTGTAACGAATTATCATGTTATGTACTTGTGCGCTATCAGTGTCTGTATGTTGTCAAAATACATTGTGCCAGACGTGAAAACATCATGCCGCAAAATTGAAGCTCTATGGTCTCTATGGTTTGGCAGTATATACTGCCGGATCTGTGAGTTTAAGTTTGTAGCAATGCAACATTCTGATGAAGTGCCAAGGCTGTAATACACAAGAAGTTCACGTTAAAAGATACTTAATATGTATGTAGTGCTATTTGTATGAATACGTGACACAATTGTTACGTCATTGACTTTTCACTCTTCCAACACGTTGATCTATCCTGTTGTAGCATTTAGACTGAGAAACGCCGAGATAAGAATTGGCGATAATGAAGATTTCCAACAGAATACCCTGTGTGGGAAGAGAATCACGGGACGAACATCTCTACAAGAAACTATCAATGTAGTATGTGACTGTGGAGAGCCAATGAGAGGACGCTACGTCAGTATACAGGTTGAGGAAAAGACCACTGTTTTGACACTCTGTGAAGTTGAGATCTGGAGTTTAGAGGAATTTGAGTATACGACAATTTACCCTGGAACAACAGAGGCAGGTAATTGACCTTTACATTAAAATTCTGTGACGATTAAGTAAATTGATGGTATTTCAATGAAGCAATATCAGTGAAATGTTGTGTTTAGCATCACTATTTTGTTTTTAAAACCGAACATACTTGACGTTGATGCTGTTATAACCTGATTATTTTTGGTTTTTGTTATTTTAAACTCGTTTTATATTTTGCTAATAAAATGCAACATTACAAAACCCTTGGATAATGATTACTTTTTTTAGCAATATTTTCACTTGAAAATGTATAAGATTTGAAGGAAATAATCAAAACCTGAAGAATAAGATGTAAATTTAACACATTTGCTAAGTAAATAAAAACCCAAAATAGATCAGAAGATGTTTGTTTTAATATTGAGGGGGGGGGGGGGCGTTCTTATATAAGAATGTAACAGGGAGATGATGCATATAATTGAATAATCTTCTTCTGAAAAATGACAGACTTAACATGATATTTAACACAAAATAAACAAAACAATTATTTGTATATTCTGTATAGTATGCCCAGTGCCATCAGATTTGGTCAACGTAGCTGCATACAGGCCTGCAACACAAAGTTCTGATAGGAAGACCTACCAAGCATCCATGGCTGTTGATGGCAATCTTGATAGCAACCTAGCCTCGATGTCGTGCAGTCAAACGAGCAAAGAGAATGAACCCTGGTGGCAGGTCGATCTTGGTGGAATGCGTGATGTTTACCACGTGACCATCACAAATAGGTTTGATTGTTGCTGTAAGTTCTTCTGTTTGTTATTACAGCCCCAGACTTTGAAGTACCCAAATCAGGTTTTTATAAATGGTGCTAAGCTATGGTTACCATATTTAGATTAAGGACACATTGCATCCTTATGTATCATTTATATGCTTGCGTGTTATCAGTGTCTGTATTTTGTTTTATGTAAGTCATAACACGAAACCCAGTGTGAGATGTAAGTAACACGTGGCGCTATTGAAACTCTATAGCCACTCTTGGTAGCAATAAACAAGCGTGACGTCATACATGGTACTTTGGGAAAATATGAGTAAACTAAGGGACCGTGTCACTATGAATCGCTAGACGAGTGGTGACAAACCCTTAGGCACGTCTATTTTCTGGCTAAATGAAGAAAAATATGGGGGGGGGGTAATATAATTATGCCTCCACCAGCTCAGTTTATTAACAATCTGGAAAAATAATGGCGATTTGGAACGTTCTGTGTCATATTTCAAGTACTGCAGAACCAGTGACGTAGACACGGGTTGCCGTGACGTAGAATGATCAGGGTATATAATCCGCAGGTATAATGATATTTTGACTCGTTATATCTCTTGTCCCTCAAAAGCGTTCAGATTAAAAGAAGCTGAAGTAACGATTGGACATACATCAAGCAGAGTGGACACAGAATTATGTGGGGAACGGATTTCTGGCGCTGCAGCAAACCACGAGACTATTGATGTAATCTGTAAATGCGGAGAATCAATCACTGGTCGATTTGTCAATGTAGCTCTCCATGGTAGGAATCAGATGCTGACCTTGTGTGAGGTGCAAGTGTGGGCTGAAAACCCTGTTGACTTCACAACTGAAGGCCCTCTAGCGACAGATCATCGTGAGTAATATGTCAGAGAGATAAATCGATGGATGGATGGATGGATAGAGGGATATGTGGATTGGGAGATGGATGGATGGATGATGGATGGAAAGATAGATAGATAGATAGATAGATAGATAGATAGATAGATAGATAGATAGATAGATAGATCTTATTTCTATATTCTTAAATTCAATACAAGATATATCAAGTCAACCAAATTGAGTACTTTTCCCCCAATAAATACAAAGGAATTGCTATTTTTATCTTTATGGGGATGGGGTTCGAAATGTCTTAAGGAGGCACTGACTGCCAATCCAATAATGTTGTCTTTTTTTACAGCATGTCAAGTGCCTAGTGGTTTGGTGAATGTTGCTTCTGAAAGACCAGCACATCAAAGTTCTGTGAGAAAGGGTGCTGTTCCAGACAGGACTGTTGATGGCAATAAAGATAGTGACTTTGCCAGTGGTTCCTGTTCACAAACACACAAAGAAGACAACCCATGGTGGCAAGTCGATCTCGGCAAAACTCGCGAGATTTTCCACGTCACCATTACGAACCGATTTGATTGTTGCTGTAAGTTCTTGTTGGATTTCTTATAATTCACATTGACTAATGCTCACTTATCGACCACTTACAGGAGAAATGAAGTTGTCTTTGTGTTTCATCCATGGGACATTTTGTTTCTACACAAAATAGAGGCAATTGGACGCCATACTAACAATAACAAAGAAACAACACGCACAATACGATCTTTTACCCATTCACGTTGATAACTGAGGATTCATTGCACTAGAAACAGACTTCAGCTGAATAAAATTACACACATGGACTTGGTGATGTTACACACTGAAACTGAATTCAAATATAATTACCACTGAATGAATGAATTAACATACTAATTATCCAAATTTATTAATGAAAAATGAAAGAGTAATGCGATTCCTAGGATTTAAAATATTGTAGTGCCAAAAATAAATGTGGTGGTGTGCTTGCTTTTATTTCCAGCTTTCCGATTGAAAGATGCCGAAGTTCGAATCAGTGATTCGCCAAATTTTGAGGAATCGTCAGTTTTGTGTGGACATAGGATTTCAGGCAGTGCCGCCAATGAAGAAACTATTGATGTGAACTGCGCATGCGGGGAACCAATGACGGGTCGTTTTGTTACTGTTGCTCTCCATGATAAAACTCAGATGTTGACCTTATGTGAAGTGGAAGTATGGGCTTATGGTCCTTATGAGTTTACCACACTTGAACCGATAGTCGAACCCAATGTGGTTACCGAATATCGTGAGTTTTCTACTTATTGCTTTTCATTTCACGACGTTATTTAATAGATTGTGATAATAAGGTTGCACGTTTTGATGACGTACACGGCACAGAACAATGACGTTGTTGACGTCGCCGCATTCTGATAAGCTCTATGCACCATCAAATTAAGAGTGAAAAAAATCCAAAGCGAGCTGAAAAGATCTAAGTAAACATATACAATCTTCATTTGAAATTTTAAATAGAGGCAGTACTAACCTAATAATATGAAGCACGACTGATAAAGATGTCCACATGCTTTCAATATACAGAAAAGCAATTCGAATACTTGTAAACCTTCTGTTATGCAATGGACAGAATTTGAGATATTCCCATAGGCCTTGCTAAATGAATACTAGTAGTTTTGTAAACCATGCGACTAATTGTTCAACATGGGAGTAGTTTTTGTTTAGTTTTTACCATGGGAGTGGTTTTTATCCCATGGTAAAAAACCCACTCCCATGAAATAAAAACTACTTTCATGGTAAAACTAAGAAAACTACTGCCATGGTAAAGGAGAACTACTCCCATGGTAAAAAAAGAAAATCCTACTCCCATGGTAAAGGAACTACTACCATGAAATAAAAACTACTCCCAAGGTAATAAAACCACCCAGATGGTTTAAAAAGCTACTCCTGTGTCCTCATTAACGTCCGTACCTAACATCAAATCAATATTGGGGAATTGTTCTGTTCCCTTCTTTCATGGTCTCTCTATCATCTCTTAAAACTCGCATTAGGTGTAGAGTATGGTATTCAAAAAGGGCACATATGACGTGATATATGCCCGTGGAAAATCACTTTTTTCACATATATTGTTTCTTTGTCCCTCTCGTAAAGCCTGTCAGCTTCCCGCTGGTCTGGTCAATGTGGCAGAAAACAGAGCCGTCAGACAAAGTTCTACAAAAGGCCCCAATTCTGCAGAGAGAGCTGTAGATGGCAACGCAAACAGTGACTTCGCGGGAAAATCATGTATCTCAACGATGAAAGAGTTTGAGCCCTGGTGGCAGGTTGATCTTGGAAACTCGTATGATATATATGGAGTGGCCATAACCAACAGGTTTGATTGTTGTAGTAAGTAATACTAACGGTACCTTTGTGTGAGGGGTTGCGTTCATATTTTTCTACCAAATTTGTGAAGATATTGATATTTGTGGAATTCTAAAATTCTAAAATAAACCTAATTCCTTATTGAAGCTTAATCGCCCTTGTTTGCGTTTCACTTTTTACATTTTCAGTCACTATCCAAGATGAAAAAAATGGTCAAAGAAGTAAAGATAAATATTGACGCAACCCTTCCTTATCGACTTTGAATTCGTTTTTAGCATATATAAATTAACGATTTACCAGCATGAGCAAACCGCAAAACAAATGACCGAGCATTCTTCTCGAACTTCGGAAGCACTGTAAATAATCACAAGAAATTGAATACACTGACTCATGGTGTACACTAAGAAATATTGATACTGAAACAAAATCTGCATACAATTTTTAACCAGGGGTGTGTTGCCAAGTACTGTGGCCATTTTGGATTTATGCAAATTAGACACTGTTCCACCACCACTTAGATTGAGGAGGACTTTTGATATTTCATTATGAAGACCAATCTGAAGATCACGGTGAAAAAATAAATTCTGTTGCAATATGTCAGCAAAGAATATGAACGACGAAAATGTTTCATATGAGACAAATAACGTGACAAAAGCGTTTTGACTATTTTTATGCACATAATGGCGTGTAATATTTTGTTGTCTTTGAGGCATATGTTTATCTTATTTTCTTAATACAGACTTTAGGATAAAGAACGCGGTAGTTAGAGTAGGCGACAGTCCAGAATTCGCAGAAAATGCTCAATGTGGTGACAGAGTGAGGAAGCAGCAGACAGAATTTGAAAGGATACTCGTGCCCTGTGCTTGTGGACTACCAATCACAGGACGTTTCGTTAGTGTACAACTCGAGAGAATGACACAATTCTTGGCAATCTGTGAGGTTGAGGTTCTAGTTTTAGAGTCTGATGGAATATTACCAACGTATATGCCTTGGGGAGGGCCAACCGAAAGTATGATTACCACACAGTACCGTAAGTTTTACTTGATTTTTTTGTTCAAATTTACTCTACAAAGTATTTTACCGCAGCACACAAGCATAAATAACTTTTGTTCAAAAGAACTGTACATCGAAACTTGAAGCGCAAATTATGAACAATGACTCTAAAATTAAATATCCAACATTTGTCGATGGATACTTACATCTACAAACACGCACTATTATCAAGTTACATTCATGTCATGACATTATAATCTACAAGAAATGGCACAATATAGTTAATCGACAAAATTGTTCCCCTGATAAGTCAAGTTTTGGTACAGACTTCCATGGCTAGACTATTATAAGGGTGACATCCTGTTTTTCAACCTAACAAACGATGCGCAAGCGCACTCACACTTTATATCATTTGCGACTGTACCGTCACGTGTTTATCATATTATGCATAAAGTTACTCAAATTTCTGTCACCCATCCAGCATGTCCCAGTCCAAGCGGGCTTGTAAACACTGCACGTGGTCAGCCGGTTTTCCAGAGTTCTACAAAAGGAGCCGGTGCACCAATGAGAGCCATAGATGGCGATACGAACAGTAACTTCAAGAAGAGGTCATGCTCCCAGACATTGAAGGAAAATAACCCTTACTGGACAGTCGATCTTTTACGACCAAGGAGTGTTTTCGAAGTCGTCATCACCAATAGAATGGATTGTTGCTGTAGGTGGCATTAAAAGTGCATGTATCATTCATTCTTATTGGGGGGGGGGGTGTTGTAATCTAAGAAGTCGCAGTGCAGTATACACTAAATTGGCCGTTATAGAAAATTTGGGAGTGAAAATGCCAAAAAATTAAAGTGAATGTTTCTTCTGAAGCATTTTTAACAAATCATCAGTACAATACTGTTTATGACACTGATTGATAGGCTAAAAATTGCCATGTTAAAAAATTGCAAGGGTTGTTAAAATAATGAACAGAATATCATGACTATGTAGAAGTCTTCCTTTACTTGCAGCCATTTACTTTACTTCACAGAATTTTTTTTTTTTTTTTTTTTTTTTTTTTTTAAGTTTCGTGCTTGGAATTCCTCCCAGCGATTTTCTGTTATGCAGACAAATACACACAAACAAACACACAAAAATGCTACAGAGATCCATTCGGGTTTGGGACTACGTGACAGGGCTATGTAGCACGCTCTATATCACGTTGCTGTGGAACTGTCAAGGCTTTCCCAGTCAGTCCACAGGCTATCCCAGAGTCACCCAGGCCCGGTAAACATAGCACCTGCGGGCTCCGCGTGAATTTCGTACTTGCCAAGTTATTGCTATTTCATGACAACCTTATGTCGATATTTCTTTATTCATTCAAATATTCGATTACATATCGCAACTCTCTGTGAACATTACATCTTTACCCACAGGCATCAACGTTAGTCACAGTGGAACACTCATTCTTGATTTTGGATAATATTTACTAAAAATAAAATAAAGGTAAAATTATTTCAGTCCGTAATAACCCCAGCTAGAGAGAATAGAGAGAAAAACAGAACAGACTTTTCCTTAAAGTATCATGGTCACAATTTAAGGTGTGGAAATGATTCGGTCTTTTCTAATTCAGTCAGATTTCGAATCCATCAATGGCAGCTGGCTATCGCAAATAGCAATAGTGCATTTTATCCAGCCATATTGACAATTTTAGCTATTTTAGGGAGGCGGACCTTCCAAAGAATTGACGCTGTAAAGCATGCAGCCATATTGATAATTATCACCAACTTAGGGGGAATGTACATACTTGGGTGTTATACTGTTATTTTCTGTCATTCATGTTTTCTTTCGTTTTACATCTATTTATAGCCTATAGGATGAAAGGAGCCCAGATACGTGTAGGCAATCACCAGGACTTTGGTCTCAATAAAGTATGTGGACCTGAAGCAGGTGTGAGCGCCACTGATGCAAAGAAAGAAACTATCCGAGTGAGTTGTAAATGTGGAGAGGCCCTGCGAGGGCGCTATGTAAGCATACAGGTCATAGGAGAGAATGAAATTTTAACACTATGTGAAGTCAAGGTCATGACTTATTCGGATGAAATGGAAATCCCGACAACACCCGAACCTACAACGGCTTTCGTCACGACTGAGTTAGGTATGTATGGTATCAGTACAATTGTATTATAATGGAATGGAGGAATACAAGTACATACATCAAGCATTCAAAACTTGCAGTGAATGTCACAACACCATTCGACTTTTCTGTTCGATAAAAACACATCAAAAACCTACAAGGAACTGCTTTTGCGACCCACCTACCCACCCACCCACACTTCAATTGCACAATTCTTTGCTACATTTAGTTTTTCGTAGAATCAAACACTCGGTGAAGTTTTAGGGCGAGTAAAATTAAAATGTCCTTTGTGCAAATTGTGGTGTTCATTTGATGTCTGTATGGTGGCATGTGTAATAAAACTGTAAAGCTAAAGCATTCAAAATTTATAATATACCCCTGTTCAAACTAGCAATAGAGTGATCTGAGATCCACATTGTAAGCGCACTTTCTCTTTCAACTAAAATATCAAGTCCACCTGACTTAATCCATAAGAACGTAGGAGGGGACAAGCTCCTTAATGCATTACTTTTTCTCAAAAAATGCTCAGACACGGGTCCACTTTCCCCGTCTAAAGAGTCCAAGGAAATGGGCTCGATAAGGACATGTACTTATTCACTGCTTAAGGAATGTCTTCAGTCTTTGTATAAATGACTATCACTTTCAGGAAATTATATATTGTTCTAGCTCAGTGTCAAGCATGTCATTTTTAATGAGTGGTCCACGGAAATGACCCTGAGTCTGGATAATCCCCCATCCTACAAATATCAGCTCCCATTTCCTCAAACAGTCATTGATGTTAGAAAATGACATGTTTTGCACTTGGATGCCATACCCATGTCTAAAATTCGTCTTCGAGTAATCCCCTCCCCTGGAATTCAATCCTGGGAGATGACATTTACCCCAAATTGATGTTTTTATTGTCATTACAGTATGTTATGTACCTGATAACGCCATCAACGTGGCTCGTGGAAAGCCCGCCTCTTCAAGTTCCTTCAAACAGAGAGCAGTAGCTCATAGGGTCGTCGATGGTAACAAGAACAGCGACTTTGCTGGGGGCTCTTGCATGTTAACTAAGAAGGAGCAAGAACCCTGGGTTATAGTTGACCTTGGCCAAACATATAAAGTTTACAAAGTAGTGATTGCAAATAGAATGGACTGCTGCTGTAAGTATAGGTATTTTCCGTCTGAATTTCCTCGGACCTCAGGTGGTCTGAGGCAGTTCATATTTTAATACCATACGAGATGGTGTTGACAAAGTATAGGTACCTAAATGGTCGAAATCTGTTGAAAAATCACACATACAAACAGATCTTTCACAAAGTAGGCAAGCATACAGATAACAAACCAAGCAATGACAAAGTATACATATTTCAAGAAAGGTAGGGTGATATGCAAATGAAGCATTAACGTATGGACACTCGAATGGCAGTTTTTACAGTATGTATGAATGAATGAATAAATGAATGAATGTATGTATGTATGTATGTATGTATGTATGTATGTATGTATGTATGTGTGTGTGTGTGTGTGTGTATGTATGTATGTATGTATGTGTGCGTGCGTGTATGTGTGTGTGTGTATGTATGTATGTATGTATGTATGTATGTATGTGTGTATGCATGTATGTATGTATGTATGTATGTATGTGTGTGTGTATGTATGTATGTATGTTTGTATGTATGTATGTATGTATGTATGTATGTATGTATGTATGCATGCGTGCGTATGTATGTGTGTGTGTATGTATGTATGTATGTATGTATGTATGTATGTATGTGTGTATGTATGTATGTATGTATGTATGTATGTATGTGTGTGTGTATGTATGTATGTATGTATGTATGTATGTATTTATTTCGATACCTATCTGCTAATGACAACTGACTAACTTCATGTCATTTTGCACAATTAGCTTTCAAGCTGGCGGGTTCTGAGATCCGAGTTGGCGAAAATCCTAAAATGATTGGCAATCAACTGTGTGGAACTAAGCTGGACAGGAAACTCACCAACAAAGTCGAAAGTGTGGAGATGTACTGTAGCTGTAATAATTTTATCATCGGACGTTACGTCAGTGTTCAAGTCGTGGACAACAAACAAACATTGAATATTTGTGAAATCGAGGTCTTCGCTACACCATAGCTTGTACCTCACTAGAATTTTGATTATTAATGTTCTGATAAACGGACTGATGAACGATATTAAATTAGAACATAATCTATGTTATAGGGAAAAAGGTAACCGTGTTACTGAAATCAAGCATTTACTTTCTATACATTTTCAAATCTGAAATACTTATTAATTTGTTACTCCCACCTAAGAATATCAATATTTCATAATGGACAGCTCAATCCTTCCAAATACAGATAAATTAGATTGAAGTTGAAACTAGTTTCAAAGTGATTGCGATATTCACTACCTTAGGAGTAGCATACCATACGCTTAACACTGCATCACCCCGTGACTAATCGTTTCATGTGAAACCGCATATTACCAGTAATGGCCAACTTGAATCCGCCATATTGAATTATGTATTCGACCTTGGTATAAATACATTCCCACAATCCTTTACGAGTCTATCGTTCGATAGTCTCAGCCAATGAGAGCACGTTATTTTAGTACGTATGCATGTATGTATGCAGGAACCTAAACCAAGATACCACCCGTCTTAAATTCTTGAACACAGTGTGAATGTTGTTTCTTTTATGTCTTCATTTGGTGACAGAGTTTAATACATTTTTTTGTCGTACATGACACAAGCCTGCATGTTATTATGGGACACTAATTACACTTTTCTTTGTGGCTATGTTACTTCTTTGTTGGAATTGTATATTTGTAATCATGACTATAGATTCTTCGTATGAATAAAGTGTACTTTGCCAGTGCAATCAAAGAATGAAGTCTGTAGTTTCCTCTGAATACATACATTTAGATAATTCATACTTTCCCTGTTTGTAATAGGTTCTGTTTGTTCATGGTCTGATGTCGACACTTGTAGTTATTGTGTCTACATATGACCTCATACGAATTCGTTGACCTCTTCATATAGTATGTTTAAATGCTCTGCAACCAAACCCCCAAAATTGAGATAACGTAGTGTAAAATCGGAATACGGTCGTCAGGAACTAGACTACTGACAGAGGTTGGTTGTCCGCCAACGATTTCTTGAACGTGTTTTGCTCGGATTATGAATTATGAAGTTGTGGTATTTGTTATTCTGCGTCGATTTAATGTGACATTTGACCTCCCTCATACTTGGCATTTACTTTATGTCGTGTACCATGTTATAACAGTGTACATGCAAATCAATCTTGATTCTTTCACACAAATTAAAAAACAAACGTTCCATGTTTGTTTTTTCATAGATACCAATTTTTATTGACCCAACAAATATTTGAAAACAGAACCATGACAATAGTTGTAAGTTGAGATCAATGGAGCTCGTGTAATTTTGAATGCCTCGATAAATAGATTATGCATATGTGAGTTTTCGATTTCACCAATCAACGCACGTTGCATCAAATGTTGTTTATCCTCAACATTCTAAATAATTCAATTTCATCAAAGCCATCTATATATACCTTCACCACCCCAATTGTATGTCATTTCTCATGCTTTAATTATTTTCGAATTTGAGTAGCTTCTTATCGGATACCCAGGATCTCCACTTCACAGAGTGTTAATACAGTATCACTTCCAGCGAGATGAATGGACACATATTGACCTTGCAGGGCGTTGGGACAGTCACATGCCACCTCGATGGTTTCACTCTCTACTGCGGAACGGGAGAGAGGACTGCCACAGAGGGCGTTCTTTCTGAAATCGGGATTGTTGCCAACTCTGACCTCAGCATCTGCCAATCTCCATGCTGTAAAAGCAAATTCACAACAGTCAGTGTATGACGTTATTATTCTAAACATTATAGTATCAATAAAAACATCAATTTAAACCTTACTATTTTTGCGAAATGCATTCTGAATAAATGAACCTTGCTAAAGTAATGCGCGGGAAATCAGAAAAAACAATTCGAATTTGTTATTAGTATATTGATATAATATCTAGGCAAAGCCCATAAGTTTGCACAGGGCAGATTCATTTGCGACCGGCTGCCTCGCGATGATATTGTATATATTTGGTGTATCAATTTGCATATGTGTATGAAGCATTCCAAGAGATGAAACAACATAAAACACAGACAACTTACAGCAACAATCCATACGGTTGGTGATGACAATCTTATAAATATCCATCGTCTTGCCAAGATCAGCCAACCACCATGGCTCAAACTCATCAGCAGTCTGGGTGCATGATTTGCCGGCAATGTCACTGTTCTTGTTTCCATCAATAGCTTTGTCAGCCTTCAATCCCCTCTTGGTAGAGCTCTGTGATACTGTTGCACTGCTTGCAACGTTAACAACGTTGTTGGGGACTTCACATCCTGCTTCTGGCCAGGACAGAGCTTCGACTTCACACAAAGTAAGGAAGTTGGTTCTGTTAAACAGTTGTATACTGATGTAACGTCCAGTTAAGGGTTCTTCACAACCACAGTCGACATTCACAGTTTCCTTCTTAACAGTTCTTCCTTTAAGTGGTCTGCCACCACACATTGGGTTGTCTCTGGGGTTTGGACTGTCACCGACACGGATTTCAGCATTCTTCAATCGGAACACTTTAACATAGAAGAAAACACGTATGGTTTATATCAAACAACTTTACACGTGTATTAGTTCAAAACAACGTATTTTATAGGCTATCATTGTTATTTTAAAAAGGAAAAAAATATTCATTTGAAAGATCATGGTAGAAAGTATAGGCAGTGTGTTGGATATATGTAGGTGTATATATTAAATTTCATACGTAAGTAGTTTATTGAGGTTAATAATTTATAAGCTTACAGTTCAATCAATCAATCAATCAATCAATACATTTATAGAGCGCCAATATCCAATACGAAGTAGAGTTCAGTATAATTAACTATCATTGCATGTCTATGAGGTCACTACTAGACCACTATTATCCCAAATATTGTTAGCATAGGATATATAATACTTACTGCAACAATCCATACGGTTGGTTATAACAACTTGGTAGATAGGACGTGACTCCCCAAGATCCATTTTAAACCATGGTTCAAACTCCCTGTTGGTCATAGTACATGAGTTACCCTTTCTGAAGTTACTATCCTTGTTACCATCAACAGCCCTTGTAGCTGCTCTACCTGCTTTTGTAGAACTTTGTACGACTGGTGTCTCAGATGTAATGATATTGACCAAACCATCAGGTAAAATACAGGCTGAAATGTATAATGACAATATTCTTGAAAATGATTCTGATTGAATCATAGGTATACAAAAACTATAAACATGACAGTTGTCACGTTTACTACTGGTATAGAATGAAATGAAATTTTATATGCATCCTGCAATTTTAACAAGTGGGCCGTGATGTTTTTAAACCAAGTGTCGTTTGTTTGCTAATTTTTAAACAGATAACTACTTAAATGGTTGTATATACCAATAAAGTACAATTGGGAAATGAATTTGGAACACAATAGTACAACGGTAAAGGGTAGCCATACATAGTCAATAGTTTATCAAAAACATGGTATTTTAGTTTACCAAGTAACTAACTATGTGGTTGTTATATCAGTTGTGAACATCCGGCCATATGACCATTCTGTAAAGGACCCATGAATTATGGTTAGGTAGTGTAGTGAAGCAATAGGAAACTTGCAACCAAGACTGAGCATACTCAGACACAAAGGACTATGGCATTATCTGTGGATATCGTATTGCCTAATCTGGAGCCACCGATAAAATAAACCTCCCACAATGGTCAGGGTGACTATGAAATGATCATCTGTGGTTACAAACAATATAACAATATTGTTCATAATAATAATTGATTAGCATTTATTATCACATTTCCCATGATGCAACATTCAACATGGCGGGTTTACAAGTTCCATATTGGCAGTCAAAGTGCACATTGTGTAGATATATATCTTCACATTGCATATATAGATGTATGTTGAAATAAGTGACACTATCTTTGATTGTTTCGGCATCACAAAAGTTGGTCAGATAACAAAGTTGCTACTGTTGTATGATAAGTCAATGAAAGGTGATTATATGTTGAATTGAAAAATTTAATCTTGTATTGCCTACATGCAGGATGCTGGTTTTTATTATTTTATATTGAAAAATATTTCATGAGTATCCAGCAATCTTAATGATTGTTTCATAAAATGTATGTTCAACAGAATGCTACCAAACTAATAGTATTCATTAGTAGATAGTAGATTAGTATTAGTAGATTTGGTCAACGTTTCGTCATCTGTCAATTTGAATTTTGCAATCTTAAATTGATTGTTCAGTTGTCATGGTAATCAAAGTTACATATGTAGAATAGTTAATGTAATATTAAGACAAGACAGTGAAACCAAAAATACATAACATATTCTGGTCTTATACTACTTACGTTCGACAGTAGTTGTTGCTGGTTCAAGAGTAGGTGTGACGACTTTCAATGTAGTCCAGACAGGTTCAGGAGTGGGTCCACCAACGGCAAGTACATCCACTTCACACAGAGTAAGTGCTTGGTCCATTCCAGCTAATTGTATACTGACGTAACGTCCCTTGACTGGTTCTCCACATGCGCATATGATATCGATAGTCTCGTGCACTGCATGACGGGCATCAACCTTAAAACCACAGAGTGCGTTGTTCTTGATTTTTTCACTGTCACCAACTCTTACTTCTGCATTCAAGAGTTTCTCACCTGATAATACAAATGATATGGAAAAAATGTCAAAGTCAACCTCTCTCGAGGGAGGTTATTTCACAACAGTCTGACATAAATTCTACCCCTGCATTACAGGTTTATCATACATAACAGGATAGAGTACATTTATCAGGTACTTTTATCCAACATGACGTAGAATATATGCTCTTGAAAATTGGTAAATTCACAACCCATAAGCTGATACAAATAAGCATCTACAAGCAATTGTGGAGGGCGCTGCTTACTTTCCCCCATGTGTGTGTCTCCAATATCGTGCAAGAACAAATTAGAATGTTGAGTACTGTGACTTTCAACCGCTTATTTCTTACAATTGGATACATGCATATATATGATGTTCATGATTATTTTACGTTAATATTGCCGACCCGTTTCTCTTAAGACTACCCTTTGTCCACCAATGATATCTAGGTTTGTAGTGAAGCGTTTTTTGTGCTAAATTTTGAGATGGAATACTGGCAAGAATATGACGTCAAACTTACCACAACAGTCATGTCTATTAGTGATGGTGACCTGGTATATATCTTGACTTGTTCCAAGGTCAACCTTCCACCAGGGTTCAGATTCAACCTTAGTTTTGGAGCAAGATTTCTTCTTGTAGTTACTGTTCTTGTCACCGTCAACAGCTCTGTCTGCTGCTGCTTTACCAGTAGTTGAACTCTGTGTGACAGCAGCACCAACAGCAATGTTAGTTAGACCATCAGGCACGACACAAGCTGAAAGACATATACCAGAAAAACAAAGTTAATGCTGAGGTACATGATGCAAATATGTATCATCAAGTAAAGTAATCAGCAGATTATTCAACATCCAGAACAAACGCCCAAGAGGTATTGTAAATGCAAGAATCATCTAAACATTTGAGCAAAGCCTTGACAGTCATTGTGAAGAAAGGAAAGTCCAAACCACAAACTGGCATTTCAAACTAGGATTATTGCATATGGATTATCAAGCCTAATCTGTAATATTTCTGATCAAACGTCAGAAGCCCAGGAGGGCCAACCTATCAGAATGAATATATGTAACTATGTATCAGAGGTAGGTCTGATGTGAAGTCAGGTGATATATTGAGTAGAGATGGGTTCACCATCACTGGCGGTACTCTTTGTTGGCGGTGACAATCTCTCTCAAGTTGTGATCATTTTAAACACCTGTGGCATTTTCATCGTATTGTTTGGTAATCTTAAGCATAATATGGCACATACTAAAATTTGCCGCGATGACAGCCTATTTTAAATCACGATCTCTGACTTAGCCGTGCTGTCCAAATGTTAAACCGTTTGTGTTGCTAGCAACAGCAACCGGGTAATTTGGTTTGAAACAATGCACTCAAACTTATTGGTCACAATGGGGAGTGATAACGAACGTCAGCCGTATTGACTACATTGAAATAAAATTAATATGTAAATGCAAGCATGCTTATAACTGCCATTAAAGATGTAGCTTAATTAATTATTTGTTGTTACTTGCAGTAGTTAGGTGAGGCAGCGGCATACAATCACTGAACGTGTGGTGTAAACATGCTATTACGTGGACGGAGTGAATTGAAATGTAATATCGTATATTACACTTTCGAGTGAAAAAACTTCACACGAACCTTCTGTTGTAGCAACCACATCTGGACGCAGGGCCCCAACGTTGACCTCACACAGTGTCAATGATTCTTTTACACTACCAGTCAATTTGATTGTGACGTAGCGTCCGAAGATAGGAGTTCCACATGCGCAGATTACTTCAATGGTTTCCTCTCGGGCATGGTGTCCTGTCAGTTTATGTCCACATACATCATTGTCTTCAAAGTTTTCGCTAAGACCAACACGAATTTCAGCACCTACCAGGCGTTCAGCTAAGTAAAGACAATAATCAGTTAACATTTCTGAATTCAGTTTAAGTATTTCAATTCCATGTCTGAAAAGATCATGGTCAGAGATATGTGGTGAATTTTAACTCATATATGTTATATTGTCAGTCTATTGTACAGTGTGAGTGACATGCAATAATAGTGATATAACGTCTTTTATGTCTGACTTTCCTCTCGCACCATTATTAATATCAATTATAAAAAGGAGTAACAACACACTTGTGTAACATAATCAATGCAGAAAATATGACTATAATATATGTGCCAAACATGGCCATGTCTCCATGGCAGGTTAAAACGAAATTGCAATATGTCCAAAGGCTCTCCTCGGCCTTCATATATGAAGGTCATATAAACCCCTTTACAAGAAGTTGTCGACAAAGATCAAAGGGTCAAAGGTTATACAGATATCAACTCTGTTGTCAAAATTGTATTGACATATCCCCAACTAAGATATCACATATGCGTAATCTCTTTTACATGTAGAAACGGAATCCTAGAATGTTTATTTATTGTTCTTCTACGCCAAGTATTACATTTTATAAATTATTGTTTGGAAAAGGGTTGAACATTTGGTGAACTGTATTATATCAAGAGTAATTAACAAGCGATAATGTCTTCTTACCACAGCAATCTTGTCTGTTCGTAATAGTAACTTTGTACACATCTAGATTTTCTCCCAAATCAACACGCCACCATGGGTTACTTTCAGGTCTTGTCTGTGAACACGATTTTCCTTTCAAGAAATCACTGTTTGTGTTACCATCTACAGCCTTTCCAGCTTTAGAACCACCCTTCTTAGAGCTCTGGGTTGCTGTCTTACCCTTAGCAGCATTTGGAAGATCTTCTGGTACAATACATTCTGGAAGAGAATAGACGATATGAGTTATTGCTTGCTATACACGAAATTAATAAAGTCGACAACTATTAATTCTTTGACAAATGCAGACCTTCAAGCCACAAGGCTGTCTTACCCACAATACTTATACTGAGGCCTAAAGAATTCAAATAACTCAAAAAGTAATTCGACCTATGTTCAGAACTCAGTCAAGGGAGCAAATTGTAGGACTTTTATGTCTTTAGGGCGTTACAATACCCGTACCATAGGCAGCCAAAGTACCAGACTGACAAAAGAAAAAAAATAATGTTCTTTGTTGTCATATCATAATTATATGATAAGCAAGGCAACCAATCTTTACTAAAATACAAGAAAAGGGAGATAGACATTGAACTCTTGGATGCAATGAACTTATCATAATCAATGATAACCTAAGTAAATGACTGGGACTAACCTTCTGTGGTGAACTCAGGGGCTTCAGTTGGTGCAGGTAGACCTCCAACACTTACTTCACAAAGTGTTAAAGTCTCAGTCACTCCAACTAACTGAATACTAACGTATCTTCCTATAAGTGGATTGCCACAGTCACAGACCACATCGATGGTTTCCTTGTTAACATTTGCTTCTGAGATTTTAACACCACAAACAGCGTTGTCTGCAAAGTTTTCACTGTCACCTACACGTACCTCAGCATTGAGTAGTTCATCAGCTACATGAAATAGAAGACACAGAGTTAAATTAACAAGGGCAAATAAAAATTGGCGATACAGAATCAGGACGGTGACATATATACAATGGGTTAATGCTACTCTTCACATTTGATAGACCAATGTCTTAGACTAGATTGGAACCGCCATTAGTGGTCTATCTAATTGTAATTTTGAATACATCACATCTAACTGAAATGTCAAGGCAGGTTATGAGTGATGAGAAATAGTCATTTCAGCAAATTTCTAGTTACACAGGAAAGACACTCGCTCTATTCGTTCACTAGTCTAGGTAAAAATACCAAGCATTATAATTAACATTGCCGACAAATGCTGAAAAATGGTGAATTAACCCCTAGTCTTCTTACATTGAATATATCTTACCACAGCAATCTTGTCTGTTGGTAATAGTAACTTTGTAGATATCCATAGATTCACCAAGATCAACCTTCCACCATGGATTGGCCTCCTCCTTTGTCTGTGAACAAGATTTGCCAGCCAACATGTCACTGTTTTTGTCACCATCCACTGCCTTATCAGCTTTGGCTCCTCCCTTCTTAGAACTCTGGGTAGCTGTCTTACCCTTGGCGGCATCCATTGGAAGATCTTCTGGCATTGGACATGCTGGAAGGAAAGGCTCAAAGTTTTAGAAACACTACCTCAGTTTTTGACGAGTATTGTCTAACTTAAATTTAAGAGTCGAATATACCTGAAACAGTACAAATAGTTCCTTGCTTAGGGTGTGTTTCTTTTTGAAACCTGAACCCTTTATGACAATAAACTTGTTTATCGGTACAATGTCGTATTTTGGTACATCTAATTGCCTTGTAATTATCACCATCACAAATATATGAGTCAGTTGGAATATTATGTACAAGTTTGTACAAGTTTACTGTGGTCATTAAAACTGAAGTTTGAATCCTGAAAAACAATCCTTTCTACAAACAAATTCATACCTTGAGTTGTAAATTCTGGTGTTTCTGTTGGCATCGGTAGTCCACCAACGCTGACTTCACACAATGTCAAAGCTTCAGTCACGCCATTGGTCAGTTGGATACTGACGTAACGACCGGGAAGCGGTTCTCCACATTTACAGACCACTTCAATTGTCTCCCTATGCGCATGGTCCTCTGAGATTCTGTGTCCACAAACCGGGTTATCTTCGAAATTTTCACTGTCACCTATACGGATTTCTGCACCATGGAGTCTTTCAGCTGAAATTTAAAATAACATAACATAACAATAACGTGTATATTTAAGTACCTAATATATTGAAGATACCAAATGCCATTCACTCTTTATAAAGTACGTATAAGACGTATAATAGTATCATATATATTTTATCTTCGTAGAGAAAGTAAACAACTTGGGAGAAGAAGATGTGCTTAAAATGGAAAATTTGTCTAACATCCTTAGATGTATTTTTTTATCAAAAATTACTTGGCTGATTAGATAATAATGGGAAAATCAAGACATGACATGACATGACATGACATGACAATATACCGTACTGTACTCTACGACACGACACGACACTACACTACACTACACTACACTCTACTCGACTCTACTATATATACTATTCTATAATCTACTCTACTCTACCCTACTCTACCCTACCCTACTATACTATACTATACTATACTATACTATACTATACTATACTATACTATACTATACTATACTATACTATGCTATACTATACTGTACTGTACTGTACTATACTATACTATACTATACTATACTGTACTGCGCTGTGCTGTTCTGCGCTATGTTATACTACACTACACTACGCTATAATATAAACATAATCTAATCTAATCTAATCTAATCTAATCTAGCCTTATCCAATCTAATCTAATATGAAATAATATAATATGATATAATATTTTAGTTCTTACCACAGCAGTCTTGTCTGTTTGTAATGGTAACCGTATAGACATTCAGACTCTCTCCCAAATCAACCTTCCACCATGGATGAATTTCAGGTTTTGTTTGAGAACAAGATTTTCCTTTCAAGAAATCACTGTTTGCGTTACCATCTACAGCCTTTCCAGCTTTAGAACCACCCTTCTTAGAGCTCTGGGTTGCTTTCATACCCTTAGCAGCATTGGGAAGATCCTCTGGCACTGGACAAGCTGAAGGTGTAGAAATACAAGGGTTGAAGTCTAGTGGTATATGATGTATTGTCATTGTAAATACCAGTGTACTTTTATGTTTGTTCTGAGTTAAACTATGATGATGAGTCATTGTCAGTGTTTTGACGAAAGTGGGTTTGACAGACAGACAGACAGACAGACAGACAGACAGACACAGACAGACAGAGAGACACAGAGAGACAGACGCATGCTCATACATATAAACCATTCAAGCTATTTCTATTTGTCTCATGGTTTCAATATTCACAAATACATCATTTATATATACATATATATTTCTATGAAACTATAATATACATACATATTCATATAACATATGGATGTGTGTATATGTATATATTTGAAATGTATCGTACATGTATATATAATATATATATATATATATATATATATATATATATGTACGATATATTTCAAATATATTTCAAATATACACATATACATACATATCCATATATTACATGTCTCACTGGTGAGAAGAGTGTTCGATGCAATATTAGTAGCAGAGCATTATAGACTATATACATAACTATGTATGTATGTATGTATGTATGTATGTATGCATGTATGCATGTATGAATGTATGTATGAATGTATGTATGTATGTATGTATGTATGTATGTATGTATGTATGTATGTATGTATGTATAACTTTACACTGAGGTTCTATATATTATTTATTTATCTATATATATAATACTTTTTACCTTCAATTTAACAATATGTTTCCTCGGTTCACTGTACGACACATGGGTTAACTTCTCTAGTTAATGCAAGAGACGGTACCTGCATTATTGACGAAGTATCACTGACTGTAACATACCTTCTGTAGTAAATTCTGGGGCTTCAGTTGGTAAAGAAACACCTCCAACACTGACTTCGCACAAAGTCAATTTTCCAGTCACTCCAACCAACTGAATACTAACGTATCTTCCTATCAGTGGATTACCACAATCACAGATGACATCGATGGTTTCCTGGCCAACAACATTTTCTGAGATCTTCACACCGCAAACAGCATTATCTTCAAAGTTTTCACTGTCGCCGACACGTACCTCAGCATTGAGTAGCTCCTCAGCTAAAAGGGAAAACACGTCATTAGATGTTAATAGCTTTGATACAGAAATCGATACGAGTGAAATTTAATTTATTTGTTAGTGACGACATTAGATGTACGCTCAATTTCTGTCACCAAACAATCATACAGCAACAATGCTATTCACGTAAGATACTCCAAGATAAACTTTGGATAATGTCAAATTATGACGCCAGATACAATTCAAATAGCTGAAATTCCCACGTTTCTGCAAAATCTGTATGTCAACAGATGTTGAGGACGAATTTCATTTCATTTCAGTTTGGCCCCTCTACCACAATCTAAGGAAAAATACTTACCGAAGTTGTAGTATAGTTAACCTACCTTGTATGTAATTATTTAAATGACAATTTCTAACTTCATCAAAACGTGGAAAAAACAATTTTACAATTTTCATTTAACGATAAAAGTAAAAAAGTAAAATGCAATCTTACCACAGCAGTCTTGTCTGTTAGTAATAGTAACTTTGTAGACGTCCATAGATTCACCAAGATCAACCTTCCACCATGGATTGGCTTCTTCTGTGGTCTGAGAACAAGACTGTTGGTCCAACATATCACTGCTCTTGTCGCCATCAACGGCTTTTTCAGCTTTGGCTCCTCCCTTCTTAGAACTCTGGGTAGCTGTCTTACCCTTGGCGGCGTCCATTGGAAGATCTTCTGGCACAGGACATTCTACGAGAACGTATTGATGAAGAAAACAGGTGTACAGTGTGAAATCTGAGGGCAAGTATTGATTATGATCAATATCCATAAATTTATATACAGCAATATTTACTATTACCATATGTAATAACCATTTACATGATTAATTATTCTGGTATTGTGCACTAGAAGGAGCAGGTATAAATAAAACGTAACAGTACAGCAGACAATACTACTAAAACTAATAAATCGCATTTCATATAATTAACCTCTCAGAATGTCAATATTCAGTTAAGCATATTTCTACCTGTAGTTGGTTCTGGTGCCAAAGTAGTAACTTCTGGTGCCTCGGTAGTTTTAGGTGGTGCCTCAGTAGTTTTTGGTGGTACCTCAGTAGTTTCTGGTGGTGCCTCGGTTGTTTTTGGTGGTGCCTCGGTTATCACTGGTGGTGCCTCCGTTGTCTTTGATGGTGCCTCGGTTGTCTGTGGTGGTGCCTCTGTTGTCTGTGGTGGTGCCTCGGTTGTCTGTGGTGGTGCCTCGGTTGTCTGCGGTGGTGCCTCGGTTGTCTGTGGTGGTGCCTCGGTTGTCTCTGGTGGTTCAGCGGTACCTCCAGCTGAAATTACGATAAATTGACCAGTGAACATTTACGTAAGCCCAACGTGACATAACGTTCAATTAGATTATTTCATTCAAATGGAAGTAAATACCCATAGAAGGCCACTGCACCACAAGATTGAAGGCAACTCCTCGATCTCCTCGGGCAAACTAACATTTTCACATGAAATTACCAGCACGCCTATTTAAAGTAGCGGTCATTTATGTCATAGGTCATCGCCCCCTTTCTCAGCCAATCAGCAGACTGCTATCGATGACTAACGCACCAGGTTTCACGTAATGAATATTGCACACAGAGGACTTTGTACCAGACAAAGAACAGTGAAAATTGACGTGTTATCAAAGTTAGGAATACTATTTAGACCCTATTTAGGGTAAATCATCCATATACATATGTTGGGTACATGATTCACCTATTTTCTATGATTCTACAAATAAATAAATAAATTTACTTACGAACAATAGTGGTTATTTCATCTTCTTCCTGTTCTTCGATATCAATGCTTCCGTCCGGCTTAGTCCCTACAAGAAGTGTAATTCTCATATTAAACTGATCGTGGATTTACTAAGTTTAAGTCATAATAGTATCTATTCCTGCTACATACACAGCACGTCCCTTCCACATACAACGTTTATTCCTCAATTGACTGACACAATGCATTTAGTTTGTCCAATACAACAAGATACCATATTTACCAAAACTGTTGTTTTGTTTAAAAAAAAGAAATTTGTTAAAAGTGTATAAAAGGGTATTGTCACATTACATGCAAATAAGATGACTGTGAAGAAGATCACGATTGGGATACTAAAGATTTAATGTCTTTGCAATGATGCAAAAGGACCAAATAATCTGGAAACTCCTGCAATCTGTCAAATCATGGGAAAAGTAGAGTTTATGTAATAATGACAATAATCTTACTGCATCTTATCTTTGTTGTTCCTAGGTTTTCGACGTTTGCATAGGTAAAGTCGTGCCATGATATCAAGTCTCCACAACCTCCCTTACATAGGTTCTTTTCGTCCTGTAGAGTTTAACAGTATCAAATATGTTAAGTTTCCATCAGTACCTTTGCACTTTACATCACATATCTAAACAAATTACTGAAATTCCATATCATGTACTAATATTTAGTTTAAAAGGCAACAAACAGGGAAATATAGAATTATATTGTGTAGCTCAGACATTTAGTCAGTCTGTCGATCTGTCCGCCCGTCCGTCCGTACTGTCTGTCTGTTTATTTGTCTGTCTGTCTGTCTGTCTGTCTGTCTGTCTGTCTGTCTGTCTGTCTGTCTGTCTGTCTGTCTGTCTGTCTGTCTGTCTGTCTGTCTGTCTGTGTCTTGATTGTGTGTATTGATTGCGTGGATGTTTATACTCAAGTTAATAAACCAACTTACTGCAATATCAGATTTGGAGAGAACTTCTCCCCACATGTTGAAATATAAGATTCTTGCTTCCTTTAGAGAATACGTCTTGTGGAAACCTCCCGCTTCGTTTATCAGCTTCTGTCCAACAACCAACGAACCGCCACCCTTTAGGGTTTGACCAGGAGCTAAACCGGAACCGGAATACACCACTTGACCCTTGTTGTATATTTTATAGGCACCACCGTCGGATGTCCATGTCCAGCAGAGACGTTGCCATTTACCAGTTTCTACTTTAACATTTGTCCACGGAGTTGCCCACCAATTCTTAACCCACATACGTAGATTAGTTGGATATGTCATCACAATACTACCGAAATGATCACCATCAGTAAAGTAGCTGAACAATGTGCCCCATGTGGCGATTCCAGTGTCTGGCATTTTCACCCAGAAGCAGACGGTAAACTCGTTCATATCGGGAAGGACAGAGGGACTGGAAGCGTAGCTCCATTCAACTGAATTATCCAGATTCCATGTCCTTCTTTTGAATGTACCACCAAAGCACTTATCTTTAACAGCTGTAAGATTTATAAAACGATAATGGGGAAATTATTCTAATGACGTGTCTATAAAAATATATCTGTAAGTTGTATTAAATAGTCTAATCTGTCTGATATGTAACTATAATAACTCTGGCTATTACAGTAGCAATTCAAATTGACTAAGTTTGTTATATGTCACCGTGATCAGAAAACCTGTGTCAAATTTACATGATATTGACAGTACACGTAAATAACTTGTAATTAGTTGCCACACTTCACACAATAGGTACTTGCATCATATGTAAGGATGGGTGTATCTTTGTGTGTGTGTTTGTGTGTGTGTGGTGGTGGTGGTGGTGGTGGTGGTGGTGGTGGTGGTGGTGGGGGGGGGGGTTCGCAGTTGCACATGTTCATTTACATAATACTCTCATTTGAATAATCAGTCTGACGTATTTTCAGATTCCAATACCTACATCAGAGACGATTCTATAGCAAGCTATAGTATAGGCGAGAACTATCGTAGCACAGATTAGCGACGTATACAGGCTATGAATAGTTACAAATTAAATAAAAATCAAGGCTTGCTGACAAGCTAGTCATGTGATCAATGTGATGTTGGCAATGATCAACATATCATTACACTGTTAAGCCTAATATATTCAAATTAGATACATACGACATTCACGGCCATGATCTTCGACATCTACTTCTTCAAGGTGTTCAGATGTAAATGATGGCCACCAGACTAAGTTTCCACATCCAGTCAGACAAGGATTGTCAACCAGCTCCTGAAACAGTACAAATGTAACGGTTAGTCATCTTTGTTATAGCACCAGTGTTTTTTTCTGGATGTATAGTGTCTGCGAGAAGCCAACAAACCCTTTTCAATATTATAATGTACTTCGTGTGGTGTTTATATTGACGTCTTATCTGCAGCAAGAATACTATGGCCGTTTGTCAATTATGAAGTAGAATAGCACTAGTGATATATTCCCGTAAATGCAACAAAAATGGTATTTTTACCTGGATGACGTCATCATCTATGACGTAGCTCCAGACATTGAAACTGTCAAGTTTACCCATGTAAGACTGTGTCCTGGAGAAACCACCACCAAGCGTTGTTTGTCTTTGACCTATTATCATTTCTCCTCCTCCACGTATGAGTTTACTTTTAGCCAAGTTCACATTGGTATATTTCATTACACCATCTCTGAAGTATTTGTATAGACCTTCGTTCTGAGACCATGTGACACACACATGATGCCATAAACCATAATTCAATTCCATACCAGAGAAGGCACCAGCCTGGTTGTTTATCCACATTCTCATGTTGTGAACGTACTCTAGCACGATGCTACCATAGCTGTCTCCATGTGCACGATAACTCATGAGACCACGTGCGTAGTTTGTTTCATCGTTTGTCTTCATCCAGAAACATACTGAGAGTTCATCAAGATCTGGAATACGCTGGTCAACATTTACATATGTAAATTCATGTGTACTGTCAAACTCCAAAGTCTTGCCTTCATACTCAGCACCATAACATACTGGCAATTCAGGACCTTGAATGATATAACATGAATATATTTGGGCATATGATGAAAGGTTTACCCCCTTTCCCCATGAATGGACCAATGTACTATTTCTTCAGATATATTAACAAAATTCTGTCAACATGCTCACAAGAAATGGCCATCTTTCAAAATGACACTGCAGACTATTTATGTGCTTACTAATTACGTTTGCACAGTTGAGTACAAGTCACAAGGAAGTACACCCCCCCCCATTAACCATGTTAAAAATCATGTCATTACAAATTTTACAACTAAATCATAATGAACTTACTTTTCTCCCTTAATATCACTGATAGCATGTGTTTTTGAAAGCCATATATCTAACCTTGATCGACAGAAAGGTACACTGGGCAGATCTAAATGATGGACAGATCTAAATGATACACAACTTGATCAAGCAAACACTTACTGCACGGCAGATCTTCTTCGTGGTCAATTTCTGCTGTTTCAATATTTACTGCATCAGAATTAGTGAAGTCTGACCACATGATGACGTCACCACACACTTGATCACATGGTGCAAGCGCCATTCTCTGTTTTGGGATAAGCATGAAAGGGTCATAAGGTTAAATTATTACATTATCCCTCTTGTAATAGTGTTAGTTTTTTGGACATAATAATGAATGCAAATAGTATGCATACATACATACATACATACATACATACATACATACATACATACATACAAACTTACACAAAATCGACAATTACAAAAAAAAATAGAAAACCGAGAACATTAGACATTTATCGATTCTCCTTTAAAAGTCGTTGATTTTTTCAATGCATGGTGATAGACTGTTCCACAGATCAACTGTATTATAATGAAGTTATAGTAGAATTCGCCTTTGGCAAGACTTGCATCCTAAAAAGTTAGATGATTACGTATTTTTTCTTATTTCATTTTGTATTATGGTGGATGCTTCATGTTGTGACATACATAACCAACAATGTCGAAATAAGAGTCAAGAATTATGAAGTTCTGCAATGGCCACAAATGGAATTGTTTATTCATAACAATTACAATATCTGTTTACAAAAAAACTTACCTGAATATCTTCGGCATCTAATGCTTCACTCCACATATTGAATTTGGTCATCTCTCCATAGTATGCCAGATGTTTGTAAAATCCACCACCATAACTAGTCTGACGTTGTCCAAGTACAAGAATACCATTGCCTTTGACTATCTGAGATGTTCTCAGGTTGATATTTCCATATCTCAGTCTGCCATCTTTGTATGCCTATGGTTGAGAACAACATAAACATGTTTCAAAGTCATATGCAATAAAGGCGGGAGGGGGGGGGGCGCGTTGATATGTATTTGCATTGCATGCATACACACATTCATACATACATATATAGATGAATGCATGCAGGCAGGAAGGCACGCATGCGTGCGTACATACAGTTACATTCTAACATACATTCCGAAATGTAGAATCTGTGATGCATAACTATTGACACACATAATTGTAAACAGCTGTAGTGCCTTCTTACTTCAACAACTTATTAAACAGCGATCAAGAAATGTATCGCTAAATATCCAGCATAACGAATAAAACAACGGTATTGCTTTCTAAATGAAAGTATTAGTCATAGAACAAATATGGTTTTGTATTAACCATGAATGTATTTTATAGAATTGTTGTTGGTATTCCCAGTTTGCTAAAATACTGGGAGGTAAACATACTTACTTTGTAGCTACCACCATTTGAGTTCCATGAGAAGCAGACATGATGCCAAAGTCCATAATTCACTTTCATTCCACTGTGTGCACCAGCAGCACCATTCACCCACATTCTGAGATTGATTGGGTATTCGATCAAAATGCTTCCATACCAGCCAGCACCAGGAGCAAAGTAACTGACTGGTGTACGGGTGTAGCCGACGGTATCAGTTGTTTTCATCCACCAGCACATGGTGAATTCTTTCATGTCTGGAACTTGTTTTGACATGAGGGCGTAGCTCCATTTACTTGTACTGTCAAATGTCATGGTTTCATTTTCAAATTGACCACCACTGCATACTGGTTCATAACCTATACGCAAGAAGATCTCGTTTAAATTTCAATATGTTATAAAATCGACTGGCTGTATTAAATGCTCAGGTCAACTATTTTCCTATTATTTGTGAGAGATCCGTCGACTTAATATGAAACAGCTATCCTGATATCATTTATTAAAATGGAAGAATCACATGTGAATTATTTAATTAAATTTTAATAAAAACTTGGATGTTAAACAATATCATATGCGTTTCCCTTATGAGTACAGTGCTGTCCATCAATGAGAACTTATGCGGAAGTGACGAACGAACCTTCCTAGGCAACTTCCGTTAAACACAATGTCGACTGTCTCATTGTAATTGTAATCATATCTTAATTGGAGGTAAAATGCAGAAACCACATTGAAGTTAGCTAAACATACACTAACATTCTGAAATATTCTATCTACAATGAATGAAAATGAATGAATGCAAAGGTTGGCAATCTTACGCTATCCTGTGTTTCAATAACATGCAAAATAAACTTTGAATGAACATTACAGAAGGATTACAAATGAAGTACTTTATCTACACTACGTCAATGATTAATGGCAGTAACTGTGATATGTATAACGATGGAAGTAAATTATCTTTACTATTATGTGTAACCTGCTTTACCATTTTTAACATATTCAATCGTATTTGAAAATCTACACTTACGGCATTCAATCTCTGAATCTTCTACATCCAGGTTGAAAACTTCATCTTCAGTGAATGACGCCCAAGATATGAAGTCACCACATGAATTCTGACATCCAGTTTCTGACATGCGCTGTGGATACGAGTAACGACATGGTTAGTAGTTAGTATGTATTGAGATCACTGGACAACTTTGCATTCCCGGTCTAATAATCTATCTGAATCTGAATCTAAACCTGAATCTGTATATATGTGTTTGTATTTGCGTTTGTATTTGTATCTTTACCTGCATGGTATATGTAGATGTATCTCGCCATACCAGTGTATTTGTATTTGTCTGTCTGTATCTGAATTTGTGTCTGAGTCTGTTTATGTGTATATCTGTATCTGCGTGTGCATGTGACATGTGTATCTGCATATGTACCTCGATCTGTATGTGTCTATCCGATTCTGATTCTGTATCTGTATCTGTACCTCTATCCCTATCTGTATATCTGTGTCTGTATCTGATTATGTATCTGTATTTGTATTTGTTTTTGTATCCGTATGTGAATATGTATCTGAATATGTATTTGTATCTGTATCCATAGCTGCATCTGTGCCCGAGTCTGTCTGTCTGTCTGTCTGTCTGTCTGTCTGTCTGTCTGTATGTCTGTCTGTCTGTCTGTCTGTCTGTCTGTCTGTCTGTCTCTATCTGTATCTGTATCTGAATCCGTATCTGTATATGTGTGTATCTTATATCTGTATCTGTATAATCTGTATCTGTATCTGTATAATCTGTATCTGTATCTGTCTGTATCTGTATTTGTATATGTATCTGTATCTGTATAATCTGTATCTGTATCTGTATCTGTATCTGTGTATGTATCTGTATCTGTATCTGTATCTGTATCTGTATCTGTATCTGTATTTGTATATGTATCTGTATCTGTATAATCTGTATCTGTATCTGTATCTGTATCTGTGTATGTATCCGAATCTTTAGAATGCCATATAAAAGAAGCGGATTATCAATACATATAAAACTAAAGCTGGCAAAAAACGTGTCTGAACAATTTACACTCTTCATCATTAGATTCATAAACACTTGGAGATCCTAACAATTTTTCCAGTTACATTTGCATATACTACTGCAATCTTACTTGTATTTTATCATCATCTATGACAGTCTTCCACATGTTGAAATTTGCCATCTCGCCATCGAAATAATAGGCGACACCCAGTGGACTTCCATTCAGTGTATTTTTTCTGCCTCCGATGATGAGTTCACCACCACCGAGGATCTCCTTGTTAAGTTGTAAATTAGTACCACTCTTAACCATATTGCCATCGTGGAAGTATTTGTAGACTCCTCCGTCTGAGTTCCAGGTGAAGCAAAGGTGTGTCCATTTATCATAGTTGACCTTTAGTCCACTGGCCGTAGCAGCAGCTTGGTTAACATACATGACTACATTACTTGGATTCATAATCAAAATGGCGTAATTTTTACCCTTAGCCAGATAGGTTAAGAATGCAGACGATGTACTAGTGTAGGCTGTCTTTACCCACATACATATAGAAAATTCCCATATGTCTGGAATTGGTTTGGATGGTTTGGCGTAGTTATAAGCTGACGTTGTGCTGGACATCTGCCATTTTTTACCATCAAATGGACCACCATGGCAGAGAGGAAGCTCGGGACCTGGAGATATACAAAATGAAGGCATAAGATGACATCGCTAAGCTCACAAACAAGAAATAGAACGTTGTCGTCTCGACACAATCTTTTTAATATTGTTATGTTTCATCCTCTAGTTCGACACAGTCTTGCTGACTTTGCCACATTTTGATCTCTGGGTTGTTAAAAATTGTTTTGTGTTGATATATTTCATCTTTTGGTACACTATTATACGAATATTACTACATTTTATCATTTGGTTCATCAAAACTTTACAAATATTTCTACATTTCATCCCCTTGTTCGTCAAAAGCATTACTAGCATTCTACATTTTATCATATGGTTCGACAAAAACAATGCTACTATTGCTACATTCCATAGCATAAAATCTTACAAACATGTCTGGTACAATATCTGACCCATACTGTTCCCTAAACAAGTTTTTTGAGAAGCAAATAAATAACCCCAATGCTTACCACAAGCTGCGGAGGCTTGATTTAATGTTACACCTTTGAGACCTCTGGAGGTGAAGTCTGACCATGATAGAACGTCTCCACATATTGGACTGCATCCGTCTAAAGCATACGACTGTGTAAAGAATACAGATTGAATATAGTGACTAGATGTAACCAATTGAATTGCTATTACTCATCATAAGCTTTATCATCGGTGAGTTTATCCATCTTAAGAACGCATTGATTGATACAGTCTTCGGTGAATGGCTTAAGTCGTATCACGTGGTGTGGACTAGTGACCTATCGCGACTTCATTTGCATATCAAGGACACTATTTATTTCATTTTTCGTTGGGAACTAGTAGCACTGAAATTCTACCAGTGGTTTACTTTGACTATGGCGAGACTACTTGTCAGAGAATGTGATGTGTTATAAAACACGTATTGTTAGGCCTTATTATTAGTATTAGTAGATATCATATTATCCCTTGTGCTGTTATATAGCAATTATTTCTCTTGACTTTCACCATCGGGAAATAGTTACTACATAATAGCCCTGGGGTAACAAACATACACGAGCACTTATAGCCAGGTAATAAGGGTATGATACCTATTGACATTACGCTGTGCATATTTGACGTAAAATGCAGAGACGCATTCACCAATCATTTGCTATCTACAAACTTTTGTTACTTAATATTATACATCTGGTGGACTTGTTTGACTTTACCCATTACCAGGACTAGGTTATTACAAAACAGATTATTAACACCGGGTTCAATGATAAACTTTACTCCCATGTTTCTTTAAACAGCAGCTGGTTTACACACTTTCCACATTAATTACATTCTGCGCAATGAGGTAGTTCGCATGCTGTGAACTTTTGGAATAATTACCTTACTGCCTTGCGACTTATAGAACAACCGATGCTTTCCAGACAAATTTGGATAGTCATTGAACGGATATGAGTCATATCAAGCTACATTTGTAATTGACCTATTTCTCTAAAACACTAACATAAAATTATCAGGGTACTTATGTATTTGTATTTGTGTCTTACACAAACAAGTGAGTGTCAACATTGATTTGTTTATCATTTGTTACTAACAAACCAGAGTGACTGCAGAGTTTCAATTAGACGGCACGTTGTTTCTTTACATCTTACACAAGATATTTTGTTACAAGTTACATAACACAAAATACACACTGATAGCGCGCAAGCATATAAAAAATAATGACACATTTTATCGCACTCTGAACATACATCAACGTTACCGTCGGACGAAACAGGAATCTTGACAAAGAAAACTTTGTATTTATGTTCACAGAGGAGATAAAATGTACCATTTATGGTGCATTAGCTATTTCAGTACCTGTAAAATTATGTAATTCATAACATAAAATGTAGTATGAATGTACAAAAAACACACATCGTGACATCTAACTGAAACTCTATGGTCTTTCTGGTTTAGTAGTAGATAGCGGATGGGCAATACATACTTCAATATCTTCAGCGTCCAATGCGGTACTCCAAATATTGAATAGAGCTATTTCACCCTTGTAGTTGTAATTCTTGCTTGATATTCCACCGACAGATCCCTGGTATTGACCAAGAACAAAACTACCACCTCCTTGTATTGTCTTTCCACTGTGGAAGTTGATGTTGGAGTATGTCTGTCTACCATCCTTGAAGTACCTGTATACACCACCATTGTTGTTCCATGTCATACAAGCATGGTGCCATACACCAGAGCTGTATGTACGACTACTTGCTGAGGCAAAGGACCCTTCGACGAGCAGTTGCAAGTTGTTAGGGTTGTAAGCTTCAAGGGCACGTTTAGTAGTGTAGTAGGTGAATATGTATGAGGCTGCTGTATCTGCTGATCTCATCCACCAACATACTGTTAACTTTGACATCTCAGGTACGTGTTTATAAACTGTTGCGAAGGTGATCTCAGCGTCTCTCGTGAATTCCATGGCTTTGCCAACAAACTCGCCTTCAGTACAATCATCACTGGTTTCTGCAATGGAAAGAGATAATCTTCTTTAGATACAATGATTCTGACAAAACGCGTCTTTCATTTAAACACAAGTTTACATTATTGGAAAGTGTTTACATTTTTAAGATATCAAAAGAGGGTAAATACCCGTCACGCGTGTTTCATGATAAATTGTTACCAGCCAGTCGTATTTCCTTTAAAGCACCAAAAGAACACAATCAACTACCAAGTTTGTCTAATTGCGAAGAGTCCAATAACATCAACTACAAATTAACTGGTTTTGAGTGGACTGAAGTTGTACGGTTGAGGATGAGGTGATTGACTTTAAGATGGACCTAAAGCTGTGCAATCGAGGTCTTAACCCAGCCGCTACACTTGGGAGGGTGCATTCAATAGTAAGGGTTCATTGTGCATATTTACAGCGGTTTTGACCTCATTCCCTTTCCGACACATGACCTTCGACTTTTGCCACTTGAGAGCATTAGGTAGAAGTTTGACAGTAACTTATTATACGAGCTGGTGATTTCGAAACTGTTCAGGTCACGGCAGACTCGTGTGTGCCCAGGAGTCATACTTCTAAGTCCACTTGTTACTTTTTTTTCTGGTTGATGCATACACTTTTGACATTGGATGAAGTGCTTTTGGTCCTTTAAGCGCTCCCTTGTGAATTTTTAGGTATATAAATATACGATATAAAAACAACTAAAATATACGCCTAATCTCCTATAAGGTATTTGATAAGCTACTAAGATAATAGTATTGTATGGGGCCTTTGTTTCGCAGTTGTTTGGCTAACTCACACGAAGTTATATGACGAAATTATGATTTGCCCCAAATCTACTTCAGGATATTATTCTTATTTCTGATCATTCACATTTTATGTTGTGTTATCTTTTGATGCTATGATGCTGAAAACTGACCTCTACATCTGAGAGCTGGTTCCCTATCCTCAATATCCTCATCATCTTCTTGATGTTCTTCAACCAACATGTTTGTCAAGTCATCTTCTCTTATATATGACCACCATACCAAATCACCACAATCCTTTGTACACCCACTTATAGCCATTTTCTGTAATGAATTTTTGTTAAATGTATTAATTGAATGCAATAAAAACACATATCTACAACCTACAATTTCAACCTGGATTAGTAGTGACTGAAGCATTATGTATAAGTTGATCATACAAACCAACAAATATATTTACTGAAAATTGTTAAAATACCTATAATTAGCTATTGTACATGCCCACTTATTATCGACAAGTTGTGTAGCAATACGTTGACATCGTGATTCATGGGGGGGGGGGGCTGAAATTTGGGTGCGGACCCAAAAATCTACTTGATTGGGTATATTACACCATACTGTGTGACTGCTACACTAATATGTGTACACATAGGTTATTCAATACTATTTAGTGTGTACTATATTACCATTAAATCATTGTATCCAAGAGATTGGTTTCAAAAATATTTCAATATAACGTACCCTTAATATAATTAGTATAAGAAATTTGCCAATTAAGGGATATAGGATGTATGGTGGCTATATCTAACAACAAGTTTATATTAATATACTTTAACTTACTTCAACAGTTTCGGTTTCCAATATATCAGACCACATGTTGAACTGAGCCAGACTGCCATGGTAGGCGTAATTTTTGTTTAAACCACCACCAACGCTACTCTGCGTGTTGCCTAGCTGGAAGAATCCTCCACCAAGGACAGATTTGCCAGAGAGTACGTTCACTTTAGTATATCCCAGTCCACCATTTCTGAACATACGAACTACACCGCCATTGGTGGTCCAAGATGTACAGTAATGTGTCCACATACCCGGTTGTGTAACGAGCTTACTGTCAGTATAACCACCGTTAATGGTGAATCGCATAGCATTCATGTTCACTATGTAAATACTACCCTGTGTATTTGAATATGTCCTGTAGCTGATAGGGGTAGCGTAGGTTGGGTAAGTTGTTTTTTCATAACGCATCCACCAACACATTGTGAATTCCGTGAGGTCTGGAATAACGATTGGTACAGCGGCATAGCTTAATTCTTCGGTGCTGTCAAAAACAAGAGTGTCATTGGTGTATTCACCACCTTTGCAATCCTCAACTCGTGGAGCTATGTGAGAAAAGAAAGAAGTATCATAGTCAACTCAAGTTGTACGCATTCGAACAGAAAATACAGGATTTAAACCATTGTCGTTCTACATGTGTCGTCACTACAGTACTCGTCTATGTCTTTACTATGCGATGCCTGAATTGGTCTCATAGTTTTAAACGTTACCATGGGTACGACATACCGGAAGTGACGTTTATGGGACATGAATGCCATGATAAGGAGATACACGTTATACCGATATCTAGTAAATATAGGAATAGTTTTAGAGCAGGGCCCCTATCACCCATTGCCCATTGTGTCCATTAACGGAATGATTAAGTTGAATGTTTCTTAGCTGGTGCCCTTTATGTTGCACCTGTTGGTATTCACAAAAATTATCTTACGTAAACAAAATAATTGAATTCACCTTACATTTTGACATTGTCAGAAAATATTATTGTTATGTCATTACTCGTCTCTTAGTCATAGGTAGAAAGGCCACTTACGTTCAACAAAAAACATACTGGGGAATTCACACATATAATAGTTATGTCACTATCATGTACGAATGTGATCTACCTACCACATTCTACATCAAAGTCTTCCACTTCAATAGAAGACAAATCGTCTTTTCTGAAGTATGACCACCACACCACATCACCACAACCGTTATCGCATCCAGTAGCAGCAACATTCTGCAATAAGCAATATAAATATATTTGACATATTCTGTAATTAAATCCAAGGACCAACATAAATGTGTTTTGTCTGAAACTCGTATGGTTTACACATATCACATGATTATTTGTCTTTCTTTCTTTTAACCTAACTTTAAGCTCATCTGAGAAAAAAAACCCACTCACATTATACAAATTGACATCAAAAACATGCTTTCATTTTTCCGTTAGTTAACTATCATTTCATAAACACCTTTATATAAAAGAAATTTTCGGATATAAACTTATCATTTCCTCCAGCCTGGGGTGGGTATATGGATTTTTCCATTTGGCAGACAAAAAGTCTCTGACCCCTATCTCTATAAAACTCTGAACACGTTGACCCCTATCACTTATAATTACTTCTAAAATATGATGAAACCATCTGTTAGACTATATCTGGCATATTAGATACGTTACAAGGCAGAATTCATGTAATTAGACGTAATTATACATGGGGTTGAAATGAAAGAAAGGTATATGCTTGACAGTGACTGGTTTCTCCTCTAGAAGCCCTTGAGTTTTTTTTTTATTTTACTCTTAAAGGCAATGTGTAAGCTACTGAGACCTTTTCGGGAAATAATACCTCAGCTTTACAAAATAGTACCACCATGTATTAAATATATGACTGAAATATCCTTTAAACTTTTACTTGGCATCATTACGGTGTGACGTCATTGCCGTTGATGGTTACGTCATTACATTGGTAGGTGAGAGTTCGAAAGTTCTTCTATGCCAAAAGTCGTTAATGTTTAGGTAATAATCAGGCTGTCCATAGCATTTAAGGCAAAATCTTTCATAGTTTTAAAATACATGGACATACTAGATTAACATATAATCTTTATGTATAAGGTTGAAATATTCAAGAAAAGCTTAATGACTGTAAAGGGTTCGTGCAGTTGATTGTTAGTTAACATCAAGCATTTTGACTGAAAATGACAACATCGATCTTTCAGAAGAAATGAAAATTGCAACTGAATGTCACATGCACTTTGCGCTGAATGGAGGTTAGAGTGGGTGACAGTTGCAGGGGATAAGAGAAGTAAAAGTAGTGATCATTACCTGCAGTTCTGCTGTATCCAACACACTACTCCACATGTTGAATTTAGTTAAGTCACCCTTGTACCCATATACCTTGTTTAAACCACCACCAAGACTGGCCTGGTAGTGTCCGATAATGAGAGTACCGCCCCCAGCGACCATTTGACCCTTCTTGACGTTGACATTTTCATACGCTATACTTGCGTCCTTGATGTATGTGTATCTACCCTCTGTGTTGTCCCACGTGACACAGAAATGATGCCATCTTCCTGAGTTTACATTTGTTCCACTTTGTGCTCCCCACTGGTTGTTAACCTTCATTCGCATATTATTAAGGTTGTACACTGTAATGTCGCCATTGTTGATATTTGAGGTGCGGTAAGTAAAGATGTAGGTAGAACTACTTGTTTGTGTTGTACGCATCCACCAACATGCTGTAAAAGCTTCTAGGTCGGGTATTGGTTCGTAGAAGTACGCATGACTGAAATCAGTAGTACTATCCAGTTTCCACACCTTGTTGTCATATTCACCAGAACCACATTCTGATTCCCTTGGTTCTAAATTTAAAAAACAAAATACGAAAAGAAATCCGCAATTCTGACGTTAACATTTACCACGTGTTAGTTAAAGTATTTGCAAATTGAAAACTTTTAAAATCCTGGCAAATATCTCCAAATTTGGTTGTCAAGATTAGGAAAACAGGATATGCAAATATTTGTGAAGAACAACTAAACTACACTCCGGATTTGCTGTTAGTTCGCTGGTTGTGTTTGATGCTACTACGCAGAATAATGTACCAAACTGTACATGCTACACTTCAAGACAGCAAGATTGAACGAATACAGTTTCTTGCAACATTTTGTCTACAGGAAGGGAACAAATGTGCCACCATACAGACATCAAATGTAAACATCGAAATATTAGCGCCTCCGTGTCTACGGGTAGATGAAGTATGTTTAAACGGTTTACTTCATTTGGACGAAATGTAGCAAGAATTGATCTTGCTTTCTTGTTATATATAGTAGAGTGTGTAGTTTCTGAAAGGCTAGTAAGCAAAGTCATTTGACAAGATGTTAAGAATACTGCAGCTTGATTGCAAGGCAAGATGCAAAAAAGGAAGAAGAAATCGGAATTTATCACTTCAGCATGTAAATGAGATTGCTATTTAACAAGTAGAGATAGCAATCTAATTTTGCTGTAAGACATTGTGTGCAAGTATATTACTAAGTCTAAAATAAAGGTATTTCAATTATTACTATTCTTGCTCTTCAACATGATTGCAATTTGTACTTACTGCATCCACTAAGTCTTGGATCTTCGGTAACATCAACTTCTTCCAAATCGTTCTCGCCAATGTCAGGCCATGCCACCAAGTCACCACATCCATTGTCACAGCCACGGTCAGCAGCCATGTCCTGATGTACATGTACAATACAAAATGGGATGGTTACTTGGTTTACTTACTGCCCGTGAAATGTTACCGGTCATTGATGCTGTGTGATACAACCACGTAGAAACCAGTAAGGAAAATGCGCACGCTACACTTCAAGATAACAAGATTGAATGATCCGTATGACATTTTGTCTAAATGGATTAAACTGACATGATGACAGCAAATGCAGACATGAAAACTTTGGCGTCCGCGTGTCTACTTCTAGTAGTATGTTCAAACATTTTGCTTCATTTAGAAAAATAAAGAATGTAGCAAGAAATTTCGAACCTGCCCTTAAAGCAGACGATATGCAATTGCTTATTGGTTGACGTATAATTGTATCTAATAGGGTCATTGGAATGTTACATGAAACTGGCAGTATTATAACGGACGTCAGAATAACTAAAAATGATTGGTCATTGGATTATGCGGGTCTAGACCATTCACACTTGTCACATGGATTTCGATTCCGTTTTGCTCACAAACGCTTAGACTTTTTCCGAACTGTTGTGTATCAAAAATAGATTACGATTTCCTGTAATCACTAGCTCAAATTACTCAGATATGTTTAAATTGTCTATCGACTATGTTATTTTACACAGCTACATTCTCGTCACTAAGTCAGACCACATTGTGTGGCCACAGTTGACATCATCTGACACACAGGACGAATATAAAAATTGAGTAGTAATTAATGAAATATTGAATTAATTTTGGGGGAGAGGACATTGACGAAATCCACTCAATTTACCAATGATTTTTATGACGACGTGTTAAATTGATTTTGAATTGATTTTTGAGATGCTGGTAATTAACAAAAGTGCAGCTAATATAGGCTCAACACAATTCTCTTACTATGTATTTCATTTTAATATTTGGCGACAATTTTTGAAATCCCTAGTATAAACTACATTCCACCTGACAACAATGTACAAGTTTCATTCTTAGCAATCAAGTACGACATGTGGCCATGTGTTTGATAGGACCACAAAGAAACCAATTAGAAACTGCACATGCAAGTTTTTTATGGTAAGTTTGAATGAATACCGTTTCTTGCAACAGTGTGTCTAAATGAACAGTGGCACTATGCAGACGTCGGGACTTTAGCGTCCACGAGTCTGCGTCTGTGTGCAATGTGTTTAAATGGTTTATTTCATAATAGACAAATTGTAGCATGAACTTTGCAATTTTGCTAAAATTTTAGTGTATAAAATGCAGTCCCGTGTGGTTGTATCAAATAGACCCGGTGAATGGTAACTGGAAACGGATGTGTGTATTGAATGTGTGTGGTCCGATTAGGAATCACAATCTAAAATTAATCTAAATACAACAATGTTTAACATTTCATTGCCTATTCTACCATTATGTTTAATAATTTACAAAATATCCAATGCTTTCACATATCTTACCGCTATCTCTGATGAAAATAAAACATCTTCCCACATGTGAAAGTCTGCTAAGTCACCTATGTAAGAATACGCCCTGTTATAGGTACTTGTTGTCTGTCTTTGACCAATGACCAGCCTTCCACCGCCCTTCAGTAGCTTATCTTTCATAAGATTTGATTGGGTGAAAACTCGGCTGCCATCTTTGTACCACTCATGGTGACCACCATCTGAGTTCCACGTGAGACACACATGATGCCAAAGGCCATAAGTCACAGACACGCCTGATGCAGTCGCCCAACCATTTTTAATCATAGCTCTCAGGCTCTTTGAGTTTTCAGCAATAATACTTCCATAGTTATCACCAGGAGCGAAGTAACTGAACATAGCACGAGCTTGTCCTGATGCATCATTGGTTCTCATCCACCAGCATGCCGTAAACTTCCACATGTCATGGAAGTCTTCAGGCACTGTGACGTAAGTAAATTCTGCAGTGCTGTCAAACGACCAGAATTTTCCAGTAAATTCTCCTGCGTCGCACACTCTTTCTTCTTCCTCTGTAAGTTTGAAGTTTAAAAAACAGTTGTTAGTTGGATTCAGAGTCTGGTTTGAAATGAGCTGTTATTATGACACATTTGCATTACTTACCACATGTAAGACCATGTTCTTCTACCTCTATGCCGGCTAAATCATCAGATCTGAAGTAGGACCACCACACGACATCACCACAGATATAGCCACATGGCTCCAAGTACATAGCCTGTTTTATAAGAGATACGACAATTCACTAAGATATTGAAATTCTCTTCTTTATCTGTCACAGTCTGTTTGTTGGCCTGTTTGCTTTTCATCTGTCTATCTTCCTCTGTCTGTCTGTCTGTCTGTCTGTCTGTCTGTCTGTCTGTCTTGTCCTCTCTATCTCCCTGTCTCACAGTCACTGCCTGTCGGCTTGATTGTGTGCCATCTTCTCTCTCTCTATCTCCCAGTCACTGCATGTCGGCTTGACTGTGTGCCCCCCCCCTCCCTCCCTCTCTCTGTCTCTGTCTCTGTCTCAGTCTGTCTGTCTGTCTCTCTCTCTCTCTCTCTCTCTCTCTCTCTCTCTCTCTCTCTCTCTCTCTCTCTCTCTCTCTCACCTCGATTTCACTGTCTTTCAATGCTTCACTCCACATGTTGAATTTTGTAATTTCAGCATTAAATCCATATGCAACATTGAATGTACCACCGATGGAGCCTTGCCATTGACCAATGACCATAGTACCACCTCCTTGGATAGCAATGTTTGCTCTCAGGTTTGTGCTTGTGTATCGCAGTGATGCATCTTTGAAATACTTGTATGTACCACCACTCTGAGTCCATGTCTGACAGATATGGAACCATAATCCATAGTTGACAGCTGTACCACTAGGTGTACCAGCTGAATTGTCGATGTATAGTCGGAGGTTACTGGGGTTGTACAAATAGATACTACCAGTATTGATATTTGATGTTCTGTATGTATACAGATATTTAGATGTTACTTTATCAGTTGATTTCACCCACATACAAACAGTCATAGCTGTCATTGTTGGTATTTCGTGCATGACTGCAGCATAGCTGAACTCAGATGATTTTGTCTGTAGAGTCCATTTCATATCATCAAAGTGACCTTTTCCACATTCGGTGACTCTGTCCTCTGGAATTGAAAAGACACCAAATTAAGTAAGTAATTGCATACAGACATGTAACAGAAACAAACATATAATGATACTTAAAGTATTAACCTGTATAAATAACAAGGACAATGATTTTTTAAATACAAATGTACACAAATTTCAACACTAGACTAGCATTAGCAGAGACATAACACACACACACACACACACACACACACACACGCGCGCGCGCACACACACACAGCATGATAATTTCCCCAATCATATTGAAAAGTTATTCGCATTGCTATAGTGAATTAGAAAAGGCTTTCGCCTGTTTACAGCAACAGAGATGTTCCGTTTCATGCATCACATCACGCTTGTGATTAGAATTGCGGGAAAAAATGGCAATTGGAAATATCAACGTGTAATTACCCAATCACTTTCAGTTGTTTCAAAATGTAACATTTGAATATTCAAACGAAGTCATTATGTAGATGAACACGTGCAACCTACCGCAAATGGCATCGGTCTCTTCAACATCAACATCAACAAGGCCGTCGTTTGTGAAGTCCATCCAGGATACCATATTGCCACAACCATTTTCACATCCACGGTTTTCAACAAAGTCCTGCAAGGTAAAACTTGTGAATTGCAAAAATGCCGAAAAATATCTGTTGAATTGTGAATCCATCCACCCATATCTAAGCAGGTAATGTTTACGTACAGCTTTGTAAACATATACTATTACTTTACTCGATTGAATTGATTTCTAAATAACCATAAATAGCAATGGCATTTTCAATGTCCTCCATTATATTTTATTTCAACAGGATGTACTCACCTGCCCGACTTTGCTATGTATTAAACATTATTTTAATAACATAGAAAACATGACCTATGAATCATAACCTTTTTATCATCACCTGGAGACGATCAATATACATAAATGGAATATATATCTATATACATTACATAAAGACATGTCACTGATTTTAACAGTGCTCAATGCAGTATTACTATCTTTGGATTGAGTTGAGCATATGCCTTAAGCGTTTACAGTAGCCCATAGACTTCTCTGATATTGGTGTTACTATCTTAAGAAGCACCTCGAACCACACCACGCCACGCATGATGCTCTTGCAAGGACAGAATGTTTTATGATATCGAAATATCTGTTGGTTCGTATATGTAAATGTACACCTAGTAATCCTGGCCCATATGACCCAAACTTAGGAGGGGACCATCGGAGGTGGGATTACCATGATCTGATTCGAGATATAGTACAGCTGTTGGTACAAATTTCAAACTCAAAATTTAGTTCTATGTTTCCATTTGCATATGCCTTTTGCTTGGTTAAGATAACTTTTATTTGAAGACAGTAACACCTAAAACCACGGAACAGTCTCTGGGCTACTCTTACTGATGTATTTGTCTCGGAAACAATTTCAAAGACATTTCTGTACCTTTATTGTATCTGAGTCCAACATACTGTTCCACATGTGGAAATCTGATAAGTCTCCATAGTAAGAGTAAGCTCTGTTTTGGTAAACTTGACCAACTTTGCCTTGTCTTTGACCCAACATGACCTTTCCACCTCCTCTGAGTATCTTATCTTTAGAGTAGCCAGCCTGTGTGTATGCTAGACCACCATCTCTGAATATATTATATGTACCAGTTTCCGATGTCCACCTGACACACACGTGATGCCACATTCCATAGTTGACTGCAATACCAGAGTGACTTCCCCATTGGTTCTTGATAGCAACTCTCATTGTGTATGGATTCTCCACTACAATACTTCCAGCACTGTCACCCATTGCAAAGTAACTCCACATGGTGTGATAGGTACTACCAGTGTCCTTTGTTCTCATCCACCAGCAAGAAGTAAACGACCAGATATCTCTGATGTCCTTATCAAGTACGGCATAAGTGTATTCGGCAGTACTGTCAAATGTCATCACCTTGTCTTCAAATGTACCACCAGAACATACAGGTTCTTCAGGAGCTGCGGATGACATAAATGTTGAAAATAACACTCAAGTGTGTGGGATTCAATTATGTGTTTCAGGTTGACGATTTAGTATTACCTTTACCATTTGAATATATACTGCTTCGCAAACATTGCTAACCACTTTCGTGATATTTTATGTATCCAAAAAAGATAATACTATGTTACTAACAAAGTACATTAATGAAATATTTTATCCCAAGGCAAGTAACAATATATACAGAAATTACTTAGTCGTTTCAACACTAGATTCTAAAGGGAAATTGTATCAGTACTATTATATACAAGGACGTCAAGCATCAATTTCTATTCAATAACAATATATCAGAAGAGTGTATACCCTAACGATACTATTGCTTGGTCGAAGTATTTGTAACACTTACCACATGGAATGTCTGAGTCTTTCACAGTTACAGCTGAAGATACATCACCTGGTCTGAAGAAAGGCCATGATACAGCATCTCCACAGGCAATGTCACATGGATTGGCCGCCATTTCCTTTAAAAGATAGAAATATTCGAAATGGTAAGTTATATTCAAACTTAACGTTTGACCTTGGACAATTCATATATCGTAGGTACTTGACTCTCATCACTCTAAGTGGCACAAGGTGAGTTAATAAGCTTTTTACTCAGGTTAATATCCTTATAAAGGAATATTCGATCAGACTATTCTAGTACAATGTTAATAACGCTGCATGCCTTCAAGGTCATTACAATGTGTGTGCGACGAATCATACCCATGTTCTCATTATACACATTGCAGGCAAATTAAATACTTGACCTATGCAAAAATTACATACGGGAAGGTAAATTTGAACGAACTGGTATGATTGGCCAGCTAATTTTATCTTTGATTGTTCGCCTCCTTCATTAAGATCAATCAATCAAGTCTATGCACTGCTGTAAGTTGTCAGTACCTGAAATGACGTGTCATATTGCCCATTTAACTACGGGACCATTAAGTACTTAAGTGGAATACATATAAAATTATTAATGACAGCATAAACTTGAGAGGTTCAGTTTTGGAAATAGGAAATTGGGGGCGGGGCAAATTTTAGGAAATGTAACTGGAGAGGCTCATATTTTACACAACAAAGTATTTGCTTCCGATCCCAACCCTTCGCATGCCTCTAATTCCTGAAGGCAACATAACACAATTCTGACAGCTATTATATCTGTATACTTTTGTCTCCATCAACAAAAATCTTATATTGATGCTTTTACTTGAATTTTAACAGAATAATGATAGTAATATGCCAGTAAATAATACTCACAGCTATGGTTTCTTGATCCATAAGTTCACTCCAAATGTTAAAATTGGTAACTTCATGATTGAATGAATAAGCTTTGTTGAGACCACCTCCAACTGATGCTTGCCATGTGCCAATGAATAGTGTACCACCTCCAAGGATTGTCTGGCCATTTTTCAAGTTGTATGACGTGTATCTCAAATTACCATCCTTGTAGTATTTGTATCGTCCACTGTCACTTGAGTCCCATGTCATACATAGATGATGCCATAGTCCATAATTGACAGCCATTCCACTAGCAGTTGCAGCTCCACTGTTGACATACAGCCGTACACTGCTAGGATTATATACATAAATACTACCTGTTCCGACATTTGATGAACGATACGTCATCAGGTATCTGGAAGTTGTTGTATCTGTGCTTCTCACCCACCAACACATAGTAAATTTACTCATGTCAGGTATAACTTGGAATGACTGTGCATAGGCGAAATCACCAGAGTTGTCCATATCTAAAACTTTGCCTTTGAATTCACCACCTTTGCCAGATTCACAATGGGTCCTGTTCTCTGAAAAACAAAACGTAAGAGTTTAAATTATTGTGTACATTTCAGGTGTCGATGAGCATCATTGCTTCGAGAAAATTAAATGTAAAGAAGAGTATGAAGCTATAATGTACTTTTCACACAAAATGATATCGCGTCACTATTTTATCCGTAATATATAGGGATTTATTTTATCTCGACATTACGATAGTTTTGGGATTGTTGCAATATGTTGGTCTACTATGGGCTACTTCGTCCAAACTAAACGAGACTAGCCCATATTCAAATGTATAGCTAGTACATAGCGTAGATAGATAGATAGATAGATAGATAGATAGATAGATAGATAGATAGATAGATAGATAGATAGATAGATAGATAGATAGATAGATAGATAGATAGATAGATAGATAGATAGATAGATAGATAGATAGATAGATAGATAGATAGATAGATAGATAGATAGATAGATAGATAGATAGATAGATAGATAGATAGATAGATAGATAGATAAGAAGAACAATTTATATCTATATTGTCAGCTTATCAATGTCATGGACAAAATCAGAATAGTTTTCTATATTATTTGTGTTTCAATGTATGAATTAGATATGCTGCTCTACCTAACCTACACGTGTTTACCGGTCACTAGTACCGATACTATTTGTAGCAAAACAGGTAAGTAGACCGACTGATAATACAATTGCGTAATCAAATTTGCTATTGATATCTGAATCGTTGAAATAATGCACAAACTGTATGGACCTGTCAACACTCAATATAGATTCTATAATCATTTTAGACTCAGTTGGACATACGTAAAAGGCTATTTTAATTTTAACTTAGTATTTAACAGTTAAACAAAAATGGTGTCATACTGCTGCCAGTACGGGCCGTGGCCCTTCAAGAATTTGCTTTACAATGTACAGAGGACAACTTCTGAGGTGAACCTAAGTGAATGCATTTAGTAGTATTGACCGCAGAACCACTAGGAGTAAGTCGTAAATACGTATCTACTCATGCACCATGTCTGCTTATTTATAAAACCACTATGTCGCAGATAAAAGAACAATAAACACACTAATTGTCATCCACATTTTGCTAAAAGCACAATACTTACAGAATAATTAACACATGGACGGAAAAAAACATTAGCCGTCCACAAATTCAGCCATTTTTTCTAGTACAGAATAAAACTTACTACAAACAGCTTCTGCATCCTCAACGTCTACTTCAGTAAGATCAGATGATGTAATATCAGACCATGCTACCAAGTCACCACAACCATTTTCACAACCTCTATTTTCAGCATATTTCTGTTAATATAATAAAATGATAACTATGAGGATGCTATAAATGCCAAGAAAGGTACACAAATAACTTTCAATGTTCATGTCCTGATGTATACGGGAAATAGAAAACATACAGTTTTCGGTTGAGAAGCACAAAATGAACACGTGATATAATGGTGTGAAGGGCATATCTCTACAACAAAGCAAACATATATAAAGTAACATCCTTTGTTAAGGCATAATTGTATATCATTTGGAATAAGAACATTACAATTTGTTAACCCTACCTGTATATCAGATGCCATTAAAACTTTACTCCACATATTGAAATCAGATAAATCACCAATGTAGGAATATGCTCTGTTAAAAGTACTTGTTGTCTGTCTCTGACCAATGACCACCTGACCACCACCTCTCAACAGCTTATCCTTCATGAGATTTGATTGGGTGAAAACCCGGCTGCCATCTTTGTACCATTCATGGAAACCACCATCTGTCGTCCACGTCATGCACACGTGATGCCAAAGACCATATGTCACCGATACCGAGGAAGAGGAAGCCCAACCATTCTTGATCATAGCTCTTAAATTCTTCGCGTTTTCTGCAATGATACTACCATAGTTATCACCAGGAGCAAAGTAACTGAACATAGCACGTGCTTGTCCTGATACGTCATTTGTTCTCATCCACCAGCATGCTGTAAATGCCCAAATGTCAACGAATTCTTCTGGAGCTGTGACGTAAGTAAATTCTGATGAACTGTCAAAGGACCAAACTTTGTCAGTAAATGGACCTTTTTCACAAACTCGTTCTTCCTCCTCTGCAAATGTAAAACGTAGATTTGTTAAATTATATCACCATAGGAAAGTCTCGATGTTATACATATATTCCGTTGTGTCTCTGCATATGTTTAACGAACATTTCGTCTTTGCTTGCATATCAAGATCTGTGAAACTGAACTCACGATTTCATGTAGAGATAGACGCAATAAAGAAACTACACATCTTGACATAGAGTCTGCTCTCTATAAATGTTGTTAATGCTTACAAAAACACATGTAAATGTAAGAAAATACACGTAACAAAATATAGAGCAGACACTGTGTATTAGATGTTTGTATGTTATCTTTATTATGTCTATCTCAACATGAAACCTTGTGGTCAGTCTCTCTGATCTTGATAAAGTGTTGAACAGCATTTGCAAACTAAGAAAACATCTCCTGCATTTAATGCAAACTTAAAACCCAAACTGCAAAACTGTGTATATATGTTCAAGGTATATATGGTTAGGTGATGAACAAGGAGAATGTACGTAAACGACTAGTATTCTGGTACGACTGTTATCGTTTAGTGAAAACAAAATAGTAAATAAGCTGTTCTGTCAATGAATATGTGTATCTTTTCCATTACTAATACTATGCACAAATAAGCTGTGTTATTTGTTTTACTCGGAGCCATGATGGGCGAACGATAGGAGGAATCTGCAAGTTGCAGGTTTGAGCCCTATTGCTACATTTTGTTTCTGAGTGGCTAAAGTCCATAATTCATATTATTGTTGTTATTACTCACCACATTGTAACCCGTGTTCCTCAACTTCTATGGCAGCTAAATCATCAGCTCTAAAGTATGACCACCATACGACATCTCCACATACATATCCACACGGCTCCATGAATAAAGCCTGCAAGAAAATCGTATTAGAAAAAAAACTTGATTACATTAAAGACCTTGAAAGTATTGGATTTTTACAGCTAATGTTGTTTCACTCTTGTAACATGACCTTTAATACGCACCCTCGGACAACTTCTAATGCAAAACAAACATTGACATAGATGCTGTGCACAGTGGGGATGTAGACGTAGTCACAAGTTGAGATGTTGGTTATCAGTCGGGAAATAAACAATTGAAGCCATTACAATAATCAAGTCCACGTGTAATGTTTTCATTAGAAGTCGGTTTTTCATGCACTATGATAGAATAACAATGCTTCCATCAGTATTCAATGTCATCGGGTAAAGGATCCAGTTGTGTTTATTGTTTCTCTGTCATTGTTAATCAAGATTTGACATATTTATCTCTTTAGGTCCAAAAAGTAATGTTCCATGAGTGAAACTCTAAGCCTACATGATTTTACCTATAAAACCACTGTGTGTAACTTCTGTAATAAGTTTGAGAATGGACAGCATCGCCATAACAATAATGTCCGTATATGCTAGGTATAGTTAAAATTCTATTAATAAAACTTGATGTCACTATCCTACAGACATTCTGTACAATGAGGTATACTGTAGTCTCTGTTATCACATAGCATAGATCCACAGCAATGAATGAGACTTAAAATGAAAATGTAAATACACTTGTATGCACACTAGCACATACATACAAACAAAAATGCATGCCTTTATGCACACTCACATGCGCGCACACGCCCGCACTCACATACATACATACATACATACATACATACATACATACATACATACATACATAAATGTTTTTTTTTTGAGTTTGTATTAACATACATGTAGGGTTAAAGTGCCAAGGTTATACATACCTCGATTTCATTCTCATCAAGTGCTTCACTCCACATGTTGAATTTTGTAATTTCAGCATTAAATCCATATGCAACATTGAATGTACCACCGATGGAGCCTTGCCATTGTCCTATTATCATAGTACCACCTCCTTGGATTTCATAGTTTGCTCTTAAATTGACGCTTGTGTATCGCATTTTTGCATCTTTGTAATATTTGTATGTACCACCATTCTGAGTCCACGTCTGACAGACATGGGCCCATAATCCATAGTTGACGGCTGTACCACTAGGTGTACCAGCTGAATTGTCGATGTATAGTCGGAGGTTACTGGGGTTGTACAAATAGATACTACCAGTATTGATATTTGATGTTCTGTATGTGTACAGATATCTAGATGTTGTTTTATCAGTTGATTTTACCCACATACAAACAGTCATGGCTGTCATTGTTGGTATTTCGTGCATGACTGCAGCATAGCTGAACTCAGATGATGTTGTCTGTAGAGTCCATTTCATATCATCAAAATGACCTTTTCCACATTCAGTGACTCTGTCCTCTGGAATTGAAAGTAAGTATTCAAAACATCGTCATGCATATCATTTCCGATGGACAATGTTTGCCTTTATCCAAACAGATTTGAAATGATCAGAATAAGCCTACATGTTAAAAGTTCTGCTTTGCATATTTTGATATATTTAGACATGACTAGCTAAGATAAACTGAAGCTTACAGCACAATGTTGCATATAAATCTATACGTCAAGGTAAAGGTAAAATACCATATACTATTTTATAATGCAGCGGAGTAACAAATATATCGAAACAAGAACTCTCCAGTTACACCAATTATTTGTTGTCGACATTGCAGACCTATCCACGACAATTTTCTGAATCAACGATGTAGAAGGCCTACATACCGCAAATTCCATCGGCTTTTTCAACATCAACATCAACAAGACCATCATTTGTGAAGTCCATCCAGGATACCATATCTCCACAACCATTCTCACATCCACGGTTTTCAACAAATGCCTATAATTAAAACACGTAGACCTTAGGAATAACTCACTGTGAATGTTTTATGTTTTAAGATATTTGGACTTCTTCCACGAGACCTAGAAGAGATACATACAACACATAAAACTTATAATTATGTAAATGATGTGCATTTACCTTTATTGTGTCTGAGTCCAACATACTGTTCCACATGTGGAAATCTGATAAGTCTCCATAGTAAGAGTAAGCTCTGTTCTGGTAAACCTGACCAACTTTGCCTTGTCTTTGACCCAACATGACCTTTCCACCACCTCTGAGTATCTTATCTTTAGAGTAGCCAGCCTGTGTGTATGCTAGACCACCATCTCTGAATATATTATATGTACCAGTTTCCGATGTCCACCTGACACACACGTGATGCCACATTCCATAGTTGACTGCAATACCAGAGTTACTTCCCCATTGGTTCTTGATAGCAACTCTCATTGTGAATGGATTCTCCACCACAATACTGCCAGCACTGTCACCCATTGCAAAGTAACTCCACATGGTATGGTAGGTACTACCAGTGTCTTTTGTTCTCATCCACCAACAAGAAGTAAACGACCAGATATCTCTGATGTCTTTATCAAGTACAGCATAGGTGTATTCGGCAGTACTGTCAAATGTCATCACCTTGTCTTCAAATGTACCACCGGAACATACGGGTTCTTCCGGAGCTGTGAGCGATATATAAATATTGATATTAACAATCAACTATGTGTGACAGTGGAATAGTGTACAAATTGTATCAGTATTAGTACAATCCGTTTGTATGTGGACGCAAATAAAACCCCTTCAATATTTTCATGTAGCGATCGTGAACATGGCTATAACTAACAATATTTGAGTTTTTTCTTACTCACGTAGAAAAAGGTTATGGCTATAAAAGGGGTGAGGAATGCACCGTCTGGTATAAAATATCGAAGTGATGTGGCTTCAGGTTAATGGTAGGGAGCGATCTGCCATTGGCACATATCCATATACTGCTTGGGAGACATTGCTAGCCACTTTCTTGTTATTATAATTATGTAAATACTCAGATAGTATTTTGTCAACTATGGATGTTATTCAAATATTTTACCCCTAGACAAATAACAGTATATCAGAAGGCCTCGTAGTTGCCTAAAAACTAAGGTAACTTTGTCACAACTACTACAAAATGAAGTCTGGTATCAATTTCTATTTATTGATAATATATCAGAAGTTGGTATACACTTAAGGAAGCATACTAATGTTTGGTAGAAGTATTAGTAACACTTACCACATGGAATGTCTGAGTCTTTCACAGTTACAGATGAAGATATATCACTTGGTCTGAAGAAAGGCCATGATACAGCATCCCCACAGGCAATGTTACAGGGAGTCGCAGCCATTTCCTTTAGAAAATACAAACATAAGTTATTATTCATGTCAATTAACCTCACATCAATCATTTATCGACAGGTTTGGAATTGGGATTGTTTGTTATATAGTAACTCTTGTAAACAGAGACAACACTTAACACATCAGGACATGGGTGGGTAAATATTCATACACCTATACCAAAAATAAATTATTTCAAAATACCAATCTTGTATTTCACAACTCTTGGGTATCTGATGAGATTTAGTTCAAAGTTAAGATTACTTCAAAGTTAATTTTATAAAAGTTTATAATATCTGGATATTCCAATATGTGGTGAAATTAAAAAGTAACTTCTAAGCTCATCAACATTACTGACTGGGGTCTTTCAAATTGTCTAATACTAAAATCATAAAATTCTGGCAGGTAAAATTGAAAAATGTGATACCCTTGTAAAACTATTTTATCTGTACACGTTTGCCTTCATCAATGAAGATCGTATTACTATGCATTTACTTAATATACTTTTTATTACACAAGCTGTGCCACACTGTTACATTTACACTGTTCTAAAATTAATTTCGAAACATTAAATGTCGAAAGAAGGCTTAAATTCTAATTGAATAATAATACCGATATAGAAAATACTCACGGCTATGGCTTCTTGATCCATAAGTTCACTCCAAATGTTAAAATTGGTAACTTCATGATTGAATGAATAAGCTTTGTTGAGACCACCTCCAACAGATGCTTGCCATGTGCCAATGAATAGTGTACCACCTCCAAGGATTGTCTGGCCATTTTTCAAGTTGTATGACGTGTATCTCAAATTACCATCCTTGTAGTATTTGTATCGTCCACTATCACTTGAGTCCCATGTCATACATAGATGATGCCATAGTCCATAATTGACAGCCATTCCACTAGCTGTTGCAGCTCCACTGTTGACATACAGTCGTACACTGCTAGGATTGTATACATAAATACTACCTGTTGCGACATTTGATGAACGATACGTCATCAGATATCTGGAAGTTGTTGTATCTGTGCTTCTCACCCACCAACACATAGTAAATTTACTCATGTCAGGTATAACTTGGAAAGACTGTGCATAGGCGAAATCACCAGAGTTGTCCATATCTAAAACTTTGCCTTTGAATTCACCACCTTTGCCAGATTCACAATCAACTCTTGTCTCTGTGAAAAGAAATTGTAAGCGTTGACGTGTAAATTTTACTATTTTCATCAGCCACTTTGAGAACATGAATTTGAAATCATTAACTCATAATACTTAATTTTCAAGCTCAAATTCATGATTTCATTATATTTGACAATGTCAATGTTCTAAGGAGGAATTTACTTTCTATTATACGTTTAATCGATGCAGAAACCAATTGCAATTAAACTTCCACTATCTCAAAGCTACGAGAGTTTGACGACTCGCTCCAAAATACATTGACCTTTACCAAGGCATAATGACCCACCTTAAAAGTTAGGTTTTTGACAAATTTGTTCTCATTTTCACCATATAAAGTTAACTGGAATTTCATAAGTGTCTGATATTTGGCTGGAATTTCAAGCCATGAACTATCGCTGGTTCATAGGTATCTGTGGTTGGCTGGAATTTCAAGCCACAGACCTTAAAAATCACCCATATTATGCACAAAGTGGTGAAGAAAAATGGCCTATTTCCACTTTTTTGCGCATATAATGACCATGAAATTGACCATTTGGAATGTTCAATGTATTTTAGAATCAGTTTTAACTGTTAATATTGTGTTTCCATTCCTTAAGAACAGACATGTCACTGAATACAATTTTCAGATATGTATTTGGAGAAAGACATCCAGAATTTTGCTCAAGTACTAGGTTATTAAATGTTATGCATATTATCATTTCACGGAAATATATTTTCATGTTTCTATCAGTGTTGTTTTTGTGGTCTATACTTATTGATATTATAAAAGAGGTTAAATCGGATTAAAATAAATATTTGCCTTAATAATGGTAAGTGTGTAAAACTGGTAAGTATATATTCCAAACTACTGGTATTTAACACAGGTAAATATATACTATCCGTGTAAGTAACATACACTCTTTGTCACGCTTAGCATTTGGGTGTTTGAGAAAAGTAAAGTCAGCGATCATTTATATTAGTGAGTTATATTGTAACAACCAAGCACTTACTACAAACAGCTTCTGCATCCTCAACGTCTACTTCAGTAAGATCAGATGATGCAATATCAGACCATGCTACCAAGTCACCACAACCATTTTCACAACCTCTATTTTCAGCAAATTTCTGTTGTTACAATTGAATTATAAAAGAGTAGAAGTGTAAGTATAGTTGAAGTTCATTTCAGTTTTTCTTCATGATATATTTGACAATCAATGGCACGATTAATTGTTACCAGTAACCCAATCTCACGGATATAGCTCCATTTGTTAAAATATTAAATTGCTTTGTAATTATATATTGTTTCTAGGATGTGGGTCACAGACTGAATCATAAAGATCTTAAGCAATATGATTCCAGTTACTTGATTGCAAATAGACTCTGTTATCTCTCTCTCTAATCACATTTCTCGTATCAGCAACACTTACAAATATATTACATGATTAATCAATAGGGTTTATGGAGCTTATGATAATGCCTTGCACAATTCAATATTTCTTGCCAAGTAATCTTAGTAATCGAGAAGATGCAAATTATGTTCATTAATATGCATTTCACTCAACGGTTTGTTAGTTTCATTATTGAATATTAATTATGCAAGTAAGTCATCTCTGACACAAAACACACCAATGATATCATGCCATAATATAGAGAAAACACATTCTAAGACATGTAATATTGGCAACTTTAGAACACAGAAAGAGAGAGAGAGAGAGAGAGAGAGAGAGAGAGAGAGAGAGAGAGAGAGAGAGAGAGAGAGAGAGAGAGAGTGAGAGAGAGAGTGTGAGAGAGAGAGAGAGAGAGAGAGGGGGGGGGGGCGAACTGATGACAACGCAACGCAATGTTATGTACAATAAACAAAAGTCAGGTTTGATGTTGATAATGTTACCTATAACTAATTTCATATTCAGTGACTACTTATAAAGTATTTGGGGCCAACACTAAGACAGACAAACATAAAGAGAGACAGGTAGAGAAGCAGAGAGACAGAGGAACAAACTGGCAGACAGAATGATATATTAAACTCAACGAATGGGGGGGGATGATGCGATTTGGTAAGCGTTACCTTTATATCAGATGCCATTAAAACTTCACTCCACATATTGAAATCAGATAAATCACCGATATAGGAATATGCTCTGTTAAAAGTACTTGTTGTCTGTCTTTGACCAATGACCACCTGCCCACCACCTCTCAACAGCTTATCCTTCATGAGATTTGATTGGGTGAAGACTCGGCTGCCATCTTTGTACCATTCATGGAAACCACCATCTGCAGACCATGTCATGCACACGTGATGCCAAAGACCATATGTCACCGATACCCCAGAAGAGGAAGCCCAACCATTCTTGATCATAGCTCTTAAATTCATCGCGTTCTCAGCAAAGATACTACCATAGTTATCACCAGGAGCAAAGTAACTGAACATAGCACGTGCTTGTCCTGATACGTCATTGGTTCTCATCCACCAGCATGATGTAAATGCCCAGATATCAACGAACTCTTCTGGTGCTGTGACATAGGTATATTCAGCGGTACTATCGAAGGACCAAAATTTATCAGTAAATGGTCCCTTTTTACAAACTCTTTCTTCCTTCTCTGCAAATGTAAACAATTGAATTATGTAAGTGTATTAAGAAATGTACGACTAATACTTTGATGCCAACGCAATGAACATCGTGTCGGTGACTAAAATTATTAAATGGGCCATCAGGAGGCTCTAGTCATGTGAATAGAGAAGGAGGGAAATTTCTAGATCTTTATTGGAGACTTCGACGATTTTAAGCCAAATCGCCACCAAGGGTCTTTGTGGGATTGGTACATTCGTTATCGCACAAAAGACTTTAAAACTATCAGTGTGCATAGCTTCATACTCACCACATTGCAAGCCGTGTTCTTCAACTTCAATAGCGGCTAGGTCATCATCTCGGAAGTAGGACCACGATACAACGTCTCCACAGACATCGCCACATGGTTCTGTGAATATAGCCTGTAAGAACATTATCGTAAGTGATCGTATTAAAATGTTTTACTACATAGGCATGACTAATTTTTGAAATGTATTGTTACATTGACCGGACATTGCATCAACTTCTTTTGCAGTCAGTCATAAAGGATACGGCGAGATTACAATACTAACATTCCACCTGTTAAAGGTGCAATACATCTACATACATAAATACATACATACATACATACATACATACATACATAGAGACGTACATACAGACATAAAAACATACATACATACATACATACATACATACATACATACATACATACATGCATGCATACATGCATGCATACATACATACATACATACATACATACATACACATACATACAACCCAGCTGTGCAATTTGGGACCTGGTAGGATGTAGGTTGCAATGTGAAGGCTTTAATCCGATGCGCTGAAGTGGATGCAATGGATTGTATGCTCCCCGGGGAGTTGAGGAAGTCGTTGTGCCGTTCTGATCCGGGCCAGGGGTAATAATTGTCAAGAGCATGGAGTGGAAAAGCGCTATATAAGAACCCAACACTATTATTACATACATACATACATACATACATACATACATACATACATACGTACATACACACATTCATACATCTATACACACATACACACATACTTACATACAGACAGACAGACAGACAGACAGACAGACAGACAGACAGACAGACAGGCATCAGCTGCAAATGAGTAAATTATACATGCCTCAATCTTGCTCTCATCAAGTGCTTCACTCCACATGTTGAATTTTGTAATTTCAGCATTGAATCCATATGCAACATTGAATGTTCCACCGATGGAGCCTTGCCATTGTCCTATTATCATAGTACCACCTCCTTGGATTTCATAGTTTGTTCTTAAGTTGACACTTGTGTATCGCACTCTTGCATCTTTGTAATATTTGTATGTACCACCATTCTGAGTCCATGTCTGACAGACATGAGCCCATATTCCATAGTTGACGGCAGTACCACTAGGTGTACCAGCTGAATTGTCGATGTATAGTCGGACGTTGCTTGGGTTGTACAAATAGATACTACCTGTGTTAATGTTTGATGTTCTGTATGTGTACAGATATTTAGATGTTATTTTATCAGTTGACTTTATCCACATACAAACAGTCATGGCTTTCATTGTTGGTATTTCGTGCATGACTGAAGCATAGCTGAACTCAGATGATGTTGTCTGTAGAGTCCATTTCATATCATCAAAGTCGCCCTTCCCGCACTCAGAGGTCCTGGCCTCTGTAATGAAATGAAATGAAACCGTATGAAGGAAATTACTTTAAAATCTCAGTTTTGATCTCGACTAAGCTTCAATAACTATGATAAATTATATCACTGGCTAACTGTCAACACCATGATATGGCTATTAGCTATTTAATAAAAAAGATTCATATTCAATAACCTTGTCTTCAAATATTGGTGATTTGTGACAAAAAGTGAAATGTTTCTCAACTTTCACAGTGACAGTCTGTAAATAAAGTGGACATATGGATGAGGATTGGGTATTTATTTTGATTTTAGATTTATAAAATAATTTTATCTTGGCTTCCTACTTGAAATATCAATTTGAAACAGCATAATTTGACAAAGTCCGTGTATGCAATACAGTGCAAACAGCTAAACACAATGCATGAAGCGTTTGTTATTGTACGTATACGAACAAATGTACACAATTATGAATCTTTTGCAGTTTGTTGAGTTATAAATAAGGACTTGGCATTGTTTAACATTGATTTTTCATATAGGAAGCAATCATGAAATTGTTTTATAAGTTATGAATCCAAAATAAATACCACATCCCCATCCATATGGCCATTAAATTGGTTTGACCGGTGTACAAAATGAACATATCTTATGTACACAAACACTCATCGTGAAATAAAATAGTACCAACACGTCGTATTTGAGGTGTTGAAGTATGCACATGTGTTTTGAAACTTGAATTTGATGTTGGTAGAATTTGTTTAATGTTTAAAATGTCATTTAATAACTACTAAAATTGTGATAAGATAAATGATACATACCGCAAACGGCGTCTGAATTCTCAACATCAACATCGACAAGACCATCATTTGTGAAGTCCATCCAGGATACCATATCTCCACAACCATTCTCGCATCCACGGTTTTCCACGAAACCCTACGGTAGATACATGATGACTCGTTAATGGCAGTTTGTACAATAGTGTTTATATTACATGGCTTAATGAGGACACAGGAGTATTTTTTTAAAAACCGTGTGAGTAGTTTTTATTTCATAGTAGTAGTTTAAAAAAAACCTACACCTGTGTCTTCATTAAGCCTCCGTATTTATATGAAGGTTCATGAGCCTGCATGTAACAAGTTAGTAGTTAACCTATCGTCTTCAAAAACTGATGCTACTACCAATTCAGCTATCCTGACTGCCATTGTTTTGAATTTAGCTCCTCCTTCCAAGAATAGTGAGTCTTAAGAGCCGCTCGTATTTTACTGGCATACCCACATAAAGCCTTATTGGTTGAACAGATTTAAAGACCAATCAGAATGCATCACGAATACATAATAAGGTTTCGTCATGGTGGGATCTATGAGAAATCCATTCATTTTTCAGTTATGTTAAGTGTTTGCATATATTATGTATGGGAAGGCATAGCCTCAAAGTAGCCAATCAATGCACAGTCTATAGGCGTGTTAGAAAGAGTGAAATTTGTCTTTAAAAAACCCATTAAAATGGCAGTTATAGATCACTGAAATAGTAGTAGCGCCAGCCATCGTTCAGGACATCAGGTTGGCTAGGAACTAATGTTCATGGAATAAACAGTACAATATAGTCTTGGGGTGATATATATCATGTCTGATATGTTTAAATAATAACACGTGCTAGCGAGGGCAATATCATAATTTAGTGCCTGCACTTGGGTTGGCGCCCTCTACGAAACTGTTTATGCTGCCAAGCTGAAGGCATCAGAATTTTCTAAGAGACCAAGTAAAATACCTGGATAACATTTTCCATTCTTAGATCGTAATCTTGTCAAAATATTATTAGGATAAATTAGAATGAAGGAAGAAGTTAGAGTGGTATTCTTTCATTGACTTGTTAGGACAGAGAAATTATTAGTATACCTTAATATCATCTGAGTCCAGCATACTGTTCCACATATGGAAATCTGATAAGTCTCCATAGTAAGAGTAAGCTCTGTTCTGGTAAACCTGACCAACTTTGCCTTGTCTTTGACCCAGCATGACCTTTCCACCTCCTCTGAGTACCTTATCTTTAGAGTAGCCAGCCTGTGTGTAAGCAAGACCACCATCTCTGAATATATTATATGTACCAGTTTCCGATGTCCACCTTACACACACGTGATGCCACATTCCATAGTTGACTGCAATACCAGAGTTACTTCCCCATTGGTTCTTGATAGCAACTCTCATTGTGTATGGATTCTCTACCACAATACTTCCAGCACTGTCACCCATTGCAAAGTAACTCCACATGGTATGATAGGTACTACCAGTGTCTTTTGTTCTCATCCACCAACAAGAAGTAAACGACCAGATATCTCTGATGTCCTTGTCAAGTACAGCATAAGTGTACTCGGCAGTACTGTCAAATGTCATCACCTTGTCTTCAAATGTACCACCAGAACATACTGGGTCAACTGGAGCTGATATACAAGAGCATCATAAAACCCATCAAAATAGAAATGTTTGTTAGCAACCACAATAACTGTGCACATTTTGAAGTAAATTGCAGTTGTGTCGCCAAGGTTACCAGGGATTGCTTTTATCAATTAATATATAAATATGTGTAGAGCCTAATAACTTATAGACATTTAAAGGCAGGAGTGATATAATCATATATATTGATATATTTTTTTTACTTTGAAATAAAAGTTATACTTCGTATGTTTATTAGTTGACTTGAAATGGTTTACAAGTGTGTAGTAATTGACAAAAGTTATAATATTTCTATCAACTGTGTACTGTATACTATCTTTGAGGAAGTACGTAATAACTTTAAACTGCCTTTTGATTTAGATGCATTCATACTATAGAGACATCTAAACTTCGATTGTCTGAAACTTTTAACACTCCCAGTATTTGCTAAAATTACATCTCGAGACGGGTTAGGCATTTTCCAATTCTTGTCATTTGATCTTTAAAAAGAAGTTGCCATTTCTAATGATTGTGTCCAGTATGCTGTCAGAGAAACGACATTTGCTATCTTAAAATTTTGGAAAATCATACAAGTTGGTAAGTGCTGGGAGTACATGATGATGGCAAGTACTCAATAGAGATGAAAACTTACCACACTGTATGTCTGAATCCTTAACAATTACAGTTGAAGTCATGTCACTGGACTGGAAGAACGGCCATGAAATAACATCAC
>NC_135571.1:2355610-2443110 GCF_964340395.1 Glandiceps talaboti
ACCTCAGAGTTCTTGAAACTAGTCCATGTCAACACATTACCACAACTCTCTGGAGCACATAAACTAGCTGACATAGCCTAGGGAAAGATAAATTAAGAATATAAATATTTACTAAATTAGCAACTGGCCAAGATAACATTCGGGTATTCATATTATCTATTCCAAATGAAAATTCATCTGTGTTAGTAATCTATAGTATCGAATTAAACTTTTGTTCCAAACACAGAATAGAGACGTAGGATAATAAAACAAACAGATAGATAGATAGACAGACATACAGACAAACACAAATACATACAAATACATAATTACAGACAGACAGACAGACAGACAGACAGACAGACAGACAGACAGACAGACAGATTATTAAAGAGAAACAAAAACAGAGAAAGAAGGAGAATCTTACCTGTACGTCGGACGGATAGATTGCTTTGTTCCATATGCTGAATGAAGCCATCATTCCCTGAAACGAGTAGGTAGCACTGTGGAAGCTGCCACTGCTAGAGGATAGCCGTTGTCCAAGAACAAGAAGTCCACCTCCCTCAATTCTTTGCCCACTTTTCAGATTTGTATTTGTGTATGTCAGACTGCCATCTTTGTAGGCTTCATAACGACCGACTACGTTTGACCATGTGACGCATACATGATGCCACAAACCATACTCAATGGAAAGTGAAGTAGCGGCACCGTCTCCATTGTTGACATTGAGGATAAGGTTATTGATACGACGTACGTACATAGAACCGGTATTTACGTTGTCAGTCATATAACTGAAGTAGGTTCGGTAGTTGTTCACTTTCGCCTGAGTTTTAGCCCACCAACATGCACTGAATCTAGACATGGTTGGGATTTCACCTGAGTATTTTACGTAAGTGCTTGTCGTTCCTTCAAATTCCACCATCTTGTTCTTCAAATCACCATTATTACAGTTGACAGCTGGTAGAGGAGTGTCTTCATCTGAAGTAAGTAGAAACAAAAGAATTATTGCAAATTATCAGTTATGTGTCTAAGCAAAAATGGTTAGTGTTATTTAGGAGGTCATTTTGAAAACTTGAGTGAGGGGTTTTCTTAAATTATGGTCATGAACTAGAATCCTGGTGATTCAACAATTTAGTTTGAGTCACCGTTTAGTTTGGTATTAAGGGTCGCCCTGTTTATGAAATTAGCATAAGGCGGGGATCCTGTTTTCTAAAGTTTGAAGGGTCGGAAGTGTCATTGTGTTTTGTATTCTAGAGGGAGTTCCGTTATAAAATAAAGGTTCGTGACTAACGACGTCAAAATTAAATTCTAATTTTTTCAGAGATGATATGATTCGTTTGTCACGCACTGATGAGCTCTTTCAACTGTATATTTTAACCGTATATATAGAGCTTAGATCTGTTTCAAAGTATTGCATATCAAAAATATAGTCAAAGTCTATTCTCTAAATTGTGATGAAATACCTGGCATGTGGATATACTATGGGGTCATTAAGATTTTAAAATGAGTGATTGGAGTTAACATGTTTGGGGTATCACTGAGAGGGGTTCAGATACTTCTTGTTTGTTTTGGCGCCGGTGGAAAGATCGACCTCACCCCGACTCAACCCGACTTCCCGGCCGCAGAAACTGACTGGTCCCTAATAATGTTTCCTGAAACGATTACAATGTACATGGTCTGCAATATTTACTATTCACAAAATTGAGTGACAACTGAATTTAGAACGTCGTTATGGCACCAAGTAAAAGGAATTGGAGTGTTTCTGTGGGTACATCGGTTAAAGTTTTGCGTGAGTATGTAATATTCAAACCTACCTCGTTTCATGGGACATTTCATCATGGCTTCCAGCATCTCTTCTCTTGACAACTCCCTGTCATAAACAGACATACATGTAATCATACCCTTGAAATATCTACCATCGCCGACACGTGCCCCCATACGTGCTTCATAATTGGTTGCAATCTCTGTTTTGCCAATATTTGAGCTGGACACTGTTTCATCTTCTTTCCAAAGTTTTGCTAAGCCAGTCTCGTAGTTGTAAGATGCGCCAACAAAGTTCCATTGGTTTTGTTTCAGAACGTTGGCGGCGAGATGCGCGGTGAACTGCATGTTTCTGCGGACAAACCTAGCAAAGTGTTGTTGTGCTGTCGTCTGCCACATATGAGCACCCCAACCATCTCGCTTGAAGTTAAAGATGGGGCCATATGAGCCAGTTGGATACACGTATGCCAAAAGTGTTATGGAATACTTTGTATCGTACGAGCCGTCGTTGGGGAACTCGATAAACGAGTTTACATTCCCTGCAAATGTATATGCACCCTTGAGTGTACCATCAGCATTTGCATCCAAAGTGGCACCAGTGGCTTTACCATGGTTACCGTTACCAGATAAATCTTGTAATTTATCCTCATTATTAAGAGACCAATATGCTACTGGTTTTGGAAGACCTGAAAATAATGAATTGAGATGCCATAATGCATTGCTTTGAACATTGGATTTAACTAAATGCCTTCCACAAGAGCACAATAATTGTTTGAACTCAAAATACTCATAATACAAAATACACCCCATACCCCCTAATTGGCAGTGCCAAACTATAAGGAATACCTGAAGATCGAGAATTATGCAACTGAATAATCTAGACCACATGCAATCTGGTATCATCAACGTGTTCACCAAATTATGTCGAATTTAAAGTGTGTATTTTCATATCATTTACAACCCATAATATGAAAAAGTAAAGCGTTTTCATGTACTACACAAATGCATAGCATCCAACAACTCGTAACGCCAAGAATACGTGTTTTCTGTATGTACCACAATCGTTTATAGCATCTATATCAAGTGTAAAAGTATACTCAGTTTGTGTCATTTCCTAATTGACCACAATAGAATGGCTACAGGCTGGGCTTGTAAATAAACAAATTGAAACAGTATACTTTTACACTTGATATGAATGCTATAAACGAGTATAGCACATAGAGAAAGTGGTTTACTTCAGTGTTACTCATTGTATAAAAATGACTGATTTACATGAAAATATACACCAGTTAACCATATCAATGCATTCGACAGATTATATGAAACTTGAGGTATGCATTCTTAAAATATATCATACTATTCACATACACATATTAGTAGCAATGGGGTAATGATTATATTACGTAAGACTAATTGATTATTCAAATGAAACGTTCATGCAAATGCCACATGCAACTCGCACGGACACTGGAGTTAACATTTAACAAACACAACGCTACAAGTATCACGTGATACATCATAAGGTTGAGTGTAGCGCAAACTTCTACAGCGCCACCATCGGCTGTATTTTATAGTGTATTTATAAGCCAATACTATTACCTACTACCAATTTGAAAATAGAAAGACTATATCATCGTGATGTTCTCCACATTTGCGTGCACACTATCAGTATCTATAGTTTGTTTTATGAAATTCGTCAAAGATAACCTTTTGTGAAACATTGTAAACATCGTGTTGGTTAATTTAAACTGTATAGTCTCTCTAGTTTGGTAGTACCATTTTTACTGGTTGAACCTGTGACTCGCTTGTCCTTGTAGAAAATTTAATCCATTATTGAATTTGAAAAAATCAACATAAAATTATTGGAATGGGGAATGATTATAGTACATATTACGTAAGACTAGTTGATTATTCAAATGAAACTTTCACGCAAATGTCACGTGCAACGTTAATGAGCACTGGAATTAACGTTTAACAAACATTACGTAACAAGTGATAATTTACATTTGATGTTATATATAATATATACATTTCTACACATGGGTATTATAATAAAGACATTGTGTGAGGTGGATGAATTACCAAGTTGAAATATCAAACAAGCTGAATAGTAAAAAGAGTGTAGCAGAGTCACAGATCCAGCTAGTAGAAGGCAATGCATGGAAGTATCACGTGATACATCCATGGCGTAAGGAATGACCATCAGACTTCGCAGGCAACCTCTCTATGATGTTATTGAGTAAATATTACAGCACATTATCCAAGGTTTTTATATACAGCGCCCCCTACCTATCGTACATTGTACAATATTTTGTATCAAAAAAATAATGTCCAACTGGTTTATTTACTGTACAATACATCATCGTTTAAAGCCTATACTATAACACATACATACATACATACATACATACATACATACATACATACATACACACACACACACATATAAAGGGGTATTAGCGCCACAAGGTATGACACTAATAGATCAATATACGAAGAAATATGAAATTCTTCGAGGCAGGTCTCAAACCCATACCCACCCCTTTTAAATTAATTTGGACAAAATTGGAAATGTTTCACACAGCACAATCATTTATTAGTAAGTAACGCTATGAATACAAAGTGCTGAGTGTGTATATTTGTCTCGAAAAGAACTATTTTTTCCACACTACATACGAAATATGTTACAAACTTTCGCTATCATATCAGTATCGTTAAGATTACTTGGCAAAATTAAAAAAATATCGGTATGCTGATACGCGCAAATATGATAGTAACAAAGGAAATGTGTCAAATAATTATTCGGGCACGACTACCAATAGAACATATTGTCAAATCGTTTGACCCTTCTTAATGAAAATAAGTCCCAGAAAATAAGGAAAAACGAGAAAATAAAACAACACCCGCGGTGTAGCTCACAAGATTTAGGCCAAATAAAAAATTGTTTGGTTTCGGTTACCCGACCCCACCTAGTTTTTTTTCACGACGCCTACTTAGGTATTCGAGAAAATAGAAAATCGCAAATATTGTGTGAAGTTTCGCAAGAAATAGTGGATATGGAAACTGACATCAACTTAAAAAGACAATATAAAACTGTTCTTCCAATCTGTTATGGTTGTACATCTGATGAGAAGAAACATTGCGACCATGTGGAAAACAACGGAAAACATAACTACCCGAACTAGACATTCACATATGAAAAAAATATTTATAAAATAACAATTCAAAAATCTACCTACCCACCTATTCTAAAATTGGGCGTAATCGGAATCACACAATTGTTTTATTAGGCCTTGATACAACACAAATCGCTTAAACAATGTCTTTATCTTCCTACGTTTTATCTTCCTACCATACGGTAACACTTCTCAATATTTCGAATGTAACTACGACTAAGTAACCTAGCTATTACTACTTCGAAATTTGAAACTATTACCCGTAGTACTATACTCTTGAAATAGATGCTATGATACTGGAAAGTGTCGTGAGAAATTTATATATTATAGTACCAAACCAGCCTTGCGCATACCCTATCCACACAGTGAAACTTTCTATATTTGGCGATACAAGGTAAATTTTCTATGAATATTCATATCAATAACACATAGTTATCATATATTTGAATACAGAACACTCATGAATATTTAGTGGTATTAAATTCGACATGGTATCCTCATTCCCGATGTCAAAAAGTGTGTAATAACTGCGTTTTTATTCTATATGGAAAATATCGGCAGATTTCGTTCATTTTAGTAGTATTACGTTTCTTAGTGTGTCATTACTTCAGTAAGATTTGATGCTAAACTTAGATTAAATAATTAAATAACATTGACTGAGGTCACGTGAGCTGCATGATGGAAAATTCCACAGGATGACATTATTTTAGAATTCTCACCAATCAAAATTGATTTTAGTGTCACATGACAAAACTATTCTCGTGTGTTTTTCCGTAGATTTCTTTAACTGGTTGAGCTGCTTGCGTTTACATAAAATACTTAAACTCATAGTGTCTGTTTTGTTCGACTTCTTCAGTAAGCATAAAGTTGATCGAGTTGCATTGGCTGATGTATTCTAGCTCTACCAACTAAACATGAAGTCCTAACGACTTGTGTGGGCCCAAAGCTGTCGCCCTAAGACTTCCGGTCTATAACTACATTCACAATAGGTGCAGTTTTTGCATTTTCAAATGTGATATTGAGAAGGCAAACAAAAAGATTTTATAAAAAAAGTACAACGTGAAGAGCTGGATTATATAAAAAATTGGCAATGACATTGACGCTTGTTCAAATAAATTTGTCTATGTTAGCAATATGTTAAAGTGGCCATATGGATGAGGATTGGGTATATATTTTGGAATTTTAATTTATAAAACAATTTTATCATGGCTTCCTACTTGAAAAATCAATGTGAAACAACATACATATTGATTATACTTTTGCAATTTATTGAGTTACAAATAAGGACTTCGCATATGTTGTGTCACGTTGATTTGACAAGTAGGAAGCCATGATAAAAACTGTTTTATAAATTAAAATTCCAAAGTATATACCCAATCTTCATCCATATGGCCACTTTAAGGTACTGCCAACCACGTGAATCACGTGATCTTATTTTTTTCCTACCATATGGAGATACATAACGACTTATCACTCAATTGTTAACATACAGGGAATTACATTTAGTGAAATGTCTGGTTATTTCCGAAAAAAAATACAAAATCTTTAGCAAGTTACTAACTGAACAAGGAATTGGTAATAATTAAATTTAATACTGAATCAAGGGAAGAATAGAGATATTATTGGATTCTTTTATATCACAATTCATATATGATTTCAAATATTCGAATATGTTCGTGTCAGCCAAAGTTTAGATATATCCTGTCATTGGAGGTATGGGAAATACATAGAACCACTTTGGATAAAATTCATGGTAAACATTCAGTTTGCGACTGAAGTTTTACGAGTAGGAAGTATATTTTCTTTTTCTGTGTACTTTGTATTTTATATTTTTTCAGTCAGACGTTTTTTAAAAACAAGAATATCATTTTTTTTAAAATCCTTGACTCCAAATTGTAATCCTAATCTGCCATGAGTCCTTGACGCCTTAAAGTGGATTAGGGATTTGGTATTTATTTATTTATTTTTTATTTTTAAAACAATTTTATCATAGCTTCCTACTTGAAAAAACAATATGAAATAACATATGCCAAGTCTTTGTTTGTAACAGAATATACTGCAAAAGATTGATAAATGTGTTAATGTTTGTTATCATACGTACAGTCAATAAGAAATCTTTTACGGTTGCAATTTATTGAGTAACATACATGGACTTGGCATATGTTGTTTCATGTTAATTTCTCAATTAGGAAGCTATATATAATGATAAAATTGTTTCATAAATAAAAAATCATAATCCTCATTCATATGGACACTTTAAAGTAGGCAGGTCAAACAACAGAAGGGACTACACATTTGTACATCATCCGATAGAACTATAAACCTCTTACAACGAAGAATAAGTGAATTATTTGCTGTTTTCATACTATTGCAACAATATGGTTACTACAGTAGACTACGTGACGTCGAGCAAAACTAACAAGAAATCACCAAAAACTTTCAACACACCAAATCTTTTGCAATATATTTAGAATAATAAAGATATTAGTATTAATAAATACGCTAAAGTGTTAATATACAAAAGTACTTAAGTACAAAAGTTTCCTACCTTGGACTGCGGTTACAGTAGTAAAAAGCACCAAAGTTAGGACGCCAAGTCCAGACATGGTCCTTCCTTCTGCCATCATGGTGAATGGGAGAAGTGAAATTTAGGCTAATTTCATACGTTTATATACATGTTTCCAAGATAAACTAAATATCTCATTTAAATATATTATTCACTGAACACTATTTCAGTGATACGTAATTTCTGATGTCAAAGGATGTTACATTTCATCAACACATATTTGTTTAAATGCAAATATTTATGTATATGAATATGCAATGATATTAATTACTCCAATTTTAAATATGTTGTCAAATTTTCATGTGCAGCTGCCACTTACAATTAACTAAAGGTATTTTCTGGTGCATCAGTTTCTGTCATTTTAAAGGAAACATTCCAGTCAACTTATAAAATATTTCAAAATTGAGTTATTCGCTCTTACTAATATTGCTTAGCAAGACTACTCAAAATGATTTATAGTAAATTAATTTTTGACTATGCCTTGTTTGGTTGGTTGTTTGGTTGATTCAATTGGTTGGTTGGTTCAATTGGTTGGTTGGTTGGTTGGTTGCTTGGTTGTTTGCTTGCTTGGATGGTTGCTTAATAAGACTTTCGCTTGAGTCTGTTTTTGTACTCGTTTTTCTGTACTTTGGCGCATTGTGATAGTTATATGGAATGTGCTATGTAAGAAATTAGATTAGATTAGATTAGATTGCTTGTGTTCAGGGCCACCGACCCAAAAATTAGATCGACATAACCAAATGGAAGTAATTTTGACTTGTACACTAATCTGTCGTAATTTAATTTAATTTAATTCAATTCAATTAAATTCAATTCAATTCTATTTAATTTAATTTAATTTAATTTAATTCAGTTTAATTTAATTTAATATAATCTAATCTAATCTAAGCTAATGTAACCATGAATCTTATATATTGCATTCTATAAAAAGAAATAACTTAAAGCGCTTCACAGAGCACACAAATTCTCAAGTACAATTCATGTAAAAAAAATAAAAAAAAAGGAGACAAAAGCCATGTTTTAAACTAGGTTTCCAGACATGATTTCCTGCCTTGAACACAGCTGCTGCTTCGCTAAGTTTGCTTCGCTAAGTTAGCAACTAACCAAGATATGGAGGAAAACCATGAAGGGCTTTGAATGTTAAGCATAGAATTTTGCATTTTGCACGGTGTTGTACTGGTATCAAGTGCAACATTTTAGCAGTAGGGTGATGTGCTAGCTCCTACACAGCGTTGTCGTAATAAAATCGACCTTCGCTACTTCCGGTCCAACTGTCTGAAATGAGTCTGCATACAGTGCAGTGGGGGCCATATTGGATTGTGTCGTCAAACCATAGCATTCAAATACTAACGACAAACATCGTATTTAAGGGAAGATTAGTTCATAAACAATACAAATATGAATTACTATTTCTGTTTGGCGAAATTTCTATATCGAAAGAATTATTTGTTGGAATATATGTAAAGGAATGCTGGTCACAGGTTGACATACAACTAATTACGTTGTATATATAAATACAATGCACTAGCTTTTGTTGGAATTCTGTAAAATAGTAATTGAACGGAATATATTTCAGAATTCAGCCAGTCTCGTTTATCAATAAATTACTTATTGTTGATACAAGGAATGTTTTATGTTAAATATGTATTTTGAAAAAAAATAGCAAGCTTGTGACGTAAAGTCTGTGACAGGGTAAAAGTGGCCGCCGTTGAAGGCAGCGGCGTATATCACCGATGCGTAGGGGTCATGGGTGATGGTGATGTGGTTACATCCTTTTGAAGTTTCTTAATCCCATTAGATGACAAGCAGAACTGCAAATTGTCCCAGTAATCATCACATGGTGACAAGGGCATCAAAGAGTTTCATAACAATTCACTCAATAGTTGCTTAATTACAATAGGTGATGAATTTGAATGTTTTCCAATCAACAGTTTGTGAGTACCAAAAAACGCCTCTGACCACGTTTTTGTCAACTGATCATGGATTGACTGATTCGGTATCAGGCGTCAACACATTTCGTTTTTATAACTGAATAAATTGCAAAAGGCTACAAAAGGAGTAATATGTTTATTATGTAGCGTACAGTAACATTTTTTTCAATTGTTGCAATTTTTTAAGTTATACACACAAAATTTGTACAAGCTGTGTCACGTTATTTGTTATCCATATAGCATTTGATTTTGTTCTTCATGTATACAAGATATGAACAAGGCTGGTACACACTATGTGTCGATACTTGCATTAACCTTACTTTTACATAAATATTTTGGAGCAAACATAATATTTTCACGGTACAAATTGCTAACATTTCCGTTTGTGAAACCGTAAAATGTGCCATCGATGATTGACAGTGTTATCATTAATTGTTGTAATGATGACAGTTTTTAGAGAAATATAACAATGTGACCAATTATTAAGTTACACAGATGTTCAATGATAGCCCACAAAGAATTACAATGTAATATTATACTAGATGGGAGCTGTGTGCCAGGTTTTCTTGTTTGAGAAAAGGCATTCCGGCAAACCAGAGCTTTTATTTCTTCCACGACACTGCGATAGCAGAAGTACCGAGTAGATGCGGTGGACGGTACCGTAAAAGAGGCAGTGGTTTTAACTTTACGACGATGATATTAGATTACAAAACATTAGCAAAGTGACCACCAAATCGAAAAGATTATAGATTTGCAATTAGACGCATGATGTTTATAACTCCTTATACGACTTTTTTGTTACAAATTACATAGATAATGCAGGGGTTGACAGTGGCAAGGCACATAAAATGCTGCACTTTATCTAACTGTGAAAATAACTATGTAAGAGTTTTGTTTCCCGTATCCCTCTTGTCGATGTCTCATCCGACAGACTGAGTGCTGTTGATTTGTGTTCACAGTAAGATAAAATGCATCATTTTATATGCTTTCACGCTATCATTGTTCTATTTTCTTTTAAAAAATAAGGTACACAACTTGAAAATCAACGTAGTAAGCGGAATTACCGAGGATGATACTAGCATACCGGCAATAAATTTCGCTCCTTGATTTCCTGAGTTGAGCACGGCTGCTGTTTCGCTAAGTTAGCAACTAACCAAGATATGGAGGAAAACCGTGAAGGGCTTTCAATGTTAAGCATAGCATTTTGAAGTTTCCTAATCCCATTAGATGACAGGATGAACTGCAAACTGTTACAGTAATCAACACATGGTGACAAGGGCCTCAATGACTTTTTAATTTAGGAAAATATAAATAGTTGCTTAATTACAATAAATAATGAATTGAATGTTTTCCAATCAACAGTTTGTGAGTGCAAAAAAAAAACGCTTTTAATTTTATTCATGCCCTTCTCAGCGAACATTGACCCTAACCACGTTTTTGTCAACTGATCATGGATTGACTGATTCGGTATCATCAGGCGTCAACACATTTCATTTTTGTAACTGGATAAATTACAAAAAGCTACAGAAGGAGGAATAAGTTTGTTATTGTCTTCTAACATCTGACACAATAGCATAGCATAGCATAGCATAGCATAGCGTAGCGTAGCGTAGCATAGCATTTCTATCTCTTTCTCTTAACTCCATTTCTCTATCTCTTTGCTCTCTTTCGATATCTCTTTCTCTTGCTAGAAACCTCAACTTTTCCTTTTCCAACTCTATTTTCGCTAACGCCAATGTTTGACCGTACACACAATACAATTATACAATCCAGGATACGTGAATGGCTATGTTTAGTTCTTTCCCGGACAAGCCCCCATTTTGTTACGAACCGAAAATTTAGAGAAGCCAAATAGCGCACAATCAAATACTTTCCCCACAACTTCCAGTCGAAACAACATACGGTCAAACACAGGACACTACACAGCATTACACTTAACAACTATGTTATTTAATTTCGTTGTAACGAAACAAAATATACTATAATAATAAGTCTTGAAAGTGTACATGTATTACAGGGTTTACAAACTTATAAACTAAAAGGGTTCCAAATGTTCTATATATATCAAAATGTTCGGTTATCAAACTTGACTGGCGACTTGACTCGCGACTTTTAGTCTTACCGGTGGTGCACACAAACTGTTACCGAGTACAGAGCCCAGGACGGCGAGTTCGTTGAGTGTTGAAGGCGGCTACGTGGGACAAACTTCTACTCACGGTTCCTCCGTTGTACCGAACGGTCCTCGAAGTATTTATCTCCAAACTTTGACGTCAATGTCCGCACCATTCATATCATACGTCAGGGTCCGCTTACTCTCAGCAATGTCCAACTTTACAGGAGAACGACACTTCTCCGGACAGCTACAGTGAAGACGGACCTCCCTTGACGAAACCACTGAGAAAACTTCAGGAACGAGCCGTGGACTGCCTCAACTCAGTAGGTGAATACACCTGGTCATTAAAATAATGCGTAACAAATAAGACAGGTGGTTTAGGAACCAACCAATAAATAGTCTCTATCATCACAACATACAATAACAAACTTTTCAATTGTTGCAGTTTATTGAGTTACGTCATAGTACAATTACCTGGAATACACTTACTCTGTGTGAAGTGGATGTACCTGCCGTTGGTGGACCCACCCCTGAACCTGTCTGTGCTACATTGAAATACGCCACACCTACTCTTGAACCAGTAACAACTACTGTCGAACGTAAGTTGCTCAATTTGGTTTCAATGTTGCCTCTAAATGGCATTTAAGAAATCCACTATCTTGCTATTGAAACTGTTATATAGAATACATTAGTTACACCTTGTGCAGCTTTAATACCCGTGTACCAAATGTACAGTTCATCTACTTGGGAAGAACTGTAACGCAAATCGATGGAAACGCGTATAAAAATTACCTCACTGCAGTACCAATAGCACTAATAGATAAGCTTGCATATGTTAAAGTGGCCATATGGATGAGAATTTGGTATTTATTTTGGATTTTTATTTTATAAAACAGCTAGCTCACTATGTTTTTCTACTTGAAAACATAATGTGAAATAACATATACCAAGTCTATGTTTGCAACTCAATAAACGGCTAAACATTAAACAATGTGTAAAATGTTTGTTATTGTACGTACAATAACAAACTTTTTGCACTTTTTGCATCTTTTTGTAATGTATTGAGTTATGAACATGGACTTGGTATATGTTATTTCACATTATTTTTTCAAGTAGAAAAACAGTGAAGCTGTTTTATAAAATAAAAATCCAAAATAAATACCAAATTCTCATCCATATGGCCACTTTAATATATTAGTAAAATAATCGGAAGATGATTCATTTTCTGTTAATCATTCTGCCAAGTTTCTTTTATCCAGAATGCATTTTGCAAAAACAATAAAGTTTAAATTGTTGGTTAATTATTCTATAATATGATATATTGTTTAAAACATTAACGTCACACACCAAGTTACTTTCTATTTTTGAATTTGCCTTGGCAGTATGGAGACTGGAAAATGGTGAAGTCAGAGAAGGCAGTCCTCCCGATATGAGAAAGAACGCCCCCTGAGGCAGTCCTCTCTCACGATCCGGTGTACACTATGACACTATATGGAAGTGGCATGTGACTGCCCCAACCAAATGGTTGCCGACCTTCAACGTGAGGATGTTATTGGGTATGACCGGAAAGCTGAGGTCTTTCTAAAAAGAAATTTTTTGACGAAAATAATCCATACCCAAATGATATTATTTACGCTTACACATTAAATTACAAATTCATCCACACTTTGCAAGTATGTGCACTTTACACCGGAAACGGAATATACACATGCTAACGGTATCTGCGATGCGACTTTCTGCAGTCCACTATGTGTACGGTAACCCGTACTTCACCAACACATACTACCGAAGTTAGCATCGCCGTAGTTTTAATATATTAACATATATTAAAGAATTTTCTAATTCTTTTAGAGACCCTACTTTACCATCAACGTTGTACTTTGAAATAATTATGAAAAGTTGTACTAAAATCTGATGCAAGTTGGCGATTACTTAAACATTTCATTGATTCAGAAAGCAGGTTGATGCCCTTGAGCAGACTGATGACGCTTTCAGCAGCCTCTCACATGTACACGTGAATGTCACCAGAAAATCTAGTTGCGCGACGCGGCGCACGAAGCGCTTAGTAGACTGCAGTGCTCTTTTTATCTGTCGTGAATTCTCTTGGATTCCTGTGTATAGGCATATGATAAATAGGTTAGTACCGGATATCACATTTTCGTTCATTGCATCATCGTTCGTGACGTTTCCGCAATATGATACTCGTCGTAACACGATACAGAAATGGCCCTCTCGGCGATACGACGAATGAAGATGTGTGAATATCGGGTAATACCCTCATACTAGACTTTCTGACACACTTTTTCCTAATATGGTTAGGCCTAATAAAAACAATTGTGTGATTCCGATTACGCTCAATTTTAGAATAGATGGGATAGATAGATTTATTTTATTTTGTTATACATATTTTTTCATATGTGAGTGTCTAGTTCAGGTAGTTACATTTTCCGTTGTTTTCTACATGGTCTCTGTGTTATTGGTTGTTTTCCATCAGATGTACAGCCATTACAAATTGGAAGAACAGTTTTATATTGTCTTTTTTTGTTAATGTCAGTATTCGCATCCACTAATTATGGCGAGACTTCACAAGTTTCGCGATTTTATTATTTTTTTCTCGAATATGTAAAAAAAAAACAGTTCAGGGTCGGCAGAGAAAAACTAGGTGGGGTCGGATAACCGGAACCAAACAGTGTTTTAGACCTAAGTGACACACTCCTCGATATCCGTTCGTTCGGGCAAATTGTTTACACCCATACGACTAACGGTATTAGGTGATTAGTCGGATCAGTCGATATTTACAATGACTGGGTAATATGCTAATTGATTAATTAGCATGTGATTTTGTTCTAGAATTAGCTATGTCCTTCTTAATGACAGCGGGTAAACTCTAATAAAACAGTGGTAACGGTAGAAAATAGGAAAGAAACAGAGGAAATGTTTGAATTATAAAAAACAACAACAATATAATTAGAAATTCAGGAAATCGGGAGAACAATCCATGTAGTTGTTCTGATCCTTGTGGAATTACTGATAGTAGGCAAGCATATTAAATGATATATTTTATCTCACTTTGAACACAAATCAACGTCCAATGAGATAAGAGGGATTCAAACACAACGCTGTTTATTTGTTTTAGCAGTTACATAAAATGTAACATCGTCAAGACCTCTATTCTTTCATACAAATAAATGTAGTTTGTGACAAGAACGTCGTTTGGAGTGTAGACAACATCGTGCCGTTTATTGAAAGTCTATGGTCTTTCTGATTTGGTAGTAACTTCGCTAAGAAATTTGTAGTCCCTTGTTTAAAACGAGAAAACCAAGCACACAGCCAAGTATTATGGATGCTACACTCTGTAATTATACTATTTGTGGTCTATCATTGAACACCTGTTTAACTTAATGATTGGCCCTATTGTTCTACGTTAGCCTGGGAAACTGTCATTAACATAATAAATGAGAAGGCTGTCTAACTAGCAATCATTTATCATGTGAATGATGATTTCGAAATACAATTTCACAAAGATATTTTTTTATCTGAATTGTGAAAATACTATAATTGCTACAAAATAATATTGTCCTAACAGTTACTTTAATGAAGGAAGTATGAACACATATTAAACTGTGCACCAACCTTGTAAACAATTTTATGGGCTAGATAAATAAAAAAAGAACAAATTTACAGTGACCATATGGTTGACAAATTCTGTTACACAGCATGTTCAAAGTCTATGCTTACAACTCAAGAATTGCAATTTCTTTTTTTTTTACACATTTTGTAGCTTTTTCAGATCTATTTAGTCTGGAATTGGTTTATCGTGGCACTATCTAGCTGTCTATCTATTGAAATATAGCCATGTGTATATACTTTTTATATTCGGTCTACAAGCTGCATCACTACACTTAACTACTCAGTTGCCATACCTATGTATGTAGGTTGACAAAACTATGGTATGGGTGAATGTCCGCTTCGAGGACATGAATAGAATTAATTTAGTAGTGATTTTGTACTCGTTTGATTAGGAAAAAGGAAAATGCAATACACAAGAAATTAATAACCCTTCGTATTCATTTGATAGCGTACATCACCCAACGCAACACATATTAGGTGCAAATCGTCATGATTTTGTATTTATTTGGTAGGGATCATAGATTCGATTCGATTCGATTAGATGACAATAGATAAGTGTACATTTCCAAAGCATTTAATTTAATTCTGTAGCTCTTACAATTGGGCCGCTGGCCCTAAACAATTTCAACCAATCAACCAATTAACCAACCAAACCAACCAACCAATTAACCCACCAACTAAGGCATAGTCAATAGTAATTTACTATAAATCGTTTGAATAGTCTTACTTGCCAAGGTTAGTAAAAGATGAACAACTCATATTCAAAATACTTTATATATAAATTGAACGAACAATTTCCCTTGAATGATAAAAATAAACAGCACAGAGTGCATCAGTGATGTTAACATTCAATATTAATATTCAAGTTGTGGCTGAAAATCGAAATATGGCAGTACAGTGAAAATGGATAATTAATGACATTTGAAATACATATTATTTGCATTCAAACAAATATGTCTTGATGAACTGGAACATCTGAACGTCAGAATATCTTTAAAATTATGACTAACTAACAAGTATCGTTCTAAATTTACTACAAATTGTTCAGTTAATCATATATTTAAATGATATGTTTTATAACAGTTTACCTTGGACATATCTATATAAACTTCTGAAAATAGACTAAAATTCACTTCTACCATTAACCACGATGGCAGAAGGAAGGACCATGTCTGGACTTGATCTCCTGATCTTGGTGGTTTTTACAACCGCAGTCCAAGGTAGGAAATTCTCTCTTTTTTACATCGCTACGTTAAGTTAACGCGTCTAGGATCCAGGACAGATTAGAATAGATTTGGAAAAAAACGTGGGACACCAACGGAAAAAATTGGTCCAAACAAACGAATAGTATTATGTATTCTTGTTTAAGAAATAACTTGTCTTTATTTCTGTTAAAAAAAATACACTTCTTACTCGTGAAAATAAAGTCGCAAACCTAAAGTAGGCATGAATTTTATCCAACGTAGTTCTTTGCATTTCTTATTGCTCCACTATCGTCAGATATATACAAATGGCTGAAACGAAAATGAGTGAAAATTTGAAATCATATATGAATTATGATATAAAAGAATCGATCAATCTCTATATTCGTCCCGTGTTTCAAGCCTGAATATTACCCAACTCTTTGTTCTATATTACCCAACTCTTTGTTCTATATTACCCAACTCTTTGTTCTATATTACCCAACTATTTGTTCAATAGATAGCTAGTTAGAGGTGGTGCATTTTAGGTACATAAAGAGACAAATTCACTTTGTATTATGCCAGGTATACTAACAAGTGAGTGTTATATGTTAAAAATGAAATGAGATCGCATGATCGCATGATTACAACAGCAATAGCTTAATATATTTTTCATATTGTCACATTTGATTGGGGAGAGAGAGAGAGAGAGAGAGAGGGAGAGAGAGAGAGAGAGAGAGAGAGAGAGAGAGAGAGAGAGAGAGAGAGAGAGAGAGAGAGAGAGAGAGAGAGAGAGAGAGAGAGAGAGAGAGAGAGAGAGAGAGAGAGAGAGAGAGAGAGGGAGGGAGGGAGGGAGGGAGGGAGGGAGGGAGGGAGGGAGAGAGAGAGAGAGAGAGAGAGAGAGAGAGAGAGAGAGAGAGAGAGAGAGAGAGAGAGAGAGAGAGAGAGAGAGAGAGAGAGAGGAGAGAGAGAGAGAGTCAATGTAATCATCATTTTTATTTGATCTAATATTTCACTTTGTATTTTGGATAATAATATCGTTTCTTTTTCTCGATATAATATCTAAACACATATATTCAAACACTGCGCCTATTGTGAGTCCACTTATGAAAGTTTTCGATCGACGGCTTCGGGCCCATTATACCACATCTAAATGACGTTCGTATAACACAGACTAAGTGCATATCGTTGGGACTTCGTATATATTTATAGCGAATATCCCTCAATACAACTCGAGCAACATTAGGCTTGATAAGAAGTCAAACAAAACGGTCACAATGGGTTTAACTATACTGTGTAAACGCAGGTTACTACACCTCAAAGTAAACCTCCAACTTTAAAAAATAATATTTGAAAAAACACACGAAAATAGTTTTGTCACGTAAGACAGAATTCGATGTTGATTGGCCAGAATGCTAAAATAACGTCATCCTGTGGAATTTTTCCATCATGCAGCTTACATGATCTTGAATGGGGTATAACATCAATTCTTATTAACCTATGACACACTAGGGAATATATTACTACTAAAATTATCGAAACACTGTCGATATTTTCCATATTAAAGAAAACGAACGTATTGTGTAGTTTTTGTCATCGGGAATGAGTAGGTAGTCACTACAAAATTTATGGCATGTGGGATCTAACACTAATAAATATTCATGAATATCCTTTATTCAAATTTATGATAATAATTTGCTTTCGAAATGAATATTCAGAAGCTTTCCATGTATTAACAAATATGGAGAACGTTTTACTTTGTGGACAGGATATCTTATCCGGTGACTATGAAAAGACGTTTTGGTGTTATACTATTGCATTTTCTCACGACAATTTTGGGATACCATACTATTTCACGTAAATAATACTGCGAGTAAAAGTGTCCAATTTCCCATTAGTAGTAGGTTCATCATCGTAGTTACAGTCGAAATGTTTAGACGAGTTACCATATGGTAGGAAAAAACAAGAACATTGTGTTTTTTTCAGAATAGTGACTTTTCATGTGCTCAACCTTGTACATGTGTTACACCGCGGTTGATTGTTCATTGCTTTATTTTTTTTTATTTTTGGGGGAATTTATTTACAGGGAGATCAGATGATTTTTCCAACTAGTTCTACTCGTGTCCGAATGGTCCACTTTTTCAACCCATTGTCTCGTTAATATCATAGTTAAGATTTACAAACCTAAATATATGTTACGATTTTTCAGTCTCAAGCTTCAATAGCCCACTCGTGTCTGAGAGTATGTGTTGTCAAAAATGATGTTTTGTCAGTAAATAAACCAGCAGTCCATTAATTATTTCATTCAACTTATTGTAGAATGATTACTGTTGTCTTGTTAATTATGAAATAACAACGTTGAATATTTAAGTAATAACACTAACTACAAATAGACTACACCAGATTAATAGGGGGCGCTAATGCTTAACCCGTGGACGTATCACGTGATACTTGTTGCGTTTCGTTTGTTAAGTGTGCAGTCTAGTGCCTGTGAGAGTTGCACGTGACGTTTGCATGAGTGGTCATTTGAATATTAAAACAGTCTTACGTAATATGAATATTCCCCATTGCGACCAAATAAGTTATGTGGATATGTTCGAATTCAAGATTGAATTACATTTTCTAAACGACAACCGAGGTGGTGAAGGAGTATGTAGTACAGTCACAAGTCCAGCAAGTAGAAATGGTACTACCAAACCAGAGAGACTCTATAGTTTAAATGAGACAGCACGATGACTTTTACGTTTGACACAAATTTTTGTGTGTGACCAATCATACATAAAACAAAATATAGTCACTGGTAGAGTGCAAGCATATAAAGTGATGCATCACACTGGGAATACAAATCAACATCACCATTGGATGAAACAAGGAAGATTCAAACACAGAACTGCTTATTGGGAGGGGGGAGTACGTGTTTGTATTATAAAAATACAATGTTTCATGTTCGAGAGCACTAGTATACTGCGTACCTATAATTTTTGTCTGTTCGATTCGTAAGCAAACTCCATGATGTATGAGATGTGAAAAACAACTTGCCGCCTAACGGAAACTCTTTAGTCTTTCTGGTATGATAGTAGGTTATCATGGCTTATTGATTATTCATATTTGACAATACAATATAAAATACTGCCGATGGTTGCGCACTAAAACCTACGCTACTCTCAACATTCAGATATGTTACTTCACAGAATTATGTTCTTTAAAAACAATATGAGACATAACGCTAGAATGCGATACTGGCATCTTTACTTGAAAGTTTAAGTTTATTACCTTGTACCAGAATATACATAGTTATGTTTCAGAAGATAGTGGGTTTTTTTTTGTTTCGTTTTGTTTTGTTTCGGTTTTTTTACGTTGAATACATGGTGCAAATTTTATATAATGTGGTGAACACATTGATGATAACAGATTGCGAGTGTTCTATAAAGTTACATTATTTATTTGCATAAGTAGTGATTTTCAGGAATTGGGCAATATCTTAAGTATACAAACTTCAGATTCCTTATAGTTTGGCATTGTCAATCAATTGAAGAGTTTATATATCGTTCTTGTGTGACATCCCGATGGCAGGAAAAGTTTTTCGCCAACTCTTCTCACAAACAGTGGAATTGATCAATGAAATTTGTCCTGTTGGTCTCTGTCAAATCATTCTTCCCAGAATGCACGCTATATGAATATGTATTTTCGATTTTTAGAAGTAGAAATCGACAAACTCTTACCTTCACGACTCTTGGTCAAATCTTCCGCCATTTTGAATACGCAATGGACGCTGGGAAAATTAGAACTTCCGTGCTCGTCGCTATATAGATTTTATCCACAACTACACTTTTCGTACCTGGTACTATTATAATTTTCTCGAAACTTGTATTTTAGTTCTTTTACTATATCGACCGGGCTCTGAACTAATGTTTGTTACCTACCCCTGGTATAGTACTCTGCGTTCCAATAATTATTGTGCTCTTGTGGAAGGCATTTAGTTCAATCTGGTGTTCAAAGTAATGAATTATGGCATCTCAATTATTTTCAGGTCTTCCAAAACCAGTAGCATATTGGGCTCTTAATAATGAGGATAAATTACAAGATTCATCTGGTAACGGTAACCATGGTGAAGCCACTGGTGCCAATTTAGATGCAAATGCTGATGGCACACTCAAGGGTGCATATACATTTGCAGGGAATGCAAACTCGTTTATCGAGTTCCCCAACGACGGCTCGTACGATACAAAGTATTCCATAACACTTTTGGCATACGTGTATCCAACTGGCTCATATGGCCCCATCTTTAACTTCAAGCGAGATGGTTGGGGTGCTCATATGTGGCAGACGACAGCACAACAACACTTTGCTAGGTTTGTCCGCAGAAACATGCAATTCACCACGCATCTCGCCGTCAACGTTCTGAAACAAAACCAATGGAACTTTGTTGGCGCATCTTACAACTACGAGACTGGCTTAGCAAAACTTTGGAAAGAAGATGAAACAGTGTCCAGCTTAAATATTGGCAAAACAGAGATTGCAACCAATTATGAAGCACGTATGGGGGCACGTGTCGGCGATGGTAGATATTTCAGGGGTATGATTACATGTATGTCTGTTTATGACAGGGAGTTGTCAAGAGAAGAGATGCTGGAAGCCATGATGAAATGTCCCATGAAACGAGGTAGGTCTGAATATCAAGTATTCACCCAAAATGTTAACCGATCTACCCACAGAAACAATCATATTCATTTTAATTGGTGTTATAGCGAACCTCTAATTCAGTCGTCACTCTATTTTCTGAACAGTATATATTGCAGATCGTGTACATTGTAGGCTTTCTATGTATCTTGAAACATTATTAGGGACTAGTCAGCATCTTTGACCAGGGGTTGGGGTTAGGCGGATCTAAGACACGTTTTTGTAGCCACTGACTTGGTGATAAATACCGTGCGTTGTTTTCTACTGTGCATGATCGTGATTTGAAGGAGCTAATATTTGTTGAACGAAAAATGCAAATTATCACGTATGTAGACGTCACGTGATCGAAAGTACATAAACTATATATTTTACTAATTGCATTGAAAGGAATGGATCAAGAGCTTTCAGAAAATATGTAGTTATGGATGTGTTTAATCATTAATTTCTTAACTACAAACCAATATCAACAAGGGGTATTGGGGAATTTTAAGGATGCTTTTCAGTTTTCAAAATGGCCTCCTAAATAACATCAATCATTCTTGCTGAGACACATAACTGATTATTTCAATAATTGCAATTGTCACTTCTAATGTTTCTAATTACTTCAGATGAAGACACTCCCCTACCAGCTGTCAACTGTAATAATGGTGATTTGAAGAACAAGATGGTGGAATTTGAAGGAACGACAAGCACATACGTAAAATATTCAGGTGAAATCCCAACCATGTCTAGATTCAGTGCATGTTGGTGGGCTAAAACTCAGGCGAAAGTGAACAACTACCGAACCTACTTCAGTTATATGACTGACAACGTAAATACCGGTTCTATGTACGTACGTCGTATCAATAACCTTATCCTCAATGTCAACAATGGAGACGGTGCCGCAACTTCACTTTCCATTGAGTATGGTTTGTGGCATCATGTATGCGTCACATGGTCAAACGTAGTCGGTCGTTATGAAGCCTATAAAGATGGCAGTCTGACATACACAAATACAAATCTGAAAAGTGGGCAAAAAATTGAAGGAGGTGGACTTCTTGTTCTTGGACAACGGTTATCCTCTAGCAGTGGCAGCTTCCACAATGCTTACTACTCGTTTCAGGGAATGATGGCTTCATTCAGCATATGGAACAAAGCAATCTATCCGTCCGACGTACAGGTAAGACTGAAACATTAACCACGTCTTGATCTGCCCTCTCTCCTTCTCTGCCTGTCTAAAATTATCTCGGTCGGTCGGTCGGTCTGTCTGTCTGTCTGTCTGTCTGTCTGTCTGTCTGTCTGTCTGTCTGTCTGTCTGCCTGCCTGCCTGCCTGCCTGCCTGCCTGCCTGCCTGTCTGCCTGCCTGCCTGCCTGCCTGCCTGCCTGCCTGTCTGTCTGTCTGTCTGTCTGTCTGTCTGTCTGTCTGTCTGTCTGAATCTCTCTCTTATACATTTGTTGCGTTGTTGTACCGTCGATCGTATTGCATTTTAAAGAAATTGATGGTGGAACATAACTAACCTTAACTGTTGTTTCTAAACGAATTTTTGTTATATTGTTTTTTTAATCATGATTTCTACTTTCACCACCTTCTTACTATTTCACTTCACGAAAAGTCAAATTTACCTATCTTTACCCAACCTTTACCTCACCTGTGACCCAACTAACCACCATCTTTGTCCAGGGGTTGTATGAGACGCAGTACCACTTTTGACTGTATACAGCCCCTCAGGGGAGAGATCACCGTGGGCAAATTAAGTTAAAGGTGGAACTTCGTCTCATACTCACCACATTTACACATCCTTTGCTCAAGATATACCCCGAGTGGAAAGACATGGTCAAATATAACTTTTCGTATGCTCTCTTGCTCTTCTACCTCCATTGCTATGTGATTTTACTATATCAATCTAATTTAGAAGTTGATAACATAGTATCGAATTGAAATTTTGTTCCAAACACAAACTTGAAAATTGTACGTGAAATGTTCCACTGCACACTCCAGGCATTGTCAACAGATTGACCCGCTATTCAGAATCTAGTAAGGGGTCACAGGTGCCTGGAAGATTTCATCGCCTGCCTTATCATTCTGTGTTTGAAACTAAAGTTCAATTCAATATTATAGCTTACCAACACAGATGCATTTTCACTTGGAATTGATAACGTGAATACCCTTATGTTATATTGGTCAGTTTCTGTCCTTTTGAAGTCAATAAATATTTAAAGTGAAAGTTTATCTTTCTCCAGGCTATGGCAGTTAGTTTATGTGCTCCAGAGAGTTGTGGTAATGTGTTAGCGTGGACTAGTTTCAAGAACTCTGAGGTGAAAGGAGCCGATGTAGAAACATCTGATTTGAAATGTGGTATGTACTGCAAATCTTTCCATGAAAAACATAAAAGCATATTGATACAGCGTACAGACGGCAATGTTTCAAATCAGTGTCCGATATATATTCCTTTTTTGAAGAACTTACTAACTTTAAGTGTTGTTGAACATGATTTTAAGAAGCGCATACATATAGGGTGAATAATTTGCTCTTTGATTAAAACATGGCGAAAGTTAGTTTTATTATATTTAAGATGTAATTTTTTACATTGATGTACTGTTGTTCCTGTTCAGCACCATAGAACATTAAGTAATATTTGATTTTGAATCTAAGCATGTTTTGATTGGTTGGTTGATTGATTGGTTGGTTGATTGGTTGGTTAGTTGGTTGGTTGGTTGATTGATTGATTGAATGATTGCTGGATTGATTGATTGATTGATTGATAATTATATACAGGTAAATTCTCTATACCATGAAATAGGGACTTCTCTAAAGACAAATTTATTGACCAAAGTAGGTCCATATCTTTGTTTATTTTTCATCGTGCTTGAAAGGTAAAATAAATGTACTATTTTGTTTTAATCTACAGAAGCAAGAGTCGATAATTGCCAAGGAGGTGAATTCAAAGGAAAGGTACTTGATATGGACCAATCTGGAAGTGGTTTTAGCTATATGCAATCTTTCCAACCAGTGCCTGATTTGACGGAATTCACCATGTGTTGGTGGGTCAGAAGTACAGACACTGTGACTTCCAGATACTTAATGATGTACAGGTCAACAAACGTCAATACAGGTAGCTTCTATGTATATAATCCTAGCAAGGTACAATTGTATGTCAATGCTGGAGCTGCAACTGCTAGTGGAATGGCTGTCAATTATGGACTATGGCATCATCTGTGCATATCATGGAAGAGCTCTGACACTGGTAGATACCATTATTACAAAGATGGCAACCTGAAGTATACATCTTATAACTTAAGAAGTGGTCAGACTATCCTTGGCGGTGGCACATTGATGATTGGTCAATACCAAGGATCAGTAGGGGGCTCTTTGAACAAGGCTTACTCTTTTGACCATGAGGTTACAGAATTTAACATTTGGAGTGAAGTTTTAGAAGCTGAAATTATCACCGTAAGTTTCATGTTAAACTAAGATTACTGTAATCGCACATCGTCTCCCCTAAATAACACCAACACAAGCAAGCACATTCCAGCGTCTGTTATTAAGTATCTTGATATCCCTGTGACTTCGGGTACTTTAGCGCTGTTATACCATTGATTGTTGCAGTGAGAATTACACCACCAAAATGCATAAATATGTGCTGCACAGTGTTTTATTATTGATAAAGAATGTAGTGACCGAGTGATATACTTACATCTTACTTACTTCAGAAAGTTGTTTTGCCTTAGGACATGGCTGCTACCCCCTGCAAAGCTTCCTGTGGTGATGTTATTTCATGGCCGTTCTTCCGGTCCAGTGACATGACTTCATCTGTAATTGTTAAGGATTCAGACATACAGTGTGGTAAGTTTTCATCTCTATTGAGTACTTGCCATCATGATGTACTCTAAGCACTTACCAACTTGTAAGACTTCCAGAATTTTAAGATAGCAATTTCCAGTTGTCAGTCATTAGAAAGGGAATTTCATTTTTACATCAAATTTACAAGACTTGTTTTGAAGACCTACTTTCAGAAAAATTGGGGGTCTTTCAAAAGTTTCAGAAAATTGACATGTCTATGAATTCATGATCTGTACGTATCCAAATCAAGAGGCTGTTTAAAGTAATGTTCATCTGAAAGGTAAGTCAATATGTTACACGTTACTTGATAGAAAATGTATAATGTTGTACATTGGTTATCTATGTCATTGTTTCTATGTGCCTGAAATGGCAAATATAACTTTACAGAGATATATATACATGTAAAGTGATAGCCTATGGAGGAAAAAGTCACCCCTTGGCGACACAACACCGAATGCTTTACGTAAACATTCATCGTGATTGTCAACACCCATGTGCGTGTCTTTTAACGGGTTTATGATGCCCTTTCATTTCAGCTCCTGTTGACCCAGTATGTTCCGGTGGTACATTTGAAGACAAGGTGATGACTTTTGATAGTACCTCGCAATACACTTATGCTGTACTTGATAAAGACATCAGAGATATCTGGTCGTTTACATCGTGTTGGTGGATGAGAACAAAGGACACTGGTAGTACCTACCATACTATGTGGAGTTACTTTGCAATGGGTGACAGTGCTGGAAGTATTGTAGTGGAGAATCCATACACAATGAGAGTTGCTATCAAGAACCAATGGGGAAGTAACTCTGGTATTGCAGTCAACTATGGAATGTGGCATCACGTGTGTGTCAGGTGGACATCTGAAACTGGTACATATAATATATTCAGAGATGGTGGTCTAGCATACACACAGGCTGGTTACTCTAAAGATAAGATACTCAGAGGAGGTGGAAAGGTCATGTTGGGTCAAAGACAAGGAAAAGTTGGTCAAGTTTACCAGAACAGAGCTTACTCTTACTATGGAGACTTATCAGATTTCCACATGTGGAACAGTATTCTGGACTCAGATGATATTAAGGTATACTTATACTCTCTAGGTACTAACAAGATTTTTGAATACCAAACTATCTTCTGTCTTCATTGTAATTTATCTTGATAACATTTTGACAAGTGTAAGATGTACATGAAAAAAGACAATGTACCTGAGATTGGGAAAGTGGTATCCAGGTTTCCTACTTCATCTCTTAGAACTGCAAGTGTCACTGCATCGATTGCATCGTAGACACGATGTCATCTTCATTTTATTATATTTTTTTATTTCATTTAACTTTGTTATGTTTCTCTTTGGAGAGAGGGCATTAGACACTTTAACTACACTCAGATCAGTATGATTTATTTCATAGTTGTATATATTCCTAGGTTGTAATTTTGCTGCTAAATATTAGCCTCATGTGCAAATATATCAGACAGCGAATATTTGTATATATATATATATATATATATATATATATATATATATATATATATATATATATATATATATATATATATATATATATATATATATACAAATATTCGCTGTATATATATATATATATATATATATATATATATATATATATATATATATATATATATATATATATATATATATCCCCAAGCGAATATTTGGATCTTGAGCTTTGTAATACTTATTCGATGAATATTTGTTCCTTGCCAACCTGTTGCCTTGCAGGATAGCTGACACTACTGCTATTTCAGTGATCCTAGTATCTTAACAAGCCTACAGACTGTACTTTGAGCAGATGGGAACATGCCTCGCCTCACATAATTTAGAATTGAATGAATATAAGTTTCCCATAAAACATCTCAAGAATACACCTAATTATGTAGTCATCCTGTGACCTGATTGGTATTTAAATATGTCTAATAGTGTATTCAAGCAAGCAGGTTTTGTGTAGGTATGCCAGGGAAATACTAGCGGTTCTTTAAGTCACTGAGACTCAGTAGTCTTGTAAGGACTAGAGAAATTCGAAAAACAAAAAATGACAGATATGTTAGCTAAAATAGTAATGACGTCAGTATTTCAAGACTATAGGTAAACTTGTATGTTCCTAGCAGGCTTATACACACTGTAAACTAGTCATTTCATATAATGTACTGACTACCATTAACGAGTCATCATTTATCTACCACAGGGCTTTGTTGAAAACCGTGGATGTGAGAATGGTTGTGGAGATATGGTATCCTGGATGGACTTCACAAACGATGGTCTTGTTGATGCTGATGTTGAAAAATCAGACGCCATTTGTGGTATGTATTATTTACCTTGTCATAATATTAATACCATATGCCATTTTTAATATTTGAGTATCTACCGGTATTTGAAAGAGAATTTCATTCAATATGAAATGTTTCATTTTATTGCCAATAATCATATCATGATATTAATAAGCTATCCAGTTGTTTGCTTTTTATTTTATCATGATTATTGAAGACTAATATATATATTAAAAAAATGAAACTTTGAGGAAATTCCCTACACGCGGTTTCATTTCATTACATTATATTACAGAGGCCAGGACTTCTAAATGCGGAAAGGGTGACTTTGACGATATAAAATGGACTCTACAGACAACATCATCTGAGTTCAGCTATGCTGCAGTTATGCACGAAATACCAACAATGACAGCTATGACTGTTTGTATGTGGGTGAAATCAACTGATAAAACAGCGTCTAGATATCTCTTCACATACCGAACATCAAACATTAACACTGGTAGTATCTATTTGTACAACCCAAACAACGCCCAACTATACATCGACAATACAGCTGGTACAGCGAGTGGTACATCCGTCAACTATGGAATATGGGCTCATGTCTGTCAGACATGGACTCAGAATGGTGGTACATACAAATATTACAAAGATGCAAGAATGCGCTACACAGGTATCAACCTAAAATCAAACATTGCAATCCAAGGAGGTGGTACTATGGTCATTGGTCAATGGCAAGGCTCTATCGGTGGTACATTCAATGTTGCATATGGATTCAATGCTGAAATTACAAAATTCAATATGTGGAGTGAAGCACTTGATGAGAGTAAGATTGAGGCAAGTATTCTTTTAATATTTTATTGCTCATGTCCGTCTGTCTGTTTGTCTGTCTGTCTGTCTGTTTGTTTGTTTGTCTGTCTGTGTGTCTGTCTGTCTGTCTGTCTGTCTGTCTGTCTGTCTGTCTGTCTGTCTGTCTGTCTGACTGACTGACTGACTGACTGACTGACTGACTGACTGACTGACAGACTTTGTGTATATTTTTGTATGTATGTATGTATGTATGTATGTATGTATGTATGTATGTATGTATGTATGTAATGATATGAGTGGAAGCACTAATTGTGAAATGTCCTTACAGGCTATATTCACAGAACCATGTGGTCATGTCTGTGGAGACGTTGTATCGTGGTCTTACTTCAGGGCTGATGATCTAGCCGCCATTGAAGTTGAAGAGCATGGCTTACAATGTGGTGAGTATGCAAATATCCACAATAATTCAATAGTTACATATCATTCCTCAATATTTCCTGCACTGTTCAGCTGTTGAAAATGCGGGGAAAAACAAGGGCCTTTGTTCAAATCCAACAAAGACAGACGATTGAGATTTAACCAACAATCGATGAATTTGCATACAGAGATCTATAAATCAAACAAAACCAGCCTTTCCCTCATCAACTGTTCGCATGACTAGAGCCGTGTAGCCCACTGAAATTCGTAGGCACCAGAGAGATGACAATAGTCATTGACATGAATTTATTTACACTGTCCACAAGTTATAATTCGTACATGTGTTAATATACTTACACAATTTTAATCTTTACCATTGCAGAGAAGGAGGAACGAGTTTGTAAAAAGGGACCATTTACTGATAAATTTTGGTCCTTCGATAGTACCGCTGAATATACCTACGTTGAAGCACCAGAAGAGTTCGTTGACATTTGGGCATTTACATCATGCTGGTGGATGAGAACCAATGACGTATCAGGACAAGCACGTGCTATGTTCAGTTACTTCGCTCCTGGTGATAACTATGGTAGTATCATTGCAGAAAACGCGAAGAATTTAAGAGCTATGATCAAGAATGGTTGGGCTACTTCTTCTGGGGTATCAGCGACATATGGCCTTTGGCATCACGTGTGCATGACATGGTCTGCAGATGGTGGTTTCCATGAATGGTACAAAGATGGCAGCAGAGTTTTCACCCAATCAAACCTCATGAAGGATAAGCTGTTGAGAGGTGGTGGTAAGGTCGTCATTGGTCAAAGACAGACAACAAGTACTTTTAACAGAGCATATTCCTATATCGGTGATTTATCTGATTTCAATATGTGGAGTGAAGTTTTAATGGCATCCGATATTAAGGTAACCCTTCCCAAATCGTATTATTGTTGCCTCCCATAAGGGGAGTTTAAGTTATGAGTCAGTCAGTCAGTCAGTCAGTCTATTATATATTATGTTAATCAGGTTAATTTGCATCATTTCGGTTATTGACATTACTTAGCAAGAAATAGTGAATTAAATTATTTAGGGTATTATTATAAGCTCAATAATTCACGCGTTTTAATTTATATATATTTATAAGTAAATGTGGAGAGAGAGAGAGAGAGAGAGAGAGAGAGAGAGAGAGAGAGAGAGAGAGAGAGAGAGAGAGAGAGAGAGAGAGAGAGAGAGAGAGAGAGATGAGTATGTTTGCAATCAATACACTAGAAAAGTTCATATATAAATACAGTCTGTGACCCCTATGGTAGGCATGAAGTACACATCCAGTTGCAATAAGTACAAAGCAATTTCAGGTTTTTAATCTAACATATAAGGGCTATATCTGTGAGATGTGTTTAACATAGGACAAGAATGGTAATGAGACATTAGATTTCTGAAATTAGGAATTGTTGAACTGTAAAACTAAACTGTGTGTTTACTGTTGTGAAGATTCATCATCATGCCATTGATTGCCGAATATATCAATGAACCTCAAAACAATTAATAAACCTAAAGTGTACATAGACGACTTCTATATATAATTCTATTGTAATAACAGAAATATGCTGAAAATAGAGGTTGTGAAAATGGTTGTGGTGACTTGGTAGCATGGTCTGATATTACATCATCTGATCTTACTGAAGTAGACGTTGAGGATGCAGAAGCTGTTTGTAGTAAGTGTTTTCTTTGATAGAAAATAAATTAGTAATATGGATGTCTCGTTTCCTGATTTTTTGTACGTCTCTATTCTTTAAAAAAAAGAATTTGTAACTGGAACAATAGGAATGATAGGAATCAATCCCTATAAGCAAATTATAACCTTGAAATTTGTCGTTCTAATGAGGATCATTAGCTTTCACAGATCGGAAGCTCAATAAATAACAGTTGGAGTGCTTAATGGTCACAATCTTTGTCAATTAGAAACATTTACTATGGCAGAGTGTGATCATGCCTTTGTGTGCTACCCATTATTTGTTATTTTTCATAATATTTTAGTTTCGTTTGGTACATTTCTGATAAAAGTTGCAATCTAAGCTTATCTGATCGAACAACAAGGAATGTGTGCTCGCTTTACATGCCACGGAAGTTTAAACACCAAAGGCTTATCTATTTTGATACTGTCATGTTATCTCCTATATATGTTACTTATACGGATAGTATATACTTACCAGTGTTAAATACTTACCAGGATTTGTGAATATATACTTACAGTGTTATACACTTACCACTATTTAGGCACATATTCATTTGAATCGATTTTTAAAATGTCAATACGTTATTATAAACCATCTCAAATAACACTGGTAGACATCCTAAAAGTATATTTTCATTGAACTTATGAAATGAATAACATTAAACAGCCTTGTACACAGGCACGTTAATGACTCTTAAGGAATGGAAACATTAAGGAAAGGAACACTGAAATGAAATCTGAACATTTATAAGAGCGAGTCCTCAACTATGAGATAGCTATGAGATATTGCAATTTTAATTCAAATTGGTTTCTGAATTGATTATAAGTATTGAAAGAAAATAAATTCCTCCCTGGACTATTGAAGTGGTCTAATAATATAGAACTTTGAAAAGTAAGTATGAAGTTAATAATTTACCATTCATGTTCTCAAGATGGCCGATGAATATTGTACACCTTTTACAGAAACAAGGGTCGATTGTGAATCTGGCAAAGGTGGTGAATTCAAAGGCAAAGTTCTTGATATGGACAACTCTGGTGATTTCGCATATGCACAGTCATTCCAAGTTATACCTGACATGAGTGAATTTACTATGTGTTGGTGGGTGAGAAGCACAGATACAACAACCTCCAGATATCTGATGACGTATCGGTCATCAAATGTAGGAACAGGTAGTATCTATGTATACAACCCTAGCAGTGTACGGCTGTATGTCAATTCTGGAGCTGCAACTGCTAGTGGAATTGCTGTCAATTATGGACTATGGCATCATCTATGTATGACATGGGACTCAGGTGATAGTGGACGATACAAATACTACAAGGATGGTAACTTGAGATACACGTCATACAACTTGAAAACAGGCCAGACAATCCTTGGTGGTGGTACACTATTCATTGGCACATGGCAAGCATCGGTTGGAGGTGGTCTCAACAAAGCTTATTCATTTAATCATGAAGTTACCAATTTTAACATTTGGAGTGAACTTATGGATCAAGAAGCCATAGCCGTGAGTAATTTTAATACATTGGTATCATTATTCAGCTAGAATGTAAGCCTTAGTTTGGCATTTTATGTTCCTCAAATAGCTAATGTTCACAGATATAAGAGTTTGCCAAGAACATGATGCTGTTCAATTGTGCAACATTAGCTGCCAGAATTTAATGATTATATGGTAATCCGATTGCCACAATTACACATAAAAAGTCACAGCGAGTGACTTTATGGTGCTTGGAAGTCAATTTGTTGCATATTGGAAAATCCTGTAATGATGTGTTGACTGTCTTTTCTGTTCTCAGAATTGCATTTAATGTACAAAAATATGAAATCCCAATTTCTTGATTGAGGATAGATGGAAGGTTAATTGACATTAACAATTACTAATGTTTGTATATTCTAAAGGAAATGGCTGCGACTCCCTGTGACATTGCCTGTGGAGATGCTGTATCATGGCCCTTCTTCAGACCAAGTGATGTATCTTCAGCTGTAACTGTGAAAGACTCGGACATTCCATGTGGTAAGTGCTACAAATACTTATACAAGCAATACTATGCTTCCTTCGAAGTATACATGTACAAACTTTTGATATACTGATTTTGAATATCAATTAATACTTGATGTCGTTGTATATAGTAGCAGTGATTAAGTTAACTTTTTGGAATGTAGTTTTGAGGCAACTACGAGGGTTTCTGATATACTGTTAATTGTCTCGGGGTAACATATTTGAATGATTTGTATTATTTGAAAGTATAGTATTATCCTATATAAGAATTTATCTATAATAGCACAAAAGTGGTTAGCAAGTAGTAGTATATAGACAGAAGACGGTGACAAATTGCTAACTAACATCAACCTGAAACCACATCACTTCAGACATTTTATGAAATGGTTCAATCCTCACCCATGTATGGCCATACCATTTTCTACATCAGAATCGAATCACTTTACCTTTACATAGACTATGGTAATATTACCCACGTATGCAGAGACACTTGCCCATCACTATTGCCCATTGGCGTTTTTGCGACCGATGCACATTCATTCTGTGTGTGTTTTCCATTGTTGCATGCTCGAGATGACAAAACCTCTACAGTAAGACGCACAAGTTTAAGTCTTGCAGAAGTCGGATAAATCTAATTACAAATGAGCTGTAGGTTAATTCGAGTTCCTACAAATAATACAATGTACGCATTCAAAAGTTATCTAAAATTTTCAATTGGAAATGCAGGGACACTTTGCTTTCGACAATGAGTGATGATGAACAATGAGTGGGCATGTGAATGACTTAACGAATGAGTGGACGATGCAGTAAAAAAAATATTACATGTGCTCAGGTAATATCATAATTTAATGCCTTCTCTTTGGCTGACTTTCTATAGCATTTTTTTTCGGATGTCATTGCCTTCGGCCAGGGCATTATCATAATTTTGGTAAGACGTGCTAACCCTTGTTCAGGCATTCAATTACGATATTGTCTCACTGGCATAAGTTATTATTAAACTATATATCGCCTACAGCTCCCGCAGAACCTGTTTGTGCTGGTGGTACATTTGAAGACAAGATGATGACATTTGACAGTACTGCCGAATACACCTATGCTGTGCTTGATAAAGACATCAGAGATATCTGGTCGTTTACTTCTTGCTGGTGGATGAGAACAAAGGTCACTGGTAGTAAATACCACACCATGTGGAGTTACTTTGCAATGGGTGACAGTGCTGGAAGTATTGTGGTAGAGAATCCATACACAATGAGAGTTGCTATCAAGAACCAATGGGGCAGCAACTCTGCTATTTCAGTGACTTATGGAATATGGCACCACGTGTGTATCAGGTGGACATCTGAAACTGGTACTTATAATATATTCAGAGATGGTGGTCTAGCATACACACAGGCTGGCTACTCTAAAGATAAGATTCTTAGAGGAGGTGGAAAGGTCATGCTGGGTCAAAGACAAGGCAAAGTTGGTCAAGTTTACCAGAACAGAGGTTACTCTTACTATGGAGACTTATCAGATTTCCACATGTGGAACAGTATGTTGGACTCAGACACAATAAAGGTACAGAAACATTTGCATATTTGTTTTCAGTATAAGTCAATGCATTAGTCTGTTGAAATTAAATCCTCTTGTTGTCATAGAAGTATTTTCTTCAAATTGAAATCCAAACCTGTTGGTAAACAATAGCATTGAGCTGATTTTTCAAAGTTGTGTTTGGGACAAAAGTAAAATTCAGTTATAAATACTGTAATCAACATTTGTAGAGCCGTTCCTAAAGGCTAAGTGTTTTATACCTCATAGGAATTTGTTGAAAACCGTGGATGTGAGAATGGTTGTGGAAATATTGTCTCCTGGATGGACTTCACAAACGATGGACTTGTTGACGCTGATGTTGAAGAAGCTGATGGAATTTGTAGTATGTAGACATTTTTGATCTTTGAACAAACAATTTTCTTCGATAGCCCTAAAATGCTGATAACATAGAATTGGTCTAAGTGGATAGTTTTTGGTTTAAATAGTTGATGGACGTGATTGAGCCACCCGCGCGCACCACCCCCCCCCCCTCAGTACCAAACAAACATAAAAAACTGAAGCGGTGTACACCGTTATAAACCTCTTCTTCAAATACATATTTGAACATTCTTTATTAACTAATAGAATGAACTTAAGCTTGCTTGCAGTCATCTGGTATTTAAAGATTGGAACATCATTTCAATAATCTAGAAATAGCTAAAAAAAAAAGAAGACATTTTAAAGCTATTACATATAAAGAAAACACCAAGTAACATTTAATAAAGTCTTAACGTTTATAAAGAGCAAGTCCTCGATCTGTTGTAGTTTTGATATATTTTAGATTTAGTTTAAATCGACTTCCGAATGGATCATAAGTCTTAAAGATATTGCATTTCTCCTTAGAATATTAACAATGTCAAATAATATAGAATCATTAGTTTTAGTTTGAATATTCAGTTTTATGAACCAACTAGTTACATTTCATGTTCTCAAAATTGCTGATGATTGCCGTGAAACTTACACTCAATCACTTTAAATGTCCTTTCTAGAGACAAGAGTAGATTGTGAATCTGGCAAAGGTGGTGAATTCAAAGGCAAAGTTCTTGATATGGACAACTCTGGCGATTTCGCCTATGCACAGACATTCCAAGATGTACCTGACATGACTGAATTTACTATGTGTTGGTGGGTGAGAAGCACAGATACAACAGCCTCCAGATATCTGATGACGTATCGTTCATCAAATGTAGGAACAGGTAGTATCTATGTATACAATCCTAGCAGTGTACGGCTGTATGTCAACGCTGCTGCTGGAACTGCTAGTGGAATTGCTGTCAATTATGGACTATGGCATCATCTCTGTATGACATGGGACTCAGGTGACAGTGGACGATACAAATACTACAAGGATGGTAATTTGAGATACACGTCATACAACTTGAAAACAGGCCAGACAATCCTTGGAGGTGGTACACTATTCATTGGCACATGGCAAGGATCGGTTGGAGGCACACTTAACAAAGCTTATTCATTCAATCATGAAGTTACCAATTTTAACATTTGGGGTGAACTTATGGATCAAGAAACCATAGCTGTGAGTATTTTCTATATTGGTATCATTACTACATTGAAGTAATCTTAACTTTGAACTAACTCTCATCAGGTACTCTAGAGTTGTGAATACAAGATTGGTATTTTGAAATAATTTGGTATCAAAAATGTTTAAACAAAGACCTTTCAAACTAGCACATTCTCGCTTACCAGGTCACTTTTCCCCTTTATGAATATTTATCCACCCATGTCCTGATGTGTTAAGTGTTGTCTCTGTTTACAAGAGTTACTGTATAATAAACAACCCCAATTCAAAACATGTCGATAATTGATTGATATGAGGTTAATTGACATGAATAATTACTAATGTTTGTATATTCTAAAGGAAATGACTGCGAATCCGTGTGACATTGCCTGTGGTGATGTTGTATCATGGCCTTTCTTCAGAATAAGCGATATATCTTCAGCTGTAACTGTGAAAGATTCAGATATTCCATGTGGTAAGTGTTACAAATACTTCTATCAAACAATAGTATGCTTCTTTAAGTGTATACCAACTTCTGTTATATTATTATTACATATAAATTAATACCCGACTTCATTGTATAGTAGTTGTGACAAAGTTACCTTAGTTTTTAGGCAACTACGAGGCCTTCTGATATACTGTTAATTGTATCGGGGTAACATATTTGAATAATTTGCATAGTTGAAAATATAGTATTATTCTATCTGAGTATTTATATAATTATAATAACATGAAAGTGGCTTGCAATATCTCCGCAGCAGTATAATTATATGTGCCAATGGCAAATCGCTAACTACCATTAACATGAAGGCACATCACTTCAGACATTATAGAAAATGGTACAATCCTCATCCATGTATCCCCATGACCTTTTTCAACATGAGTAAGAAAGAACTCAAACATTGTATGTTCACGATCACTACATGAAACTATTCAAGGCGTTTTATTTGTGTCCACATACAAACGGACTGTACTAATACTGATACAAATTGTACACTATTCCACTGTCAGAAATAATTGATTGTTAATATCAACATTTATACATCGACCACAGCCCCCAAAGAACCTGTATGTTCTGGTGGTACATTTGAAGACAAGATGATGACATTTGACAATACTGCCGAATACACCTATGCTGTACTTGATAAGGACATCAGAGATATCTGGTCGTTTACTTCTTGCTGGTGGATGAGAACAAAGGACACTGGTAGTACCTATCACACCATGTGGAGTTACTTTGCAATGGGTGACAGTGCTGGAAGTATTGTGGTAGAGAATCCATACACAATGAGAGTTGCTATCAAGAACCAATGGGGAAGTAACTCTGGTATTGCAGTCAACTATGGAATGTGGCATCACGTGTGTGTCAGGTGGACATCGGAAACTGGTACATATAATATATTCAGAGATGGTGGTCTAGCTTACACACAGGCTGGCTACTCTAAAGATAAAGTACTCAGAGGAGGTGGAAAGGTCATGTTGGGTCAAAGACAAGGCAAAGTTGGTCAGGTTTACCAGAACAGAGCTTACTCTTACTATGGAGACTTATCAGATTTCCACATGTGGAACAGTATGTTGAACTCAGACACAATAAAGGTAAATGCACATCATTTCCCTGTTTGGTTTCAGTTAAATTCAATACATGAGAATTTTATAAGTAACTTCTCTAGTGAAAATATCATAACACATAAAATAGTCAACATTCGTAGAGTCATTTCTAAGTGTTTTTCATTATAGGCCTTTGTTGAAAACCGTGGATGCGAGAATGGTTGTGGCGATATGGTATCCTGGATGGATTTCACAAATGATGGTGTTGTTGATGCTGATGTTGAAAAAGCTGATGGAATTTGCGGTATGTAGACCTTCTACATCGTTGATTCAGAAAATTTTCCTGGATAGGCTTGCAATGTAGACAACACAGAATTGGTGTAATTAGAGGGTTCTTGAATTGATATACTTGCTTCTCCGCTGTATTATATATAGTATGGTGTAGTTACCTTTACCTTGACTTATAGATTTACACATTACGCTTTAAAAAATTCTTATCCGCAAAAATCTTGAAACGGCATTCGATGTCTGAATAATATTAGCTATTTTATATGGCACTACCAACATATGCAAAGAAGATCATTTAATATCTATGCTTTTACAGCCGGGGGGGGGGGCGCCTTAATTTGGGACTCAAAGAAGGGGTCATCATTTTCACAAAGTGAATAAAGGGGGACACCTCATTTTCAACAATGGAACGAAATCATGAACCACTGTGCTGTACTTAAATTTCCACACAACAACTGTATGTGCATACAATAAACCATAAACAATGGCTATAAATATACGTTCAAATATAACATAAACTCTTTGTCTCTTGATACATCCGAAGCATATGACATGTAGTCATAGCATTGCACAATGTGATATAAAAACTTGCATGTGTAGCTGTACATATAACAAATAAGACATGAAATACCTTGAAATGTACTGGATGGACTAACTAAAATCTGTGCCTCCATTGACCTGAACATGTTGAATTGCACACAAATATAGCCAATAGAGACACACTTCATAAATAATTTAATGAATTTGTATCTCTAAATGGTAACTGACCTCCACTGGCTCTAAATGGCCTCCAACTGGTGTTCATTTTTCAAAAAGTCCTTAACCCCCCCCCCACGCTTGTATAGCAGGTGCATAGCGTGCACTTCTCCTATACTTTTTCCAGTTCTCTCCCTACTTTTAAACTTACTGAAACCCCTAGGTGTACAATTATATTAATTCCATTTCTAATATTGTACTTTAGAATTAGCTGAATTAATCTGTAATGGTAATACTTCACTAAAACTAAGAGATATCTAGAACTTTTGGTTACTAAACCATGAATATTTTGCATGTCCATGAACAGACAATCGTACTTCTCATATGGTTCCTGTTTAAAGAGCTTTATACATATAAAGCAATGGATTTGGAAAGCAATTTACCACATACACTTAAAATTACTATAAATGTAAGACGTGAAATAAAATATGCAATGTGCTGTATTGTGCTTTGAGAATCTAGAGTGTCTTTTGCAAGCACAAGAAGAATATTTCTTGTCAACAGATGTCGGGGGGGGGGGGGGTCAGTGTGTTTTTTTTTATTTGCAAGAGGGGGGGGGGGTTGGATTGTTTTGTGGGTGAATCACAGGAGAGGGTCACTATTTTTAAGTACAACACGAAGAAGAAGTCACCGGCCCACCCCCGGCCGTAAAAACTGATCGCTCCCTTAGGTTCATTATAAGTTTGGATAAAGGCAAATTCTCTGAAATGATATGCATGAAAATGTCTTAAATACTTACTTTCAATTCCAGAGGACAGGGTCACTGAATGTGGAAAAGGTCATTTTGATGATATGAGATGGACTCTGCAGACAACATCATCTGAGTTCAGCTATGCTGCAGTCATGCACGAAATACCAACAATGACAGCCATGACTGTTTGTATGTGGATAAAGTCAACTGATAAAACAGCGTCTAGATATCTGTACACATACAGAACATCAAACATTAACACAGGTAGTATCTATTTGTACAACCCAAACAACGTCCAACTATACATCGACAATACAGCTGGTACAGCTAGTGGTACTGCCGTCAACTATGGAATATGGGCTCATGTCTGTCAGACATGGACTCAGAATGGTGGTACATACAAATATTTCAAAGATGCAAAAATGCGATACACAAGCGTCAACCTAAAATCAAACATTGCAATCCAAGGAGGTGGAACTATGGTCATTGGTCAATGGCAAGGCTCTATCGGTGGTACATTCAATGTTGCATATGGATTCAATGCTGAAATTACAAAATTCAATATATGGAGTGAAACACTTGATGAGAGTAAGATTGAGGTCAGTGTACCCTTAAAACATTAATTCCATGCTAAAACCTTTTTTTCAAAATACATGCATGCATGCCATGCATGCATGTATGCATGCATGTATGTATGTATGTATGTATGTATGTATGTATGTATGTATGTATGTATGTATGTATGCATGCATGCATGCATGCGTGCATTTGTATATATCGCATCTCATGGCTTTACAACTATCGACTATATGCAATGGTAGAGGTCGCTGTACACTTCATTAATAAATAATATTAACTTAATATACCATACTGCTATCAATTTTAATTAATGCTATGGCGATACTGCCAATTGTCAAACTAGTATTATAGAAATGAATAACATATTTAAAAAAAAACTGTTCTTTCATAACATAATCAAGTTTTTTTTCAAATACAATGTTCTTGCACAGGCTTTATTTTCGGAGCCGTGTGGATATGTCTGTGGAGATGTCGTATGGTGGTCCTACTTTAGAGCTGATGATTTAGCTTCCATAGAAGTTGAAGAACACGGCTTACAATGTGGTGAGTAATAATAATATCTGTCTAATAATTATTCACGTCCATGGGGAGCATACAATCCACTGCAGCATCTTTAATAGCATAGGATTAAAGCATTCACACAGTAACTGCTATCCTACCAGGTCCCCACTTATACAGCTCAGTAAAATGAGACACAATCGTTGTTAAAATTTGCAATTTGACAAAATCTCCTGTAAACATATGTAGACAACAGCTTATTTGAATTACATGGAGAGTTTCCTATGTTGATATGATTTAACCAATCTGCGTTTTACCTTTGCAGAGGAGGAAGAAAGAGTTTGTAAAAAAGGACCCTTTACTGATAAATTTTGGTCCTTCGATAGTACCGCTGAATACACCTACGTTGAAGCACCAGAAGAGTTCGTTGACATTTGGGCATTTACATCATGCTGGTGGATGAGAACCAATGACGTATCAGGACAAGCACGTGCTATGTTCAGTTACTTTGCTCCTGGTGATAACTATGGTAGTATCATTGCAGAAAACGCGAAGAATTTAAGAGCTATGATCAAGAATGGTTGGGCTACTTCTTCTGGGGTATCGGTGACATATGGCCTTTGGCATCACGTGTGCATGACGTGGACGACAGATGGTGGTTTCCATGAATGGTACAAAGATGGCAGCAGAGTTTTCACCCAATCAAACCTCATGAAGGGTAAGCTGTTGAGAGGTGGTGGTCAGGTGGTCATTGGACAGAGACAGACAACAAGTACTTTTAACAGAGCATATTCATACATTGGTGATCTATCGGATTTCAACATATGGAGTAAAGTTTTATTGGCATCTGATATAAAGGTAAGGCTTTAGAATTGCATATTGTTTTTTTATATACCAAATGATATACAATAAAACTATGCTAAAGTGTATAACTTTATATACATCGATTTATTTTTGTAGACATATACCCTTGACAACATATTTATATGTAGTGTTCAGTCTGTGCTTCTCAATCGAAAACTTTTCATTTCCTGATTTCCATATAAATCGGAACATCAACTTTGAAAATAGTTATTTGTGTACCTTTCTTAGCATGTAGAGTATCCTCATAGTTACAACGTTATTGTATTAACAGAAATTTGCTGAAAATAGAGGTTGTGAAAATGGTTGTGGTGACTTGGTAGCATGGTCTGATATTACATCATCTGATCTTACTGAAGTAGACGTTGAGGATGCAGAAGCTGTTTGTAGTAAGTTTTATACTGCATTTTAAAAAAAATGACTGTGGGTTAGTAATTGAAACGCAAATGATATAAAAGAGTGTTCTGATTGTGTCCATGATATTCATAAGATAACAATATAGATGTTATCTATCTAACTAACTCTATCTATCTATCTATCTGTCTGTCTGTCTGTCTGTCTGTCTGTCTGTCTGTCTGTCTGTCTGTCTGACTCTGTCTGTCTGTCTGTCTGTCTGTCTATCTATCTATCTATCTATCTATCTATCTATCTATCTATCTATCTATCTATCTATCTATCTATCTATCTATCTATCTATCTATCTATCTATCTATCTATCTATCTATCTATCTATCTATCTATCTATCTATCTATCTATCTATCTATCTATCTATCTATCTATCTATCTATCAAAGCTATGTACAATGTACTTGGCTAGCTATACATTTGAGTACAGGTTAGTCTCATTTATAGAAGCATTTTTTGGTACAAGTTATTCATAATAGACTTCAGACATACATTGAACATTGAATAATATGTGGATATTATTTCATAACTTCAGATTTCATCAATGACAAAACTATGATAATGTCGAGATAATTCTTCTTTAACAAAATGGTCGTGTTCTTTGATATGACTAAAATAGAGATTTGATAAATTGAACCAATAATGGAGATGATGTACATCTTGAAACAGAGAAAAAATATTTTCAATCGAATATTTTCCAGTATCGTGTAAACTTAATAGATTTTCTATGCATCACTATTCCAAATCATCGTCTTATTAAACTATAGATATAGAGTACGGATAAAAAAGTAGATGCAAGTAAATTGTACCTTCATTCTTTTCATTACAACGCGGACTATTAGAGTCTTTTAAATGTGCACAATTTTAAACTCTTAAAAAAATTTCTTTTTCAGAAACAAGGGTCGACTGTGAATCAGGTAAAGGTGGTGAATTCAAAGGCAAAGTTTTAGATATGGACAACTCTGGTGATTTCGCCTATGCACAGTCATTCCAAGTTATACCTGACATGAGTGAATTTACTATGTGTTGGTGGGTGAGAAGCACAGATACAACAACCTCCAGATACCTGATGACGTATCGGTCATCAAATGTAGGAACAGGTAGTATCTATGTATACAACCCTAGCAATGTACAGCTGTATGTCAATTCTGGAGCTGCAACTGCTAGTGGAATGGCTGTCAATTATGGACTATGGCATCATCTATGTATGACATGGGACTCAGGTGACAGTGGACGATACAAGTACTACAAGGATGGTAATCTGAGATACACGTCATACAACTTGAAAACAGGCCAGACAATCCTTGGTGGTGGTACACTATTCATTGGCACATGGCAAGCATCAGTCGGAGGTGGTCTCAACAAAGCTTATTCATTCAATCATGAAGTTACCAATTTTAACATTTGGAGTGAACTTATGGATCAAGAAGCCATAGCCGTGAGTATTTTTAATATATTGCTATCATTATTCAGCCAGAATTTAAGCCTTAGTTTGGCATCCTATGTTTCTCAAATAGCTATATAATGGGGTAAAACTATCAGTGTGACATAATTCATGGAATGAAAAGTTGTAGCAATCAAGAGTTCATTATTCGATCTTGACTATTGAAGACAAATGTTCACAGATGTAAGAGTTTGACAAGAACATGAAGCTGTTCAACATTACCTACCAGAAATTAATGATTATGGTAATAGTATAGAATCCGATTGCCACGATTACACATAAAAAGTCACAGTGAGTGACTTTCTGGCGCTTGGAAGTAATTTTTTTTCACAGAATTGAATTTAGTGTACAAAAATATGAAATCGCAATTTCCAAGCTGACTTGATTGAGGATAGATGGAAGGTTAATTGACATTAACAATTACCAATGTTTGTATATTCTAAAGGAAATGGCTGCGACTCCCTGCGACATTGCCTGTGGAGATGCTGTATCGTGGTCCTTCTTCAGACCAAGTGATGTATCTTCAGCTGTAACTGTGAAAGACTCAGACATTCCATGTGGTAAGTGCTACAAATACTTATACAAGCAATACTATGCTTCCTTCGAAGTATACAAACTTCTGATATACTGTTAATTGTCTCGAGGTAACATATTTGAATGATTTGCATATTTGAAAGTATAGTATTATCCTATATGAGAATTTGTATATAATAGCATGGAAGTGGTTAGCAAGTAGCAGTATATAGAGAGAAGATGGCAAAATGCTAACTGACATCAACCTGAAACCACATCACTTCAGACATTTTATGGAATGGTGCAATCCTCACCCATGTATAGCAATACCATTTTCTACATCAAAATCAAATCACTTGAAATTTAAATAGACTATTGCCCGTACGGTGATATTACCCACGCATGCAGAGACTATTGCCCATCACTATTGCCCATTGGCGTTATTGCGACCGATGCACATTCATGATTCTGTGTGTGTTTTCCATTGTTGCACGCTCGAGATGACAGAACCTCTACAGTAAGACACACAGTTTCAGTCTTGCTGAAGTCGGATAAATCTAATTACAAATAAGCTGTAGGTTAATTCGAGTTCCTACAAATAATACACTGTACACATTCAATAGTTATCTAAAAGTTCAATTTGAAATGCAGGGCCACTTTTCTTTCGATGATGACTGGTGATGAACAATGAGTGGGCATGTGAATGACTGAACGGATGAGTGGATGATGCAGTAAACTTAATATCACGTGCTCAGGCAATATCATAATTTAATGCCTACTCTTTGGCTGACATTCGTTAGCAAATTTGTTTCGGATATCGTTGCCATCGGCCAGGGCATTATCATAATTTTGGTAAAACATGCCAACCCTTGTGAAGGCATTCAATTATGATATTGTCTCACTGGCAAACGTTATTATTAAACTATATATCACCTACAGCTCCCGCAGAACCTGTTTGTGCTGGTGGTACATTTGAAGACAAGATGATGACATTTGACAGTACTGCCGAATACACTTATGCTGTGCTTGATAAAGACATCAGAGATATCTGGTCGTTTACTTCTTGCTGGTGGATGAGAACAAAGGTCACTGGTAGTAAATACCACACCATGTGGAGTTACTTTGCAATGGGTGACAGTGCTGGCAGTATTGTGGTAGAGAATCCATACACAATGAGAGTTGCTATCAAGAATCAATGGGGCAGCAACTCTGCTATTTCAGTGACTTATGGAATATGGCACCACGTGTGTGTCAGGTGGACATCTGAAACTGGTACTTATAATATATTCAGAGATGGTGGTCTAGCATACACACAGGCTGGTTACTCTAAAGATAAGATACTCAGAGGAGGTGGAAAGGTCATGTTGGGTCAAAGACAAGGCAAAGTTGGTGAAGTTTACCAGAACAGAGGTTACTCTTACTATGGAGACTTATCAGATTTCCACATGTGGAACAGTATGTTGGACTCAGACACAATAAAGGTACAGTAACATTTGCATATTTGTTTTCAGTATAAGTCAATGCATTAGTATGTTGTAATTACATCCTCTTGTTGTCATAGAAGTATTTTCTTCAAATGGAAATCCAAACCTGTTGGTAAACAATAGTATCGAATGGCATTTCCAAAGTTGTGTTTGGGACAAAAGTTAAGTTCATTTATAAATACTGTAATCAACATTTGTAGAGCCGTTCCTAAGGGCTAAATGTTTTATACCTCATAGGAATTTGTTGAAAACCGTGGATGTGAGAATGGTTGTGGAAATATTGTCTCCTGGATGGACTTCACAAACGATGGACTTGTTGACGCTGATGTTGAAGAAGCTGATGGAATTTGTAGTATGTAGACATTTTTGATCTTTGAACAAACAATTGTCTTCGATAGCCCTAAAATGCTGATAATATAGAATTGATCTAAGTGGATAGTTCTTGGTTTAAATAGTTGGTGGACGTGATTGAGCCACCCGCGCGCACCACCCCCGTACCAAACACGTGTAAAAAACTGAACTGGTGTACAATGTGATAAACCTAATAATCTAGAAATATTTAAAAATAAAAGAAGAGGACGTATAAAGGAAACACCAAGTAACATTTAATAAAGTCTTAACATTTATTAAGAGCAAGTCCTAGATCTGTTGTAGTTTTGATATATTGTAAATTTAGTTTAAAACGACTTCCGAATGGATCATAAGTCTTAAAGATATTGCATTTCTCCTTAGAATATTGACAATGTCAAATAATATAGAATTATTAATTTCATTTTGAAAATTAAGCTTTATGAATCAACTAGTTACATTTCATGTTCTCAAACTTGCTGATGATTGTCATGAAACTTAACACTCAATCACTTTAAATGTCCTTTCTAGAGACAAGAGTAGATTGTGAATCTGGCAAAGGTGGTGAATTCAAAGGCAAAGTTCTTGATATGGACAACTCTGGCGATTTCGCCTATGCACAGACATTCCAAGAAATACCTGACATGAGTGAATTTACTATGTGTTGGTGGGTGAGAAGCACAGATACAACAACCTCCAGATATCTGATGACGTATCGTTCATCAAATGTCGGAACAGGTAGTATCTATGTATACAACCCTAGCAGTGTACGGCTGTATGTCAACGCCGCTGCTGGAACTGCTAGTGGAATTGCTGTCAATTATGGACTATGGCATCATCTCTGTATGACATGGGACTCAGGTGATAGTGGACGATACAAATACTACAAGGATGGTAACTTGAGATACACGTCATACAACTTGAAAACAGGCCAGACAATCCTTGGAGGTGGTACACTATTCATTGGCACATGGCAAGGATCGGTTGGAGGCACCCTCAACAAAGCTTATTCATTCAATCATGAAGTTACCAATTTTAACATTTGGAGTGAACTTATGGATCAAGAAACCATAGCTGTGAGTATTTTCTATATTGGTATCATTACTACATTGAAATAATCTTAACTTTGAACTAACTCTCCTCAGGTACTCTAGAGTTGTGAATACAAGATTGGTATTTTGAAATAATTTGGTATCAAAATATTTTTAGAAAAAAGACCTTTCAAACTAGCACATTCTCGCTTACCAGGTCACTTAGCCCCTTTATGAATATTTATCCACTCATGCCCTGATGTGTTAAGTGTTGTCTCTGTTTACAAGAGTTACTGTATAACAAACAATCCCAATTGAAAACCTGTCAATAATTGATTGATATGAGGTTAATTGACATGAATAATTTCTAATGTTTGTATATTCTAAAGGAAATGACTGCGAATCCCTGTAACATTGCCTGTGGTGATGTTGTATCATGGCCTTTCTTCAGACCAAGTGATATATCTTCAGCTGTAACTGTGAAAGACTCTGACATTCCATGTGGTAAGTGTTACAAATACTTATACCAAACAATAGTATGCTTCTTTAAGTGTATACCAACTTCTGATATATTATCATTAAATAGAAAATGATACCTGACTTCATTGTATAGTAGTTGTGACAAAGTTACCTTAGTTTTTTTAGGTAACTATGAGGCCTTCTGATATACTGTTATTTGTCTAGGGTTAACATATTTTGAGTAATTTGCATAGTTGAAATTATAGTATTATCCTATCTGAGTATTTATATCATTATTATTATTAATAACGTGAAAGTGGCTAGCAATATCTCCCCAGCAGTATAATTATATATACCAATTGCAAATCGCTACCTACCATTACCCCGAAGCCACATCACTTCAGACATTATAGAAAATGGTGCAATCCTCATCCATGTATAGCCATGACCTTTTTCAACATGAGTAAGAAAGAACTCAAATATGGTATGTTCATGATCGCTACATGAAACTATTCAAGGCGTTTTATTTGTGTCCAGATACAAACGAATTGTACTAATATCAAATACAAATTGTACACCACTGTCACACTTAATTGGTTGATAATATCAACATTTATACATCGACCACAGCCCCCAAAGAACCTGTATGTTCTGGTGGTACTTTTGAAGACAAGGTGATGACATTTGACAGTACTGCCGAATACACTTATGCCGTACTTGATAAGGACATCAGAGATATCTGGTCGTTTACTTCTTGCTGGTGGATGAGAACAAAGGACACTGGTAGTACATATCACACCATGTGGAGTTACTTTGCAATGGGTGACAGTGCTGGAAGTATTGTGGTAGAGAATCCATACACAATGAGAGTTGCTATCAAGAACCAATGGGGAAGTCACTCTGCTATTGCAGTCAACTATGGAATGTGGCATCACGTGTGTGTCAGGTGGACATCGGAAACCGGTACATATAATATATTCAGAGATGGTGGTCTTGCTTACACACAGGCTGGCTACTCTAAAGATAAGGTACTCAGAGGAGGTGGAAAGGTCATGTTGGGTCAAAGACAAGGCAAAGTTGGTCAAGTTTACCAGAACAGAGCTTACTCTTACTATGGAGACTTATCAGATTTCCACATGTGGAACAGTATGTTGGACTCAGATACAATAAAGGTAAATAAACATTTGTAATTTTTTTCAGTGCAATAACACCTGTAGAGGTGGTTTGGAGATTTATCATGGTATTAGACATTACTATACTCAAACAAAAGTTGGCTTTTTCAATCATTGCGCATTGTATTATGCACGTGGAAGCACATAAATATCTTCTGAATTTGAAATTTCCACAAAAGCTGAGATAAAGCTTAATTGACCCTAGTTCAACTCTGGCACTGGTAGTTCTATTCTACCCCAATGGTCCACCTCCTAATGTGTAACTCACATTGGCCTAGATCAGCTGATAGGTATATAAGATTCCTCAGAAATATTGATGGTGATTTAACATGAAAACAAATTTCTCTCCTTCCAATGGTATAATCCTTGGATTGGGTTGCAGTGGTGTGAACAGCTTCCTAAGATAGTAACACCAAAATCAGTGAAATATCTGGCCTACTGTACAAGATGGAGACATATAAATACGTTATATAGTCTGCATGTATATGTAGATTCGGCATCTTCAGTAGATGACAGAAACGAAAGTTATGGTTCATAGTTCTTGTTTTGTTTTTGTAGTTATGCATAGACACTAAATACTCGTAGCTTTTTACCACGTACTATAAATATAGTATTTACATGTTGTATACAAGGTAAATGAAATGTAAAACATAATGGATTTATTGGAGGACACAGAAAATGCCATTGCTAGTAAAAGCCGATCACCCTTTGTGTTCTTTTTAGAAAGTAATTTCAAAAGTTAAAAATTAATTATATGTAAGAATGTTTCTAAGGTTGTACGAAAATGTGCTTTGTTTTCCTATGGGTGGAGGAATTTAAGTGTTTATGTATTTTCGGAGCTTCTTTTGCAATTGACAAGTTTTAAATTTTACAGACATTTGTTGAAAATCGTGGATGTGAAAATGGTTGTGGAGATATGGTATCCTGGATGGACTTCACCAATGACGGCCTTGTTGATGTTGATGTTGAAGACACTGATGCCATTTGCGGTATGTTGCATGTGTTCATCTACATAATGACTTCATTTGAATACTCAAACATTACATTCTGCAACCTGGGTGGACTATTGTGCGTCAGCATTTCGAATTAAAAAATTTTCTGTGCAATTCTAGTCACGTGTGTGATGTAAAGGATTAAACAGTATACTACTGTCTTTTATACTTCACTGTAAACAATAGCAGTGCTTATAACATTTCAAACAAAATCATCACCATATTACAGGGCAATACTAATATAAGTACTATTTATGCGATGCTTGTTAGATCTGTCACATGCTGGCATTGTAAATGATTACTTTCTTCGACTTATCATAGTTTCTTTAATGTGGTTTCTTTCTAATGACAGAGGACAGAGTCACTGAATGTGGAAAAGGTCACTTTGATGATAAGAAATGGACTCTACAGACAACATCATCTGAGTTCAGCTATGCTGCAGTCATGCACGAAATACCAACAATGACAGCCATGACTGTTTGTATGTGGGTGAAATCAACTGATAAAACCGCTAGTAGGTATCTCTTTACGTACAGAACATCAAATATCAATACTGGTAGTATCTATTTGTACAACCCAAACAACGTCCAACTATACATCGACAATTCAGCTGGTACAGCTAGTGGTACTGCTATCAACTATGGATTATGGTTCCATATCTGTCAGACATGGACCCAAAATGGTGGTACATACAAATACTTCAAAGATGCTTCAGTGCGATACACAAGCACAAACCTGAGAGCAAACATTGCTATCCAAGGAGGTGGTACTATGGTAATTGGACAATGGCAAGGCTCCATCGGTGGTACATTCAATGTTGCATATGGATTTAATGCTGAAATTACAAAATTCAACATGTGGAGTGAAGCATTGAAAGACAGCGAAATTGAGGTGAGGGGATAGAAAGAAGGAGAGAGAAAGACAGACAGACAGTGACTGGGAGACTGACTGTGAGACAGGGAGACAGACAGACAGACAGCCAATACATACATACATACATACATACATACATACATACATACATACATACATACATACATACATACATACATACATACAAACATACATACATACATACATACATACATACATACATACATATGAATATACAGACAGACACCAGACGTGAGAGAGAGAGAGACAGACAGACAGACAGACAGACAGACAGACAGACAGACAGACAGAGAGGGGAACAAACAAACAGAGATACTGTAGATAATTTGAATTATCTTAGTAAATTGTTTTATCTCGTATACAAACAGGCTATGTACTTGGAGCCATGTGGTTATATCTGTGGTGATGTCGTATGGTGGTCCTACTTCAGAGCTGATGATTTAGCCGGCATAGAGGTAGAAGAACATGGTCTTACTTGTGGTAAGTAATGCAAATGCATCATTATAACACCTGATTTCAATTTAAAGTCAGACTCATTCCAACTAACAACTGTTTCTTAAAACTTAAAACTTACAGAGGAGGAAGAAAGAGTGTGCGAGGCGGGACCATTTACAGGAAAATTCTGGTCCTTTGACAGCACTGCAGAATTCACTTACGTCACAGCGCCTGAAGACTTTCATGACATGTGGAAGTTTACAGCATGCTGGTGGATGAGAACCAACGATGCATCAGGACAAGCACGTGCTATGTTCAGTTACTTCGCTCCTGGTGATAACTATGGAAGTATTATTGCTGAAAACGCAAAGAGCCTGAGAGCTATGATTAAAAATGGGTGGGCGACTGCGTCAGGTGTGTCTGTGACTTATGGCCTTTGGCATCATGTGTGTCTCACGTGGAACTCAGATGGTGGTCACCATGAGTGGTACAAAGATGGCAGCCGAGTATTCACCCAATCAAACCTCATGAAAGATAAGCTACTGAAGGGCGGTGGAAGGCTGGTCATTGGTCAGAGACAGACAACAAGTACCTATAACAGGGCGTATTCCTACATAGGTGACTTAGCAGACTTTCACATGTGGGAAGATGTTTTATTTTCATCACAGATAGCGGTAAGATATGAGAAAGCATTTGATATTTTGTAAGTCATCAAATATAAAATAAGCATTGATATATTAAACATTGTTGCATGTCGATCGTTTTCAGAAGTGTGATTCTTCATCTGGCCACACGTTCAATATATACAACCCATGTCAAATTACCGTTCACAGGCGCTGTTGTATAACATTAAACTACACAGACACTAATAAAAAATCGCATGCTCTACACTAAAATAGCAAGGTCATACTTAAAGTAGACGCAGATAGGGGATGCCAATATTCTGATGTTTGCATTTGATGTCTGCAAGGTGGCACGTTCTATTTGCACAAAATGTTGCAAGAAACTGTATTCATTCAATCTTGCTATATTATAATGTTGTATGTGCAATTTTGTATTGGCTTCTTCATAGTTGTATCAAGCAGAGCCAGGGAATGGTGACTTGAAACGGGCCGTACTTGGTTATTAAGAAGGAAATTTGTACATGTGGAAAGCATTTTTATGCTAGGGATTTCAAAATGTGTTATCCAAATATGGCTGAACGTTTGTGAACTACCTCTGTCTCGAAAATCAATTAAAAATCACGATTTAAAGATACATGGAAGTGATAAAAATCACTCGTAAATATAAATAGGGTCGAAATAAATTTGGATCGTCTTCGCTTAGAGTTGTCGCGATCATAGATTTTGGCAACGTCCTCAAACAATTAATTCAATATTTCAGTAAGTCCTACTCTATTTTAAATCCACCCGTCAGATGACGTCAATCATGTTGTTCCCATGCGAACTGAATCAGTGAGAAGAAAAGCGCTGTACACATAGTGGATTGATCGGATTAGTCAATCACAAAAGATAAGGATTTTATGATGAACTTTAACATAACTCGGTGGGTTGAGCCAATGATTAAGTGAAATTATTATCTACGTTTGAATACAGAAAAGTTGGTAAAAGACTAAAGATTTGTGAACAGGGTGCCGTCATAATCCACGTGACAAGCATGAAGTGTCTAGGCCAGCGTCATCTAATAACCAATCAGTTTTCTATATTCCGACCTCCTCTCAGTACAGCCTGCAACTGCAAATTATACTATTAAGAGTTACATCAAAATTTCTCGCTACATTTTCCTAAATTAAATAAAATGTTTAAAACATACTGCAACTAGAGATAAATACACGGCTGCCAAAGTTTTGATGTTCGCATTTAATGTCTGCATGGTGGCATATTTTAAAAAAATTATATTTAGACAAATTGCCGCAAGAACTTTATTCATCTAGTGTTACTACCTTCGTGTAGCAGGTTCAGTTTTCATACGTTTCTGCACAGAGTTAGTAAACGGTAACTTTTCACGGAGAGTAAGTAGACTAATATACATCCCATGTTATACTTTACATGTACATCCAGGACATGGCTGCTGACCGTGGTTGTGACAATGGATGTGGTGACTTGGTGGCCTGGTCAGACATTGGCGAGAATGATTTAGAAGAAGTTGATGTAACTGAGGACCCAAGACTTAGTGGATGCAGTGAGTATAATCATGGCTCTTCGTTAAAAGCAAGCACAAGTATAGAAGTACACCAAAACCGAAGCTATTTAAATTAAGACTGGTATTAGACGAGGCTATCTTTTCACGATCTTGCCTGTGCATTCGCTGTTGTTGGACTTATGTTAGTTTATTCAGCAAATTCGAACTTCTATACTTTTTTTAGTTGTTGCAGAATTTTATACATATTTTTTAAAAAAGGTTTCCTGTTTTTTTGTTCACTTTTATATGTTCCTATTTGTTGATTGTACAATGTATTACAACAACAAAACAGGTTACACTCATTGCCCGAGCTAGATGACTCTGTTGAATTCCAATTTGCTGTTTGCATGTTGCAATGTATCAAGATACAGTATTCAAACCATAATAATAATAATCTTTATTTGTCCAAATAAATTCGGAAATTTGTTGAATCTTGTCAAATGACTTTGCTCACTAGTTTTAAATTCAGACCACTCCTGTTTCAGGACAGGTTGCATATTAGTGTTCACTGGGTCTTTTTGACACAATCAAACATCAACAATAAGAAACTACACACTCTACATTTTATATACAGTGAATATCACAACACCATTCAGCTTTTCCGTTTGATACAACCACCATGCAGAAACCAACAAGAATCTGCATATTCCACACTTCAATAGCAAGATCGCATTTTTGCTACATTGAATCTAAATGGAATAAACGATATAAATGTATTGCAACTCCATGCAGACATTCGGGTGGTACTATTTTTTAGAATCAAACACCCGATGAATGGCCCTTATGGTAAAATGACCTTTGCGGTGTCCATTTAATGTCTATATGGTGGCATGTGAAGTTCATTTCACAGAGAAAATGTAGCAAGATATTATACTCATTCAATCTTGCTATCTTAAAGTGTGGCATCTCCAAGGTGTTGTGAAAGTCGCTGTACAAGAAGATAGCATGTTCATAATTTGTTGCTGTATTTTGCAATTGTCTACATGAAACACACATTTTAAACGTACTGCAATTAGACGCATACACACATTCGTCAATGTTTTGATGTCTGCATGTTAACTTCTTTTTTTAAACACAATGTGATCAGAAGCTATATTCATTTAATCTTGCTATCTTAAAGTGTAGCATGTACAGTTTAGTACACACCTATGTGTGGTGGCATCAAAAAGAAATAAACTCGACCTGAAACTGAGAGAATATATTTTAATTCTTTGCAATGCTTAGCCTATCATGTTTTCCTAACTTTCATATTAAATTCAGAGATATTTTCCACTACTTTAAAAGCTCTCGATTTTTAAATGTTTTAAATAACTTGAAGACATGTAACAAATTTTAATGTCAAAATTGCGGATTTCCTTTCATATTTTTTATTCAGAGCCAAGGGAATCAAAATGTGGTTCTGGTGAATATGACAACAAGGTGTGGAAACTGGATAGTACTACTGATTTCAGTCATGCTTACTTCTACGAACCAATACCTGACCTAGAAGCTTTTACAGCATGTTGGTGGATGCGTACAACACAAACAAGTAGTTCTTCCTACATCTTTACTTACCGCACCTCAAATATCAACAATGGCGACATTACAGTGTACAATCTTAATAACATGCGAATGAAGGTTAACAATCAGTGGGGAACACAAAGTGGAACGAAGGTAAACTCAGGAAGATGGCATCATTTCTGTGTCACGTGGGACAACACAGAGGGTAGATACACATACATCAAGGACGCAAGTATAGCGTATGAAAATGTCAACGTCAAGAAGGGTCAAATGGTCGCTGGGGGCGGTACTCTCATTATCGGACACTACCAGGCCAGTGTTGGTGGTGGTTTAAATAAGGTATATGGGTACATGGGTGACTTAACTAAATTCAACATGTGGAGTAGTGTGTTGGATACAGCTGAACTGCAGGTAATGATCACTACTTTTATTCCTCTCATCCTCGTCATTCATCCACTTTAATTTGTAGTCGGTGCAAAGCAATATGATATTTATTTTGAAAGACATGGCTTGTCATTTTTAGTCAAAGGTTTGATGTTGACTCGTCTCAAGAATTATACGTTGAATCAACAATAATACATGCGATGTATGCATTTTAACATAATGGGTCACATTGAAACGATCAGCTTTTCTCTGATGGTTGATTGGTCATTTTCTTCTACTGACCGATTCCAAACCAGAGAAAATGTCAAATCCCTAAGTAAACCTTTCTATAAAGGCATTTATATTAAATTAGCTACGTGTACGTGTAAGTTATTTCTCCCCGTTCAGATTAAAGCGTAGTTAGAAAATAATGGAGAAATAGAACACTAATTTCGAGATGTCTTGTAGATCACACGAGTTCCAAGTTAGATATATGTATATTGCTTATTGCAGAATGTTGCTGCTACTGGGTGCGATAACGGTTGTGGTGATGTGGTGTGGTGGTCATACTTCCGAAAAGACGATTTGTCTTCAATTGAAGTGGAAGACTTTGATGTAGAATGCGGTAAGTAGATCACATATCTCCTTCCTGGCATAACTATAATTGTTGTTTGAAGTCTTCAATAAGTATTTTTTGTTCAACATAAGTGGTCTTTATCACTATTAGTCAGGGAGGAATAGTGTTATGACAAAATATGTGCTGGCAATGTTGAATTTTGAGTTTAATTTAATCAACTACTTTACTTCAGATAACATTTTGAATCCCAAAAGGTGCAATATTTTAAGTGCACCAGGTGAGTGGGACAATATATTACGAATTCAACTAATAAAATTTAGTTTAAAAAGGTAAAGGGCAATAGATGGTAAGGGATCACTTATCGAATTATATTTACATACGTGGTTACTAGAAGCTGCTCACCTCTCTCTATAATAGCATCCATATTCTATAGATATCATATCTGGTAAGCCCGATACCCAATGAAACATTTAAAAACTACGAGACGGAATTCAAACATCTCATAACAATGACGAAGAGGAGTGCTGTCGTGACGCAAATGTAGGACGGCCATTGTGTAAATCTCGTATTTGCTGCTCAGACGCGTACAACTAGTACTGAGTATGGTATTTTCCCATAGCGTTGTCTTCTCAGCTACGAAATGATGGCATGTAAGATAAAAGTATTCAAATGTGTTTTTATGGTTAGGAAACTATTACATGGACGACCACTTTCGACTCATTTTAAGCAGTGTCATTCTCTTTTCTCACATAGCTCCACGAGTTGAGGATTGCAAAGGTGGTGAATACACCAATGATACTCTCGTTTTTGACAGCACCAACGAATTAAGTTATGCCGCTGTACCAATCGTTATTCCAGACCTCACGGAGTTCACCATGTGTTGGTGGATGCGTTATGAAAAAACAACTTACCCAACCTACGCTACCCCAATCAGTTACAGGACATATTCAAATACACAGGGTAGTATTTACATAGTGAACATGAATGCTATGCGATTCACCATTAACGGTGGCCATACTGACAGTAAGCTCGTTACACAACCGGGTATGTGGACACATTACTGTACATCTTGGACCACCAATGGTGGTGTAGTTCGTATGTTAAGAAATGGTGGATTGGGATATACTAAAGTGAACGTACTCTCTGGCAAATCTGTCCTTGGTGGAGGATTCTTCCAACTGGGTAACACGCAGAGTAGCGTTGGTGGTGGTTTAACCAAAAATTATGCCTTCCATGGCAGACTGGCTCAGTTCAACATGTGGTCTGATGTACTGGAAACCGAAACTGTTGAAGTAAGTTGAAACTACATTTTCGATAGGTAGAAAATATAAAGAGTAAAGTAGTTTATAGCATTTTCGTTTAACGTAGAATACGTATCAGAAATAACCTTTTCAATCCTTTCTTGTTACCTTAGTCAAGAAAACTCAAGTCGATTGAGGGATCAATATAAAAGAAACAGTCTGAGATCAAAATGATACCAACAATTGTCGATTTCCTTAAAACAAGAGTAAACACCATCATTTTTACCGAAAACCATTATTTATGCAAATGACTCATTAATACTCTTAGAATATTTACCGAGACATAATTAGTTCTAATAATTAGCATAAGGAAGATATGTACGGCCAGTTTCATTAGAATTGGCGTTGCATTTTTTTAGATATGTTCACACCCGAAAAGACAGACAGACAGACAGACAGACAGACAGACAGACAGACAGACAGACAGACAGACATAAGCATAACATAACCTTTTTCGTGCGGAAGGTAAACAATTGGTAATGCGTGACCTGTGACAGATATTACTAATCTGTGGTTCATTGCATTTAAGTAATATATTTACATTATTTCATTACAGAAAATGGCTATGAGTGGCTGTACAAAGGATTGTGGTGATTTGATCTGGTGGTCATATATAAGAGAAGATGACTTGACAAACATGTTAGTTGAAGAACATCAAGAAGATGATGAGACAGTGGATAAAAAGGAGCCAGCTCTTATATGTGGAGGTCAGTTCTCAGCATCGTGGTCTTGAACATGGTGACATAATATTGCATGTGAAACATTCAGATAGATGATTAATACCATGATATTGGTTTCAGAAAGTCACAATTTTGTCATGCAATTGCATTTAGCTTCACAGCTTCACAAAACAACAACCAGACAAAAGCATTTGGCCAGCTCAAAAGGAGGGCGGTAAATCAACTACCTCATTTCAGATTAGGTTTACTTATCGAAATATATAATGTAAACACTTTTCAATAATGTGAAATCGTTCTTTAAATAATAGACATGTTTGCCAGTAGCATTTATCCAAAGAATATCACCTCTTTCCATTGCAGAAATCAATACTGACTGCACTGAAGGCGAGTTTGTTGGCAAGGCCATGGAATTCACAAGAGACGCTGAGATCACCTTCGCAACAGTTTACAAAAACGTACCTGAGATGTCAAAGTTAACGGTCTGTTGGTGGATGAGATCAGCAGATACAGTAGCCTCATACATATTCACCTACTACACTACTAAACGTGCCCTTGAAGCTTACAACCCTAACAACTTGCAACTGCTCGTCGAAGGATCCTTTGCTACAGCAAGTGGTCGTACATACAGCTCTGGTGTATGGCACCATGCTTGTATGACATGGAACAATAATGGTGGTGTATACAAGTACTTCAAAGATGGTAGACAGACATACTCCAACATCAACTTCCACAGTGGAAAGACAATACAAGAAGGTGGTAGTTTTGTTCTTGGTCAATACCAGGGATCTGTTGGTGGAATATCAAGCAAGAATTACAACTACAAGGGTGAAATAGCTCTATTCAATATTTGGAGTACCGCATTGGACGCTGAAGATATTGAAGTATGTATTGCATATCCGCTATCAACTACTAAACCAGAATGACTATAAAGTTTCGATTCTGCTGTAAACAATGTCTTTTTTACCTCTCACATTACGTTGTGTGTTACGAATTATGATAAACGAAATGGAGGCACTGAAATATCACACGCAACTCAAGTTTTACACTTTATATTGCTGTGCACTCAAATAGAGAGTTGTGTGTGTGTGTGTGTGTGTGTGTGTGTGTGTGTGTGTGTGTCCTCCTGTTTCTTCTGACAGTGATCTTGATTTGTGCTCACAGTGAGATAAACAGCATTATTTTGAATGCTTGGGCTTTATCAGTCTGTATTTTGCTTCATGTAACTTGTAACAAAATAACTGTGTGATGTAAAAAAAATGTTCACCCTAATAGGGAACTTGCAAACCCGCCATGTTGAATGTTGCATCATGGGAAGTGTGATAATAAATACTAAAGAATTGGTATTGTAAACAATACTGTTACATTGTTTGCAACCACGAATGATCAATTCATAGTTACCCTGACAATTGTGGGAGGTTAATTTTATGGGTAGCTCCAGATTAGGTATTACGATAACCACAGATAATCCCATAGACCCTTGCGTCTGAGCATGCTCAGTCTGGATTGCAAGTTCCCTATTGAAACTCTGCAGTCACTCTGGTTTGGTAGTAACAAATCGATAAACAAATCAATACATTAGGCACTCACTTGTTTGTGTAGAACATACATACAAAAACATCAAGTAACTGAATGATTTTAAGTTAGCGTTTTAGAAAAATGGGTCAATTACAAGCTTAGCTTGATATACCCGATATCTGTTAAATATCTATCAAAATTTGTCTTAAAAGTTGTTCTCGAAGTCACAAAGTAATGGTAATAATCATATTGTTTTACAGTATGCTAACTCTATTGTGTAGAATACAATTAATGCACAAATTTAAAGTGTGTAAACCAGCTGCCTTTCACAAAATCACGGGAGTAAAGTTTATCATTGAACCCGGTGTTAATAATCTGTTTTGTAATAATCTATTCCTGATAAAGGGTAAAGACAGACAAATCCATCAAATATATAATATCAATTCACTTAATTGTGTAGATAAAAATTATTTTTGGTGATATGGTTACATTTAATCACGATACTGTATCACTATTCTTTACAGTCGTATGCTTTAGATGGATGTAGTCCAATATGTGGAGACGTTCTATCATGGTCAGACTTCACCTCCAGAGGTCTTAAAGGTGTAACATTAAATCAAGCCTCCGCAGCTTGTGGTAAGCATTGGTGTTATTTATTTGCTACACAAACACGTATTTAAGGGAAAGAATGCTAAGGTGCAACTTGTGTCAGACAGATAACATGTAACACTGTTGATACGATTTTTGCCCATGAAATGTAGCAATATAGGTGTCGAGCTCGATGATAAAATGTAGCAAAGCTATTAGAGGTTTTAATGTACGAACAAGGGGGTGAAATGTAGTAATACTGGTAAAGTTTTGATGGACCAAATAACAAAATGTAGCAATATTAGTAAGATTTTGTCCCAAAAGATGGAATATAATAATACAAGCAAAGTCTTTTATCGACTCAGAGATTAACATGTCGCAAAATCAGTAAATAGTCTGTCGAAACAGAGGATGACACATAGCAATAAGAGAAAGATTATGTCGAGTCAACAACGTTCTGTTTCAGGGTTACTCTCTTGTTTGTGAGCTTAGCGATGTCATCTTGCGCCTTCATTTTGTATATTTCCAGGTCCCGAGCTTCCTCTCTGCCATGGTGGTCCATTTGATGGTAAAAAATGGCAGATGTCCAGCACAACGTCAGCTTATAACTACGCCAAACCATCCAAACCAATTCCAGACATATGGGAATTTTCTATATGTATGTGGGTGAAGACAGCCTACACTGGTACATCGTCTGCATTCTTAACCTATCTGGCTAAGGGTAAAAATTACGCCATTTTGATTATGAATCCAAGTAATGTAGTCATGTATGTTAACCAAGCTGCTGCTACGGCCAGTGGACTAAAGGTCAACTATGATAAATGGACACACCTTTGCTTCACTTGGAACTCAGACGGAGGAGTCTACAAATACTTCCACGATGGCAATATGGTTAAGAGTGGTACTAATTTACAACTTAACAAGGAGATCCTCGGTGGTGGTGAACTCATCATCGGAGGCAGAAAGAATACACTGAATGGAAGTCCACTGGGTGTTGCCTATTATTTCGATGGAGAGATGGCAAATTTCAACATGTGGAAGACTGTTATAGATGATGATAAAATACAAGTAAGATCGCAGTAGTCCTTCAGTTTATGCAAATGTAACTGGGAAAATTGTTAGTCTCGCCAGACATGTTTGCATCTAATAATGAATGGTGTGAATCGTGCAGCATGCGCATTATTACAAGTTTGTTGCCACATTAAGTGTTTAATACGTGTATGCGTGTATGTGAAAATCCACCTCTTTCACATTATATTCTAAAGATACAGACACTGATTGAGATTCAGTTCCGATTCCGATATATACAGATAAGATGCAAATACAGATTTAGAGACATTAACATTTCTGCAGAGATACATAAACAAATACAAATACCAACGCAGATACAAGACACCTGAACAGATACAAGTACATCTACAAATACATTCATGTATATATAGCGATACAATTACAGAGTCACTGACATATTGAGATACAGATACAAATACAGATAAATTGATACACCGTGCAAGCAAAGTTTACTAGTGTTCGTAATAAATAACAACTACTTACCATGGCGTTACTTGTATCCACAGCGCATGTCAGAAACTGGATGTCAGAATTCATGTGGTGACTTCATATCTTGGGCTTCATTCACAGAAGATGAAGTTTTCAACCTGGATGTAGAAGATTCAGAGATTGAATGCCGTAAGTGTAGATTTTCAAATGCGATTAAATCTGTTAAAAATGACAAAGTAAGGTATACCTAATATATACCTAATAGTAAGGCTAATGTACTTCCATTGGTATACCTACCACAGTTAATTTTATGAGTTATAAATGTTGTGAAGATGATGAAATATTTAGTTTTTTATTAGTCTGTAATGTTCATTCAAAGTTTATTGTTCATGCCATTTTGGAATCGTACAATAGTGTAAGGTTGGCAATGTTTGCATTTATTTTCTTATAGGTGCAATATTTCGGAATGTTAGTATTTATTTTTATCTGACTTCAATGTGCATTTTAGTTTTACCGCTAACAAATATACAGTTATAATAACAATGGAAAGAGTCGGGTTAACGGAAATGCTTAGGAAGTTCCGTACGTCACTTCCGCCTAAGTTCTGATCGATGCCATCGTTTCCCTTTTAAGTAATGATACTTACGATAGATTTCTGATATTAAGTGGTTATGGCGTCTCACATTTAAAAGGCTAAAGGGTGCCCTGAGCTTTTAATACAGCCAAAATATTTTATAACGGATTGAAAACAATATCTTCCTACCTATAGGTTACGAACCAGTATGCAGTGGTGGTCAATTTGAAAATGAAACCATGACGTTTGACAGTACAAGTAAATGGAGCTACGCCCTCATGTCAAAACAAGTTCCAGACATGAAAGAATTCACCATGTGCTGGTGGATGAAAACAACTGATACCGTCGGCTACACCCGTACACCAGTTAGTTATTTTGCTCCTGGTGCTGGCTGGTATGGAAGCATTTTGATTGAATACCCAATAAATCTCAGAATGTGGGTGAATGGTGCTGCTGGTGCACACAGTGGAATGAAAGTGAATTATGGACTGTGGCATCATGTCTGCTTCTCATGGAACTCAAATGGTGGTAGCTACAAAGTAAGTATGTTTACCTCCCAGCATTTTAGCAAACTGGGGACAGCGTGACATATAAAATCTTACTATTAAATATAAAACTAGGTTAGTTCTAAGACAGATACTTTCATTTCAATAGCAACACTGTTGTTTTATGTTATGTTGGGTATTTGGAGATAAAGTTCTTGATCGTTATTTCAGAAATTGTTGATATACTGCACAACTACAGCTGTTTACATTACTTTTATGAGTGCGATTGTGCATGCGTTACATTACACATATTAACATATCTGTTCGAGTGTAACAGATGTAAGTATACTATATATTAATGCATACAGTTTAGTTGGCAAATATATGTATGTATGTATGTATGTATGTATGTATGTATGTATGTATGTATATGTATGTATGTATGTATGTATGTGTGTATGTGTATGTGTATGTGTGTGTGCGTGTGTATGTATGTATGTATGTATGTATGTATGTATGTATGTATGTATGTATGTATGTATGCCATATTTGTTGTAGATGACATGAAATACATTGATGTTGTTCTCAACCATAGGCATACAAAGATGGCAGACTGAGATATGGAAATATCAATCTGAGAACATCCCAAACAGTCAAAGGCAATGGTATTCTTGTACTTGGACAACGTCAGACTAGTTATGGTGGTGGTTTTTACAAACATCTGGCATACTATGGAGAGATGACCCAATTCAATATGTGGAGTGAAGCATTAGATGCCGAAGACATTCAGGTAAGTTTTTTTAAAACATATATTGTAATTGTTATGAACAAACTGTTTCATGATTGGTCACTGGAAACCTCCAAAAATGCCTCTCACTTGTTTCGAAATTGTTGGTCATGATTGCCACAACATGAAGCATCATCATAATACAAAATGAAATAATAAAATAGTAGGTAAAAGTCTCACTATTGAAGATGGAAGTTTAGGAGAACGTGTTGAAAAAAGACGATTCCTATAACTTCACTACATCAGTGGTATTCTGTGGATGAGTCGGTCCCCATGGATACAATCACCTCCATGTTCAACGACTTAAAAAAGAAAACTATGTACTTGTCTTTGTTTTACTCGTTGTTTTCAGGAGTTTTGTGTATACTGTTTTTATTTATTTTGTACAATTGTCAGCTGTAATATATGTATCCTTTAATGACTAGTAAATGAATAATATTATCGGTATATACTAACAGTTTGCCTTTATAATCTTTTGTGATGTATGTATGTATGTATGTATGTATGTATGTATGTATGTATGTATGCATGTATGTATGTATGTATGTATGTATGTATGTATGTATGTATGTATGTATGTATGTGTGTGTATGTGTGTACGTATGAATGTATGTATACAGCAAAATCAGCATTATCTCCAGAATATTGACAATTTTGTAAGGGGTGTAATAATTTAACCTTATGACCCTTTCATGCTTATCCCAAAAACAGAGAATGGCGCTTGCACCATGTGATCAAGTGTGTGGTGACGTCATCATGTGGTCAGACTTTACTAACTCTGATGCTGTAAATATTGAAACAGCAGAAATTGATCATGAAGAAGATCTACCTTGCAGTAAGTATTTGCTTAATTAAACTGTGTATCATTTACATCTATAAAATGTAGTTTTATGTCAGTAACTGTAACAGTCATATAACTTATGCCGAACTTGTCGTGTAGGTAACGTTTTCAAGCTGGCTTTAGGAATATGGCTAAATGTATATATTATGCTTTTGACGTCATCAAAATATGATCCCTTAGCTTTAATCATTTTGTCACCACTATTAAAGTGATGTCATCACATTCCATATCGAGGCTCTTTATCAAGTATTACCTCGATTTTTTATGAATAGTTGTCTATTATAAGGGATTCTTGTTCGTTTTAAATGCACGGAACTTTTGACCATGGATAGAGATATGGTTTTAAAAAACACATACTATCCGTGATCAAGGTAGGAAGGAAGGAAGGTCATTATGATTTACTTGTAAAGTTTGTAATGTTATGATTTTTAAAAATATGTTTTAAAATATAAGAAGGCTGTGTGATCCCTTATTACCTTTTCTCAACTGTGTAAACTCAATTAGTAGGCACACATATATAGTCTTCAGTTTCACTTTGAAAGACGATTACTTTATATGCATACGTTGACAGATTTTTGTTAATGTATCTGAAGAAATAGTACATTAGGTCCATTCATAGGGAAAGATGGTAAACATGTCACCTTATGCCCAAATATATTTATGTTACATATTCTTATTCATTCAAGGTCCTGAATTGCCAGTATGTTATGGTGCTGAGTATGAAGGCAAGACTTGGGAGTTTGACAGTACATATGAATTTACATATGTAAATGTTGACCAGCGCATTCCAGATCTTGATGAACTCTCAGTGTGTTTCTGGATGAAGACAAACGATGAAACAAACTACGCACGTGGTCTCATGAGTTATCGTGCACATGGAGACAGCTATGGTAGCATCGTGCTAGAGTACGTTCACAACATGAGAATGTGGATAAACAACCAGGCTGGTGCCTTCTCTGGTATGGAGTTGAATTATGGTTTATGGCATCACGTGTGTGTCACATGGTCTCAGAACGAAGGTCTATACAAATACTTCAGAGATGGTGTAATGAAATATACCAATGTGAACTTGGCTAAAAGTAAACTCATACGTGGAGGAGGAGAACTGATAATAGGTCAAAGACAAACAACGCTTGGTGGCGGTTTCTCCAGGACACAGTCCTACATGGGTAAACTTGACAGTTTCAATGTCTGGAGCTACGTCATAGATGATGACGTCATTCAGGTAATAACGAAATTTAGTTACATTCACAGGAACACATCTATAATGCTGTTTTTTTTTTATAATTGACAAGCGACCATAATATTGTTGCTGCAGGAGTTGGATTAAAACGTCAATGTAAACATCACAAGTATATTATAATATTGAAAAGAGTGTGTTGGCTTCTCGCATACAGTATACATCCAGAAAAAACACTGGTGCAATACCAAAGATGACTAATCGTTACATTTTCCCTGTTTCAGGAGCTGGTTGACAATCCTTGTCTGACTGGATGTGGAAACTTAGTCTGGTGGCCATCATTTACATCTGAACACCTTGAAGAAGTAGATGTCGAAGATCATGGCCGTGAATGTCGTATGTATCTAATTTGAATATATTAGGCTCAACAGTGTAATGATATGTTGATCATTGCCAACATCACATTGATCACATGACTAGCTTGTCAGCAAGTCTTGATTTTGAACTTTATGTGCATGTGGAACTATTCATAGCCTGTTTACTCGCTGATCTGTGCTACGATAGCTAGCGCTATTGCATATACTTTGCTTGCTTAATACAGAATTGTATATGATGTGGGTATTGAATCTACACCCAATAAACTGATTGCTCGCAGTGGGGCGAGAATATATAGGTCAGGCTTATTATTCAAATGAGGGTATTATGTGGATGAACACATGTAACTGCAACCTCTTACAAGTAACTATTGTAGGAAGTGTAGTAATTAACATATTATCTACATACATAATATCATGTAAATTTACACATACAGGTATGCTGATCACAGTGAGGTATGGTAAACTTAGTCAATTTGAATGGATGTCATAACAACCTGAGTGTAAAAGAGCGCAATCTTAATCACATTACCCAGTACCACTTAGAGGTACATGGTGTATACCCAGACACAATAAGAATAATTTCATCACCTTGCAGTTGTAACATAACTTTTGGTGGTATGTTCAAATCGTTGATATTCTTTACAATTTTCAGCTGTTAAAGATAGGTGCTTTGGTGGTACATTCAAAAGAAGGACCTGGAATATTGATAATTCAGTTGAATGGAGCTACGCTTCCAGTCCATCTGTCCTTCCCGATATGAACGAGTTTACCGTCTGCTTCTGGGTGAAAATGCCAGACACTGGAATCGCCACATGGGGCACTTTGTTCAGCTACTTTACTGATGGTGATCATTTCGGTAGTATTGTGATGACATATCCAACTAATCTACGTATGTGGGTTAAGAATTGGTGGGCAACTCCGTGGACAAATGTCAAAGTAGAAACTGGTAAATGGCAACGTCTCTGCTGGACATGGACATCCGACGGTGGTGCCTATAAAATATACAACAAGGGTCAAGTGGTGTATTCCGGTTCCGGTTTAGCTCCTGGTCAAACCCTAAAGGGTGGCGGTTCGTTGGTTGTTGGACAGAAGCTGATGAACGAAGCGGGAGGTTTCCACAAGACGTATTCTCTAAAGGAAGCAAGAATCTTATATTTCAACATGTGGGGAGAAGTTCTCTCCAAATCTGATATTGCAGTAAGTTGGTTTATCAACTCGAGTATGAACATCCACACTTTCAAGACACACACACACACACACACACATACATACATACATACATACATACATACATACATACATACATACTGAGCGTATGAGTGGTTAAACGACAGAAGAGGCCAAATGAAATACAATGCCTATAAAAATATTTGTAAAAATATTAAGTACGTAGTATGTGATAGGGAATTCCAGTAATTTGTTTAGATATGTGATGTACAGTGCAAAGGTACTGATGAAAACTTAACATGTTTGATACTGTTAAACTCTACAGGACGAAAAGAACCTATGTAAGGGAGGTTGTGGAGACTTGATATCATGGCACGACTTTACCTATGCAAACGTCGAAAACCTAGGAACAACAAAGATCAGATGCAGTAAGATTATTGTCATTATTACATAACTGTACTTCCTCCCTGCTTTGACACATTCCGGGATTTTCAAGATTATTTCATTATTTTGCACCACTGGGAAGACTTATTTAAATATTTAGTAGTCTTCATTCTCCATCGTCAACTTCTCCACATCTTACAATGCATGTAATGTCACAATACCCTTTTGATACACTTTAAATAATTTGCAATTTTAAACGATTTGGAAAATGTGATATCTTGATGCATTGGACAAACTAAATATATTGTGTCAGTCAATTGACGAATAAACGTTGTATGTAGAAGGGGCGTGCTGTGTATGTAGCAGGGGTAGATACTATTATGACTTAAGCTTAGTAAATGTACGATTAGTTATGAGAATTACACTTCTTGTAGGGACTACGCCGGATGGAGGCATTGATATCGAAGAACAGGAAGAAGATGAAACAACCACTATTGTTCGTAAGTAAATTTATTTATTTTAATTATTTAGGTGTAGAAGCATATAATTTAGATGAATCATATACCCTACAGGAGGGTCTATGGATGAATGAACCCCAGGTAAAAATGACCCTAAATAGTACTCATAAATTTGAAAATACAAGAATTTTCATAAGTCTGTGCCCGGCACAAACTCCTCTGAATGCACATAACCATTACTGAAAAGTGGTGACGCAGACATCTATAGAAGGCTGCCGATTGCCTAAGAAAGGGGTCGATGACCTGTGACATAAATGACCAATACTTTAAATAGGCGCACTGATATAGTCTTGTGAGAATGTTAATTTCCCTACAGAAGAGTTACTACCGAATGTCTGGTTCAGTGGCCCTTCTTATAGGTATTTATTTCTACTTACTGCATTATCTAAAGTTACGATATATGACGTCGTGTTTTTAATGAATATTCACTGGCCAATTTGTTTTCTATTTCAGCTGCAGGTACCGTTGAACCACCTAAGACAACAGAGGCACCACCAAAAACTACCGAGGCACCTCCTGAAACAACTGAGGCACCCCCCAAAACAACTGAGGCACCCCCCAAAACAACTGAGGCACCCCCCAAAACAACTGAGGCACCCCCCAAAACAACCGAGACACCACCAAAGACTACAGAGGCACCACCAAAAACTACCGAGGCACCGAAAGTTACTACTTTGGCACCAGAACCAACTACAGGTAGGAATATGCTTAATTGAAAATTGACATTCGGATTGGAGAATGAAAGTCGATATATTAGCTTAGTAGTACTGAGTGCTATTACCTTTAACCCATATCTCCCCCATCTAGTGCACAATGCAAGTGCTATTAATATTTACATATGTAAATTTATATTGCATATGTTGATGTGGAAATTATTGCTGTATATCAATTCATCATTATTGTATCATGATCAAATGTTGACCTCAGATTATACATTGTACACATCTTATTGTCATCAATCCTCTTTTAGAATGTCCTGTGCCAGAAGATCTTCCAATGGATGCCGCCCAGGGTAAGACAGCTACCCAGAGTTCTAAGAAGGGAGGAGCTAAAGCTGAAAAAGCCGTTGATGGCGACAAGAGCAGTGATATGTTGGACCAACAGTCTTGTTCTCAGACCACAGAGGAAGCTAATCCATGGTGGAAGGTTGATCTTGGAGAGTCTCTGGATGTTTACAAAGTTACTATTACTAACAGACAAGACTGCTGCGGTAAGATTACTTGTTCTTTTTTACTTTTATTGTTAAATGGAAATGTTATTTGTTTGTTTTCTGAAGAAGAAGCTAGAAATTAGATTGAATGATTGCATACTCCAAAGCCTACGAACATAATCCACTCCCAAACTGGAAGTAGTGGGTACTTTTCGGGTAAATTAGCCTAGTGAATTTCAAGAGCCTACAATTTTATCCATCATATAATCTAATTGTCTAGTGGAGTACTCACGTAAAATAAATTATTTAAAATCAAACATAAAAGATAAATCAATTTCACTCGGTAGAATTTCTGTATCGAAGCTATTAAAACATCTGACGTGTATTCTATTTTAGCCGAGGAGCTACTCAATGCTGAGGTACGTGTCGGCGACAGTGAAAACTTCGAAGACAATGCTGTTTGTGGTGTAAAGATCTCTGAAAATGTTGTTGGCCAGGAAACCATCGATGTCATCTGTGACTGTGGTAATCCACTGATAGGAAGATACGTCAGTATTCAGTTGGTTGGAGTGACTGGAAAATTGACGTTATGCGAAGTCAGCGTTGGAGGCGTTCCTATACCGACTCCAGCCCCTGAATTTACTACCGAAGGTATGTCACAGTCAATGATAATTCTACATTCAGGCACATTTGTAGCGCCTAGAGCAATTCTCGCAACGGAATTTACTACAGAAGTGAAATTATGTGCTGTACTTTGAAAATGATGAAATTGAATGACAGCTTTATTGTTAAAATGAATGTAAATAGTATATGTGTGTATATAAATGTATTGGTGTTTATTGACCATAATAGACAAATAGCTTGAATGAATTCTGTGTGTGTGTGTGAGAGTGAGAGAGAGAGAGAGAGAGAGAGAGAGAGAGAGAGAGAGAGAGAGAGAGAGAGAGTGTGTGTGTGTGTGTGTGTGTGTGTGTGTGTGTGCATTTGTTTGTATGTGTCTATGTCAATCAATCAGTCTGTCTGTCTGTCTCTCAACATCGTTTGGAGCATCAGCATTGTTTAACTCAGAAGAAACATAACAGTACACTGATAATCGCCATATAACAATACCTCGTATAACGCTAAAACTCGGCTCATGTATTTCTTTATTTCAGCTTGTCCCGTGCCAGAAAATCTTCCAAATGCTGCTAAGGGTATGAAAGCAACCCAGAGCTCTAAGAAGGGTGGTTCTAAAGCTGGAAAGGCTGTAGATGGTAACACAAACAGTGATTTCTTGAAAGGAAAATCTTGTTCTCAAACAAAACCTGAAATTCATCCATGGTGGAAGGTTGATTTGGGAGAGAGTCTGAATGTATATACGGTTACAATTACAAACAGACAAGACTGCTGTGGTAAGAATTATATCATATTTATATTTACATTACATTACATTACATTGCATTACATTATATAATGTGCTTTATTAATAGTACAAACTGCACATGTAGAGGTTTGCTGTGACAAACAGCAATGATGGCACATACAAATCCACATACTAATAGTGAATAAAACAAAAATTAGTCCATCATACTTTAACGTAAACAGAAAGCAAAAAATACAAACTTTGCTAAATTACTAGTATGAACATGATTTGTTCTCATCAAAGAATAAAATTTGAATATATTATATTATATTTATAGTTTAATATATTATATTATATTATATTATAGTTTATTATATTATATATTATATTGTTTCATCACATCATATCATATTATATTTTGTCCTGTCATGTCATGGAATCTGACTCAATTTAGAATTTCCATTTATTGTCCAATCAGCAAGTTATAAATTAAAAGATAATAGGCAATGTACTTTGGTACACAGAGATTCCATTTTCATCACATTTTATTCATTCAAGTGATTTAATTTCAGGATGGTACTGTTATCCCCTTTGTATGGGCGTTACATTGATTTTATTTAAAACACTGCATCTATAAATGGGGTTTCATGCAGATGTTAAAAGAAAAAATATATAAATGTACATAAAGCAGAACACATACAATAAAAACAGTAAGGTGGAAAATACAATCTACAATGACACATAAAAAACACAAAACTATTTGATTCTATTGTTGGCAACAATGGATGCCCTATATGCAAAAGATCTATTGTGCGCATTTTCAATGAATTAATGTATGGGGTATGGTGTTTTCAATCTATTAGGTACTATAACAAATATAAACGTTATTGTTATTTTATTATTTTAAAATTCAGCTGAAAGACTCCATGGTGCAGAAATCCGTGTAGGAGACAGTGAAAATTTCGAGGATAACCCGGTTTGTGGACACAGAATCGCAGAAGACCATGCGCATAAGGAGACAATTAAAGTGGTCTGTAAATGTGGAGAACCGCTTCCTGGACGTTACGTCAGTATCCAACTGACCAATGGCGTGACTGAGGCTTTAACATTGTGTGAGGTCAGCGTTGGTGGACTACCGATGCCAACAGAAACACCAGAATTTACAACTCAAGGTATGAATTTGTTTGTAAAAAGGATTGTTTATATGGATTCAAACGTCAGGTTCAATGACTCCAGTAACCTTGTACAAAAATAAAATTCAAACTGGCTCATATACATGTGATGGTGATAATTACAAGATAAATAGACGTACCAAAATGCGACCTCGTACCATGCACCTCCTACTGATAAAGAAGCATACTGTTATAAAGAGTCCAGGTTAATGAAGAAACACTTATCGTAAGCGTGTAACGATTTGTACTATTACAGTTACATTGGCCTGGTAAACTTTACAGAAAGTTAGACAATACAAAAAATTGAGTTTCTATAACTTTGAGCCTTTCCTTTCAGCATGTCCAATGCCAGAAGATCTTCCAATGGATGCCGCCAAGGGTAAGACAGCTACCCAGAGTTCTAAGAAGGGAGGAGCTAGAGCTGGTAACGCAGTGGATGGTGACAAAAACAGTGACATGTTGGCTGGCAAATCTTGTTCACAGACAAAGGAGGAGGCCAATCCATGGTGGAAGGTTGATCTTGGTGAATCTATGAATATCTACAAAGTTACTATTACCAACAGACAAGATTGCTGCGGTAAGATAACATTCAGTGTAAGAAGTCTAGGGGTTAATTCACTTAGGCTAGTTTATGGTCAGCATTGCATCACTAAACGTGGTTAACACACATACAACATATTAGACTCTTCGTGTAGTGGTACAGTCAGCCTAAACTGACCTATATAGGCTATGAATACATGACAATGTAATATAGTAGCTTTTGGATTTATACAGATTTGTTACAATGATGATATACAATGTTTATTATATATGTTACTATGGATAAGTAGTGCTGTTCTATTGCTACCTCCATAAGATCAAAATTCAGTTTTTGTATCAAGTATATATTAGCCATTCTGTCACCAAGCAGATAGGATTAGACCAGTAATGGCACTTCCTATATATTCCAAAGACAATATCACCTATCAAATATAAGGTGCAACGCTATATATTAAACCCATTGCATACTTATGAATGTCTGGATTCTGCCATGCCTAATTGTAATTGCCCTTGCTAATTGCATTGTGTGTCTTCTATTTCATGTAGCCGATGAACTACTCAATGCTGAGGTACGTGTAGGTGACAGTGAAAACTTTGCAGACAACGCCGTTTGTGGTGTTAAGATCTCAGAAGCAAATGTTAACAAGGAAAGCATTGATGTGGTCTGTGATTGTGGCAATCCACTTATAGGAAGATACGTTAGTATTCAGTTAGTTGGTATGACTCAGAGGTTAACACTTTGTGAAGTAAGTGTTGGAGGTCTACCTGCTCCGACTGAAGCCCCTGATTTCACCACAGAAGGTTAGTCCCAGTCAATAATAACTCGAATGTATTGCATTTCTTAGGTTGGCATTGATTGTCATGATTGTAATGGTTCTAAGCGTCCATTGTATGTATACTTTTTTTCTTAGATTTTCATAAAAATTGGTTTCTCGATTGTCATGCAATATGAAAACATAATACACTCTATTTTTTTCATTTGACATGAATCCTATCATTTCCCTGCCCATGGTTCCAGTATTGTAACACTCCAGAGACAGGAAATGAAATCTAACAGTTTTTGCCCCCAAACTCATTACTGAGTTCTGAGCATAGGTCCCATGACTTGTTGAGTTGTTGGATTATCTTAGACTTAAAAAATGAGTTTCTTGGCAGCCTCATGACTCAAATATCTGCAGTTGTGAAAGAAATTATGTCTATCGACATTATGAAATGCATATAACATGTAATGATTCGCATCACCTACTCCTTGCAGAATGTATTGTACCAGAAGATCTCCCCAATGCTGCTAAGGGTAAGACAGCAACCCAGAGCTCTAAGAAGGGTGGTTCTAAAGCTGGAAAGGCTGTAGATGGTAACACAAACAGTGATTTCTTGAAAGGAAAATCTTGTTCTCAAACAAAGCCTGAACTTCATCCATGGTGGAAGGTTGATTTGGGAGAAAATCTCGATGTGTACAAAGTTACTATTACTAACAGACAAGATTGCTGTGGTAAGAAGAGGTTGTCGCATATCATTTACCCTTGATAGAACCTTCTGAATACATTTCACTATTTTTTTTAAACCTTGTTCGAACAAAATTTTATCAAGTTTAATACTGAACATAGAAGAACAAAAATAAACATTCTAAACACAGAATTATGTTTCAACATATGTAAATAATTACTCATATTTGATCTGACATTCGGGACGTAATTTGGACAACAGGGTTGACCTCTGTGTAACGTTACTCCCTTTGTCCTCAAGTTCATGTAAAGTTGGTTATAACATCTATGTATCTGAAGGGCGACGAAAAACTTTGTACATGATGCAAGTTTTGCTGTTAAACCTAGCATAGGTCATAATTTTTATAACATATATTTCATATTTTCTACACTGTGTTGTTAATCCATTTTCTTATTGATATTGATAATGTTGAGTGAGGAAAGTCAGACATAGAAGACGTTATATCACTATTATTGCATGACATTCACACTGTACAATAGACTGACAATATAACATATGTGAATTAAACTTCACCACATATCTCTGGCCATGATCTTTTCAGACATAGAATTGAAATACTTAAACTGAATTCAGAAATGTTAACTGATTATTGTCTTTACTCAGCTGAACGCCTGGTAGGTGCTGAAATTCGTGTTGGTCTTAGCGAAAACTTTGAAGACAATGATGTATGTGGACATAAACTGACAGGACACCATGCCCGAGAGGAAACCATTGAAGTAATCTGCGCATGTGGAACTCCTATCCACGGACGCTACGTCACAATCAAATTGACTGGTGGTGTCACAGAGTCATTGACACTGTGTGAGGTCAACGTTGGGGCCCTGCGTCCAGATGTGGTTGCTACAACAGAAGGTTCGTGTGATGTTGAAATGTTTCCAGATTAAGCTTGATAATCCACATGCAATAATTTTAGTGTGAAATGCCAGCTTCCGCTTCTGGATCGTACTTCCTTTTTGACTTCACAATGAGTGTCAATTCTTTGTTCAAATATTTGGATTCTTCTTGGATTTACAATACGTTTGTTGTGGATGTTGATTGATCTGATGACGAGGTAGTGGGGATACACATTTGCACTGTGTCTATCAGTGTTAACTTTGTTTTTCTGTTATGTCTTTCAGCTTGTGTCGTACCTGATGGTCTAACTAACATTGCTGTTGGTGCTGCTGCCACACAGAGTTCAACTATTGGTAAATCAGCAGCAGATAGAGCTGTTGACGGTGACAAGAACAGTAACTACAAGAAGAAATCTTGCTCCAAAACTAAGGTTGAATCTGAACCCTGGTGGAAGGTTGACCTTGGATCAAGTCAAGATATCTACCAGGTCACCATCACTAATAGACATGATTGTTGTGGTACGTATGACGTCATATTGTTAGCAGAATTCCACTCCAGTATTTTTTTAAAGTCTTGCCGACAAACCTAGATATCCTTGCTGAAGTAAGATAGATTCAAAAGAAGCAGGTCGGCAATTGCTAAAGTAAGCAGCACCCTCCATAATTCCTTGTGGGTGGTTTTTTGTTAGCTTATGTCTTTCGAATTTAGTGATTTTCAAGAGCATTCCAAGTTCTGTTTGATAAAAGAATCTGGGGATAGTACGCTACCCCTGTTTTATATGATTAACACTGTAATGCAGGGGTTGAATGTATGCCAGACTGCGTTGTAATAAAATATGAAATACGGTGAATTTGACATTATTACCATATCATTTGTATTATCAGGTGAGAAACTCCTGAATGCAGAAGTAAGAGTTGGTGACAGTGACAATATCAAGAACAATGCACTCTGTGGTTTTAAGGTTGATGCCCGTCATGCAGTGCACGAGACTATCAATATCATCTGCGCATGTGGAGAACCAGTCAAGGGACGTTATGTCAGTGTACAATTAGCTGGAATGGACCAAGCACTTACTCTGTGTGAAGTGGATGTACTTGCTGTTGGTGGACCCACTCCTGAACCTGTCTGGACTACATTGAAAGTCGTCACACCTACTCTTGAACCAGCAACCACTACTGTCGAACGTAAGTAGTATACGACCATACTGTATTATGTATTTTTGGTTTCACTGTGACACTGTTTTGTCTTAATATTAAATTAACTATTCTTCATATGTAACTTTGATTACCATGACAACTGAACAATCGAATCAATTGAAGATGGCATAATTCAAATCAACATATGACTTAACATTGATCAAATTAGGATGCATATTTTGACAGCTAATAAATACCATCAGTGTGGCCTAAATCTGTTAGACATAAGTTTCCAGAAGGAAACACAGATCTCTAATATATTTGTCAAGATTGTAGGATACATGTGAAATGTCTTTTCATCATGAAACAAAATATAAACCAGCATCATGCAATGTAACCCTAAATTAAAGGCCCTATTCAAAATAATTACCTTCCATTGATTTATTTTACAACACTATCTACTATTTTTTTTCTCTATATGAACATTTTTTTCTTGATGAATAAACAATCTTAAGGTAGGGTTACATATTTAAACATACATGTATATGTACAATGTTTATATATCTATTTATACAATGTGCACTTTGACAGATAATTCCTTCCCTATAGAATCTAACCCTAATGTTTGGGTCTTTGACAGACCGTATGGTTAAGTGGCTTTGAATCTAAAATGATACACACATAACTAAAGGATTTCCCTCCCAGATGTTCACGATTGATAAAACAACCACATACTAATTTGTTACCTGGTAAAGAAAAATACTAATACATTTGATAACCTGCAAAGAACACTTGAGATTAAAATAAGAAACATATCATAGCCTACTTTTAGGGTGCCCATCAACTTCTTGTCAGTCGTGACAACTCAACTGCTATGTGTATAGTTTTATATACCAGTGATCCAATCAAAATCGTTTTCAAAAATATTTTCATTATACATTTCAGCCTGTGTTTTGCCTGATGGTTTGGTCAATATCATTACATCTGAGACACCAGTCGAACAAAGTTCTACAAAAGCAGGTAGAGCAGCTACAAGGGCTGTTGATGGTAACAAGGATAGTAACTTCAGAAAGGGTAACTCATGTTCTATGACTCACAGAGAGTTTGAACCTTGGTTTAAAATGGATCTTGGGGAGTCACGTCCTATCTACCGAGTTGCTATAACCAACCGTATGGATTGTTGCAGTAAGTATTATATATCCTATGCTAACATTTATATTATAGTACTCATAATCTAAGATTTTAGAGTCGATTTCAAATGTTAACGCAACTCAACAAATGATCACATATATGTCAATCTTATAAATCATCTACGAATACAATATATTAATTTGGTTGATAAAACATCGTTTTCATACAAGCTTTAGTAATTGGCTTAGGTCGTGACACGTGGTATGGCCTAATGTCCCATATTGACCGCAATTTGCATACACCAAACACTAATCGTTTCTTTATTCCCTAGGGAACCATTAATGTAGCATTGGAGTCATTTTTGTCCTCTTTGAAATTAAGGTGTTTTTTTCTTCAAAATAGCAATGTCAGCCTATATAATTCGTTGTTCTTGGACTAACACACTTAGAAAGTTAATTCATATAAATATTAAGTGATTTTTTTCTATGTTAAAGTGTTCCGACTGAAGAATGCTGAAATTCGTGTAGGAGACAGTCCTAACCCCAGAGACAACCCAATGTGTGGTGGCAGACCACTTAAAGGAAGAACTGTTAAGAAGGAAACTGTGAATGTTGACTGTGGTTGTGAAGAACCCTTAACTGGACGTTACATCAGTATACAACTGTTTGACAGAACCAACTTCCTTACTCTGTGTGAAGTCGAAGCTCTGTCCTGGCCAGAAGCAGGATGTGAAGTGCCCAACAACGTTGTTAACGTTGCAAGCAGTGCAACAGTATCACAGAGCTCTACCAAGAGGGGATTGAAGGCTGACAAAGCTATTGATGGAAACAAGAACAGTGACATTGCCGGCAAATCATGCACCCAGACTGCTGATGAGTTTGAGCCATGGTGGTTGGCTGATCTTGGCAAGACGATAGATATTTATAAGATTGTCATCACCAACCGTATGGATTGTTGCTGTAAGTTCTGTCTTTTGTGTTGTTTTTATCTTAAGTTTGCTGAAAAGTCATATTTTGCAAGTTTTTCTATTCGATTCAACTCAGCCTCATTATTCTGCTTTTTGATTGGTGTAACAGGTTGTAATGATACCCATCCCTTTCCAAACCGACTTTTTGTGATTTATGTCGTTTTAATACCCGTCGTTTTAATAGCTAGAGTAACACTTTACACGCCATCTACTTGACAAAAACTGTCACTAAAACAGTCCATGAAAGCACGCATAGAAATTTGGTCATTGTAATAATATTTAATCTTATTTTTTGGATATCACTTTATTAAGTTTCAATTATCCAGAGCGCATTTCGCAAAAATAGTAAGGTTTAAATTTATATTTTTTTATTGATAATATGTTTAGAATAATAATGTCATACACTGACTTACATTCCTTTTATGAATTTGCTTTTACAGCATGGAGATTGGCAGATGCTGAGGTCAGAGTTGGCAACAATCCCGATTTCAGAAAGAACGCCCTCTGTGGCAGTCCTCTCTCCCGTTCCGCAGTAGAGAATGAAACCATCGAGGTGGCATGTGACTGTCCCAACGCCCTGCAAGGTCAATATGTGTCCATTCATCTCGCTGGAAGCGATACTGTATTAACACTCTGTGAAGTGGAGATCCTAGGTATCCGATAAGAAGCTTTCCTAAGCTTGTAGAAAATCACAAATAGTGAAATCATGATGAATGACTTACAATTGGGGTGGTGAAGGTATATACAGATGGTTTTGATGGTTAACAATTGGATTAATTTATCTCATTAGAATGTTGATGATAAACAAATTATATGTCCTGAAACTTGCATTGATTGGTGAGATCGGAAACGTACCTAAGGATATATTTTTATCCAAGCATTCAGAATTTCTTTAGCTCTAATAATTTAAACTGTCAAGTTTTCTGTATTCTTATATTTCTTGTGTCAATAAAAAGTTGTGTAAATGGGAAACAAATGTGATGCGTTTATTTGAATTTGTATGAATGAATCAAGTTTGGTTTACATGTATACCATTCTAACATAGCATCTGGCATAGCCTGGGGCGAAGCTGGTGGGTGATCAAACACCACAACATTAAGTTGAAACAGAATAACAGAAAAAATTGTGTGTTTTCAATAACATGGCCTAAAACAAATAGGTCGGATTTTTATTGTATTTTATTACATTTTGTCTTTTTAACTACTTTTATTTTGGAAAAACATTTCTTCGACCCAAAACCAAACGAAATGTCCGTCAGAATACGCCTTCGGTGATAGTTGGAAGAAATATGTGTTGACATCACGGGGAATGAAAACAAACGTGCATGAATACAAGAAGCCCAAGAATTTCACCTTGTTTTAATTTTTTGGAAACTGGGTCGGCGGCTTAAACTAGAGTTGGTCAATTATCGGAAACATCCATTAGTTTTATTTTACCTTATCCCAATAAACACAGAGTTTGGATTTGGTTGCACAGTACTTGGACTTAGGCTTTGAAGCGGTCAACAAACTTGTGTGAGGTCGCAAAATGACAGAATAAATTACTCTCTTTTGTTTGAGATCTTGAAACTTAATATGTTGTCCTCCTTAACATGGATGGATATGTGAGCTATGCTTTGACAAATAAAACGGTTATCGTAGTTTATTCCTCGTAGATGAAGCTTTAACTTAGGCGAGGCTTGGCTAGGCTCCAAACCCAAAGTGTTGTTATACCACATTTTTAAAGCAAAAACCTAAGGAAAACTTTCTCTTACTAAAGCCCAACATCTCGTATACCCTGATGTAGGTCATCAAATTCAAATTGATGTTACGCTTGTAGTGATTAGCTGTTATTGAACACCTGTCATTGAACACCATACTATACTTGCTTTGAAAGACGTCAATGCTTATGTATGCTAATGTATGTTAATGTGTGAGTAAGTGTTGATCTTGAATAAAGTTTGTCAGTTCTGCAGTACCCTTGAGTCAGTTTGGTCGATTATTACATGGTGTCAGAAGTGAAACAACATGGAACAGCTTGCACCACCTCCTAGCTTGAGTTTCCAAGGAAATGTGTCTGAGAACTGGAGAAGGTTTAAACAACAGTTCGAAATCTATCTAGTAGCAAGTGGTATTAGTACTAAAGATGACAAAGTGCAAGCGATGACGCTCCTCCATGTGACCGGTCCTGAAGCAGTCGAAGTATATAATATTCCAATGGGGCGCCGAAGGTGACAAAGAAAAACTTGATAAGGTAATGGAAGAGTTTGAGAAATACTGTAATCCACGTAAGAATATTACCTACGAAAGGCACGTTTTCAATACGAGGAACCAAGGTCCATCAGAACATATTGACATGTATGTAACTGACTTGAAATTGAAATCAAAGTCGTGTGAATTTGGTCAACTTGCTGACTCTTTAATACGCGATAGAATTGTATGTAATCGACCAAACTGACTCAAGGGTACTGCAGAACTGACAAACTTTATTCAAGATCAGGTGCGCTTGCGCACATCGGAAAATACATGGAAACCTGGAATTGTAATAAAACCTACAACAAAGCCACGGTCATATATTGTGAAAGCTGAAGACAGACAATATAGGAGAAACCGGAGAGACCTGTTATTGACACCAAAGGAAACGCCATTGGTACCACAGTGTGAATTACCAGACGACAGTACACCGACTTTGTTACCACTGACTCCCATCCGGCATTCTCCAAAAGAAATACTGGACGGTTCACAAAAGAAAGAAACTTCACCATCACAATATCTCACCAATACATCGACTACGCAACCAATCACCAGTCGCGTAAGTAGGACGCGTCATCAGAAAGCCTGTCCGATTTGGATTTGATGAATATTTTTCATAGGATAGGGATAGTTGGATGAGTTACAACGAGGCAGAATAACCCTCAACTTGTCCTGAAGCTGGATAGTCCATCCCATGCTTCAATAGTTAGGAACTTTGATTAATGATACTTTCAGTTTGTTGTTTCATGTTGTGGTGCATGTATGTGAAGTATGATTAGCAAGTCATGACGTCACCTGATTATTCGTTAATACGAAATTAAAATCACTTGGAACTTTGAGATAATTCTATCGACTATTATAATTCAAATGTTACAAAGTATTACAGACTCGTTTACAAAGGAAGGAAGATGTAGTGATTAGCTGTTATTGAACACCTGTCATTGAACACCATACTATACTTGCTTTGAAAGACGTCAATGCTTATGTATGCTAATGTATGTTAATGTGTGAGTAAGTGTTGATCTTGAATAAAGTTTGTCAGTTCTGCAGTACCCTTGAGTCAGTTTGGTCGATTATTACAACGCTGACTGTGCTATGGTCTTGGAACCCCGCCTAACATGAATCGTAAATACGGATACAAGTACTTATAATCGTGGTGAAGAACTAAGATTGGTTTCCGACCCCCCCCCCCCCCCCGACCCCTTTCTGGGTGTGCACAGACAGACAGAGACACACAGACACAAACTTTAACATGGAAAATGTCCCTTTTCTCAACCCAAAGGGCAGTGAAAATGAAGATCTTCAATTGAACCCTTCACTTAACATCTATGGCAGTTGTCCCCAGGGTGGGGATGGGGTTGCATCATTACGTTCATAGGATTGCAACTAAAATACCAAACATTTATCTAGTATCACATAAAATTCATGATTTTGTAAACTAGTATAAATTTCAATTGTCCGACAAGTTTTGCTCAATGAGGCCTTGGAGCAACGCACATAAATACTTAACTTAGCTAATAAACAACATATAGCTTCGGTGAAATCTGTAATATTATTTTATATACGTCATGGCTATGTCTCTTTGAAAATAACACCTTTTTATAGGTTGCTTCTGTAAATCAGGGTATTAGTATAATGGCCCCGACCAAAAGGTATATAAACATTACCACAAATACACGACATACATGTAAAACAGCTTTCATCTTGATAATCTCGAGCATATCTTCCCTTTTTTGTGTGACATAGAAGACGTTTCTACTTAGTTTTCTAAGAGCACCAACCGTATGTGATAACACGTTATTCAAGAGTTTGGTTAACAAATAATTTACACTCTGATTTTTACCTAAGTTAAGAAAAAACTAACACTTAATACGGTGTCTATTACTGGAAACACTTACTATATACGATATAACGCTACGCAGCTATTAAAAGGTAACAGGGTCATACCCTGACCAATTGAAAGTCACTTGTTAGACTAGTTAATGAACGCTCAAAATGAAGATACCGTGTATTGATACTATCACGACAAAACGTTACTGATAGCTCGGATATTTAAAGCTGTTCACGTATCAACTAAAGGGTTAGCTGAAGGACATGCCACTTTATGCGTGCCATGATAACGGTCTTTAGACTAGTGGAATTTTAGGGAGACTGTTTGTGACGTCACACTGCACAGGGTCTGCGTCTTTTGGCGCCTTATATTATTAAGGATAGTAGAGACGGCATAGTAGAGCTGCACGCTAACTTGCTTAAAACCTGTCGGTGTGGCTTTTAAAGTTCTGTGGAGACAGCAATGGACTAATGCATACGGTCATTCGACGTACCTTCGAGTTACAACAACACTGGTGGTGATAAAACTTAGTACACCGCGCAATATTTCATAGGTAAGAAATCTGAGAGAGAGAGAGAGAGAGAGAGAGAGAGAGAGAGAGAGAGAGAGAGAGAGAGAGAGAGAGAGAGAGAGAGAGAGAGAGAGAGAGAGAGAGGAGAGGGGGAGAGAGAGAGAGAGAGAGAGAGGGGGGGGGGAAGGATGTGATTGAGCAATGGTATACCTAATGACTGTGATATAGTTTTTTTGTGTTCAAAATAACACTAACACAGCTTGTCCGAAGTAATACAAACCTCGGCTTAGATAGCCATGATACGTACAAACGGTCGCTAAAGTAATGACAACATCCGATAAACAATGTATTCAGCTAGTTATACCGTTACATACTTACACGTACACATAGGCGTCATATGGTCTTCATCACTTCTTCAATAAACCCTTAGGGTACATACTTTACTCGTATAAACTTTAAGGACGTATCGTGTAATGGACGGGGTTATGCCCATGACAGGTGATGTTTAAAACTGTTTTATGAGAAGTGTCACGTAGTGAATACGTATGTCAGGAGCTGTACTAAAAGGAAATTATCCCAGCTTTTATTTGTTCATTAGAGATAGAAGTGGAATCCACATTCAATTGCCCTCAGACTGGAAAGATGATGTTTATATTATAGACATTGAGATATTCAGTTGATAAAATTACATATATATCTGAAATGCACTCCTGTTTACCTGGAACATAACGGACACAGTATGGTACACTCACCGACACTTGTGGACCGAGATATGTTTAATAATATAAGAAATATCGATAATATTAACATACATAAGGGGTAAAATAATACTGGTTCTCAGCACTTAAAAGTCGACACACCATATAACAGTACAACGCGGTGTGTGAGCTTACAAAATCCTAGAAACCCGACCAAATATAAGTCTATCGACATTTTATGTAATATAATATTCTCAGACTGAAACACACCTCGAGTCACAAGTGTCTGTGGGTACACTCGTGTCAGAATGTGTATTTCTAAAGCTGAAACAAGGTATAACTTTTTGTGTATGTGTCAGGATATTACATTCTCGTTCACTCGTTCTCTGCTTGCACAACAATTTCAACCAGAGAGGTTTGAGGTTTTACGACTTTGGTATGTCTCATATAACTACATAATTAAACCAAGAATTTCTAATACTATCCGATGTCATTCATTTCATTAGACTTAATTGGTATCGGGAAGATTTGATGTATGTATGCATGTATGCATGTATGCATGTATGTATGTATGTATGTATGTATGTATGGTAAGAGTCACTACCCTTTTAACGTCAGCTAGATCATTTCAGTACATTAATTATGTAAAGGAAGAATGACAAAAAAACACAGCATTAGACTATTTAACATTGTCTCAAATATATAAACAGGACGGAAACATTAGCCAAATCAATGATCTTCACCTTTTAAAGTACAACTTGTTGGTTAATACAATGCTTTGAAAGACATTTATACAATCTCATTAATGTCTATTATTTTAGCGTAGAGTTATTTCAGAGCGTCACAATTGTCAATAATGTACTCCTTGTACAACATTCATTAGCCCAATTTAAGTTGCTTATAATCTACAGAACTAAGAGACCTTGAAACGCTTCCAGTGTACACGAATCAAACTCTGTACGAGGCAAAAAGAAAACACCAACACATTCTAGAATCCATTTAGACTTTGTTCTTGCATAGCTTACTTTCGTCAGTGCAATCGATCTGAGATCGCGTGGTGTGTAGGCTTTCAAAAATTTCGAACAGTAGTTACATATTATGTCTTTGCATAAACCTTGTCTCATTCCCGATTGCCACAAACAAGCAAACGTACCGCAAGTTGTATATCGCGAGTTGTACTAAAATCTTTACTGTGGTGGAATGGAAAACGTATTCATTATGATTGTTGATACTTATCTCACTACTACATGTCTACAGAAAAGGTGCAGGCAAACAACAAAGTGCGTAGTTTGTATCTGTGATAAATATGTGCAAGTAGCTTACTCTTCCATAGAGATATACCTAACCATAGTATATATATCATTACATGCTTACATTACAATCAACTTTACAGTACTCATATTACATTTTGTTATTAGAAATTTAATTCGTGCAGTTCGTTTAAATTGTTTATTTCATTTTGACAAATGTAGCACGAAATTACGAGAGTATCGGATTGAAGCACACAACTAATTTGCTGAAAGAAAATATGATGATACTATCACAACATGAGCTTGTGTGATTTTGTTCATAGTTTTGTTATCCGTTTGATTCATTCATCCACATACTATACATACATACATACATACATACATACTATACATACATATACACACACATGCATTTACATACACACACATATATATGTAAAACATTTGATTCATTCATCCACATACTATACACACGTACGTACGTACGTACGTACGTACGTACATACATACATACATACATACATACACACACACATACATACATACATACATACATACATACATGCACGCACGCACGCACGCACACACACACACACATACATACATACATACATACATACATACATACATACATACATGCATACGTGTTTATGCAGTGCATCTAACAATTTATATATCCTTTCAATTCCACCTAATATAATATATGGTATACGGCTTATATAGTAGTTGGCCTTTGATTCACCTTGCATGGGTAGATAGCCGAACGTAAGCCTTCGCTTTATATCACAGCCATGAAACCCATTCAGTCACGTACAGCTCATCTGTTGAAAACGGAAGCGTCATTAATTTGAAAGACTTATAAGATCTTCTGAGAATGAGTTTGTGATCATTAAATGATGTCTAGGGGCATTTTCTATAAATATTATTAAAAACTGGAGCAATGTGAAAAATCTTTTAGGCAAATTTTACAGTGGCATCAAACTGCAAAGAAAGAAGTGATCGTACGTATAAAGAAGTTTCATATCCTTTGGACGGGATTACACTACCCTGTTGTCCAATTGCATCGACTGAAATTACACTTCTATTGGTGTAAAATAACAGGTTCTTACATTAAATTGGTCGACATAGCAACGATAGCAATGCAATACTTGGGGTTTTTTTTTAATTTGCATATCGCTGTGACCATTAGTAAAGGATTATATTTTTGAACGAACATTTTGCCAATTGCTTGAAAAAGCTTCGACTTACAATCAGAGAGTATGAATTCATTGAGTCAGACTCAGAGTTATAATCACTGAATTATAGATCGACCCTATTCATTATTGATAAAGTCAATTGCTACTGAATTTATACTATACTCAGATCAGATTTCAAAGTAGTGGAGTATGGAAATGTTTGATTTTTGGCGCTCACGCTTTTCCATACTTTCGTTAAAATCATGAAAGAAAATCTATATTTAAAAAAACACAAAAACAATGAAAATTGAGAAATTCGTGTACTGATTTCAGATATCGATTTACCTGGGTCTTACTTAGTTATGAAATTAATTTCTTAATATGTTTCTAAGATCCACTTAACCTAAACTAATTTTTTTTAGTAAAAAATAATTTTGGCGGGAAAACCTGTGGCACACAAGTGGAATTAGAAATATTTCCGAAGCCTTGTATGCCAAAATTTTAATTTACTCTGCAGAAGAAAACGTTTTGAAGACTGACATATAAATGAAAATGTATATCAATAATCACACATTTTCTCATAATCATTTTGCCATTTCCTTTCGAGAAAACATGCGAAATAATTTAATGTAATACAGCCTTCCGGCTTAATGATAACGTGGCCGCTTTTTAACTCTATGATTGGCTCGCCGAATGATGTATATTAGGGTTTGAGTCTTGCGAGGTGTCTGCATGTAGATATATATCCCCGGAAGGCGAATTTGCATATATGCTTTGGAAAGAAAACGACCACACGTGAAGCTTGATTACTCTTAGCAGCACATGTACAACTTTTAGGTGTATTAACAAGTAGATTCCTTCGTGGGTTTTATCAAACTTAAAATGTAACGAATTGTTCTCATAGCACCACTTTAACTATTGTAAGAACTTCTGCTAATTCTGTCTCTTTCTGATGGAAACGTGACAAGTACATTATTCTGCCCATGCGCAAATAAAAGTGTTTTTTCTCGATATTTGGCTAAAACATCAAAGATGCACTGTTTTGTCACATGGTCGGTTAAAATATTGCTGACGTCAACAATGACACTGACAAATTAGATCGATAAAACTGATTTCTATGACGAACACGAATGAAGGCAAAATAACAGGTGAAATCGTGTTCATATTACAAAAAAAGTAAATGCTGCCTTTGTGATCACGGTCGTCATGATCGTTAAGGATTTAAAGACATCTGATGCGTCACTGTATCATATCCATTTACTGTTGGTTTCTATAAAGTAAAATGTATTCTCGTTTGGCTCACGGTTGTTGTACAGAAATGAGTAACTGTACAAAAGTAAGCCGCCAAATGTCGAAGCTACAAGACTAGTTTGTATTACCGTCAGTTGTAAGTTAGAGTTCACTGGCTATGTGTGACACTTACAGCTGTGCTGAAATCAGAAACCTTACTAGATCACAATTACCTGTTACAAATTTGTCTAAATGAAATAAATCGTTTAAACTTACAGCAACAGTCGGAATGGTTTCAGTCACTCACATTTAGAGATAGGTGATAGCTTTTATGATCTTGGCACTGTTTAAATTTGTGGTATTCAAAGCTGCCGCATACAGGTAAACAGTCTAATATACTTGAGGAATGGCGTGCCAACCCCAGAAATAATACTAGAAACTTGGGCGTATCGGTCTCCTTGCCACAAAGGTATACACAGGGAATGCACTTTTCCACCGCGGTCTCATGGACAGTCATTAAGCTAGGCTTACAGCATTTTATAGAACGTGTACCCGTGATCAATTGCTAGCACAGGTTGTATGTCAAAAGATGCCATGTGAGCAAGGACACGCTCGTATTAGGTTGTATTTCTACCCCGGATTTCTACACTCTTTTCCAGGGATTAAAACCCTGTATTGATAACAATTGGAGACAGGGTAACAGATTGACATTTGTGTTCTGAATCTTGTTTTAGATTTAAATATAAGTCACTGTACATGTACTGGTGTGATTTCGTGGAAATTGATAGATGTGTAAGCTAGTGACGCTGGTATATGAATGCAAACAAAGCTCACAAATTGACTAAAAGTTGATGAAACATTGCGATAAAATGAACATAATGGTCAATGATATTTTTCCGATATATACCTATACCACTATACGTTTTAGTCAATTCACTGCGGATATAGACAACAACTCGACAATTTGTCTCGCCCAATCATGTGGATACAACTACCGAGATCACATAATATAATTGTACCAATCGACATCAAGAGTTCATCTTTTGGAAGTACGTCAACTTTCAGCGATTTTAAAAGTGGTTACATGTAATGTTTATATTTATGTAAATTACTACTATGGTCGTATTACACCTTATTATAGATCTAGAACTGACCATGTTCAATGGGCTACACCTAACCGATACATACATACATACATACATACATACATACATACATACATACATATACACAAATAAACAAACACACATAATTACATACAATATACATGTACATACATACATGCCCACCCGCCGCATAAAAACATACATACATACATACATACACACACACACATACATACATACATACATACATACATACATACACTCACACATACATGATGACAATTTTTGTAGTTTTTGCAATGTTATCAGTCCCTTCCATATTCCGTAATATTATCATTGCAGCAGTAGATGTAAAATGAATTCAATATTGCCACATGATGGATACCTGGACAGCTACCCTGGATTTCAAACATAAATTATGTCCCAGAAAGTTACTTTGACAGATTAATACCAACCAGGGAATCCTATTTATTATAAAGTAAGACCTTTAAAGATTTCACCACTGGGAATCATGATAAGAATTTATTTTGTACAATGACTTCTGATTTTCTGCTAGTTTTATCTCTTTCCATCTGAATATTATGGCATGTTACCCATAAGGATTCACAATTTACTAATCATTGGAATACATGATGCAGTAATGAATGAAGTTTTGATATATTTCAAATAAACTAAAATATAAAAGTAGACGGATTCCTAAGATATAAATGTAAAGTAAACCTTTTTTTCTGCCATTGAAAACAAATTAATATATCATTTCCTATCAGACATAGGTAGAATGTATATAATGCTTTTAACATTCGGTTTCCAATAATGCAGTAAACCAAAGGGTTACATTGCACATGGCTATACAACTTGCCTCAATTTGAATGGAAAATACTGGGACTCCAGTGGTGTCCACACAGCCGTACAATACACATATAGGACATTTAAAGTTGCCGCATATGAGGATAGGGTATTTAGTTTGGGTTTTTAGTTTATAAGCAATTTTATCATGGCTTCCTACTTTAAAAATAAATGTGAAACAACAAATGTCAAGTCCTTGTTTGTGACTCAATACTGTAACATTGTATAAGATTAATAAATTGTATAAAATCTTTATTCTTCCTCTTTCAATGGCAAACCTTTTACACATTTTCAGTGTTTCACAATGTTTGGAGTTTCTAATACAGACTTTTCCAATGTTGTTTCACATTTATTTTTCAAGTAGGAAGCCATGATAAAATGTTTTCACAAATTAAAAATCCAAAATGCATACCCAAACATTAAAGTGGTTGAATGTTCCACAGGGGATACATTTCTCTGAAAATAAAAGTTCTTCAGTTTTCTTCAAACTTTGCCATGAGAAATCTTGTTCCTGAGATTTTTGAAAATAGTAAAAAAGAAATTTGTCTGTTCGCCGTCTTGTTTTCAAGAAGTTGTCTTTTATTTTCTCATATAGTTAATAACAGAGTATTCGGTGGCCATATTGGATTCTGAAATAACTGATTTTTGATATAATTGTGACCCCTATTTCCAAACTTTCTGTGGGGAGCCTACCTATTTTTATTGATTTTAACTGAATGTAGTTTGAAGTGTTAAACATACAGGTGAACAAATTGTAGCGCGTTGAAATATTCTAT
>NC_135571.1:2448110-2643110 GCF_964340395.1 Glandiceps talaboti
TTTAAATAGTTTCTGTAAAGATGGGGAAATTTTATGACAAAAATATTACGCTTTTTTAATCTATTTTGCTAAGCGGATAGGAAAAGATGGAAGGAAAATACAATGTATGTATGTATGTATGTATGTATGTATGTATGTATGTATGTATGTATGTATGTATATATATATATATATATATATATATATATATATATATATATATATATATATATATATATATATATATATATATATATGGAAATCGTGCTGTAGTTTCCCAAGAGGATTTTACCCGTCAAAATGAGATAAATCATGAATTTGATAATTCTCCTAAAGAATAACTGCCATGCGTATTAATTAAAGAATTATATTCACTTCATCCAGATTATTTTGACAATTTCACAGTTTATTTTGTTTCAAAGATGATATCTTTTATTCATTTTATCTCCAGTCGATCGTGGGTTGCCTCCGGCTAAGACCACGTGGTTTGGTGACGTCACGATACGCTGATTGATTTGGTCCATAGAGAGATGTGCAGAGATATCGACAGGTACTGGAGAAATGCAATGTGATGTATCTTTTTTTTTGGACACGAGTGGAAATTACTGTTTCTGTGTACAACAAACTGGGAAGGAACCAAAACGTGAAATGTTTGTATGATGGGGTGTCATCAGTACCAGGGGTATGTTTTCATATAGACGTTGCTAACAATGTAACTTTCTGGTACGAAAATTGATCACTTCGGAAAGCAACATACCTCTCTGCGTGGAATCCAATATCTATAATGGTTGTGCGATAACGCTGAAGTGTTGTGTTTGTAACGGTTTTTTTTCACAAGCAACGGACAACACTTCAGACACTGTATTCGTGCATTAATGTTACCCGAAAGATGTGATTTTATGGAGTCTCACAAACACTGCATCATGTGGCAAAGGAACTGATTAATTACTACGCAAAGAAAGACAAAACAAATTTGAAGTGAGTTTATCAAAAAAGGACAATTATCCATTGGTTTTATTTCTGCGATATTTCGTTTTAATCCGAGAATTCGAGTTATTTTATTTATAGCCTGCCTTCTCGTTTTCTTTGATTCGCGAAGCTCACATTCTTTATCTTCATGATGGCGTCTGATGTTCCTGAACTCTCATCGCAGTTGTCTGAGGAAGCAGCGTTCTATATGAAAGCATATGAAGCTCATTTTACCGGCAACGAAAAGCTCTTGACTACGCCACACATTAAAACCGAAGCTAAGAAACGTGATGCTGGAACGGGAAACGGCAAAATTGCGACAATGTTGTTGGCAGTACCACCTGTAGGCGGAGTTACTTCAAACGACCAGGGAATAGAAAGAGCGGCAAGTGCTACTGTGCGTGGCGGAGATTCTGTTTCTGAAAATACCGACAAGGCAACGTGCCAGAACATCGAAGTCGAAGGTAAGGAAAGCATTAACGATAGCGTAACAGCGGAGATTGTGCCAGATATTTGTGAAGTACAGGATACTGGATATAAGACAGAGACTAAGCGAGGTCATGAGAAGTGTGGGGAAGGGCAACGTAAGGAAGAGTTCATCTCTACCGGGATACGTTATACGGAACATACAAAGGATACATCAGCGGGCATTGTCGGAGAACACAACTCTAAAAAGACTCGTGAAAAAACGCAAATAGAACATACTGATGCTGTAGTTAAATCGAAAATCGAACACGAAAGGATTGATCCATATCAGACGGAAGGACTCGTATTGAAGGAAATTGTTAAGAAAACAAGTGTAGGGATGAATAACAAGCCAGCGATGAATATTACAAAGATGCGAGAACGGAAGTCCACTATTAAGACTGTAGATGAAAATAATCACGTTACTATGGTAACGAGTGAGACAGTGAATCGTTTCGGTCTTTCGCGAAGAAAAAATAAAGATGAAAAAGAGCGCCTTGATATCGAAAAATCTCCAAGGCGAAAATTGATGACGGATCAGAAGAAATTACTTGACAAAAAGCAGGGACGGGAGAAAGAATTAGTAGTAATCGGCTCCCGGCAACAACCCGGTGTTGTCATAACAACTATTCATCCATTTGATAGAAAACGGTCATCTTTTGTCTCCTCAGATCCTTTTGTAATGAAGAAAGCCGAAAGCAATAACAAGTCCTCCCGAGGTCGACAAAGGGGTGCGAGAAAGACTGACTCACCATCACCAATCACACGTGACAGTATCAGCTTCGGCGGAGATCAGAATTCAGTGAAGTTTGCAGTCGGATCTGAAATCGACGAACCGTTGAAAACAGAAGGTGGGAAACGCGCATCTACTAAGACAAACCCTCAAGTCACAGAACAAGGAACATTGGATCATAGGAAAAAGTCAAAAATCCCTTCAAATAAAAGAATTGCTCAAAGGGGAGTTAGATTCCCGCCCATAATTGCCGGAAATCATGTTTCAGAAAGAAAAATTGTCGCTGTGACGCCCCCTCGTGTTAACAAAAGGACAGGTGGGATGACAAAGTCAAAGAGAGGAAAATCACCGAACGGTACATCAAACGCCAACCAAAACACAACACAACGTGATATTGTTTCCGTGCAGGTTGGTTCGAAGGATAGAGACGGACGTTTGAAGAGTCAGCCCAGTCCAGCTTCTCTTAAACGCAAACAGTCCAAACAACAACAACAACAACAACAACAACAACAACAACAATCTCGCGTTGTCGAAAAGCAATCTCCCATTAACGTTGTTGAACAAAAATCTCGTATTGTTGAACAGAAATCTCACGTTCTTGACACTAATGAGGAGACGATATTTGATATAACTGATGAAATTGAAGAACAAATGCAGAGACCCTGGCCGTGGGACACATAACAAATGCATAGGCCCGGGCCGTGCACTTGGGACATCGACACATTAGAATTGTAGATGCCATGCCCTGGCCATGGGACACATTAGTTAAGACATGAACAAATAGTAAAGCTAATCAACGAGCTAAAAGGCCTTTAACTTGGCCATCTCATCGATCACTATTGGCCATTAGCATGTATGAGTATCTGTCATACGCCTTAAGACATATTTTTGTGTAATAACAAAATTGACTTTTGAATATTCATCCAAGGTGTTCAACATGGTTGCCCGTTGAAGAGCTATTCTAATTTGGCAGGTTTAACTTTTTGAACAATAGACCAGGATCCAATTGAATTGATTGTAAAATTCGACTTGGGAAATCCTTACCAGTCTTATTTTAAAAAAAACAACAACCAATAATTATACAGTATTCAATATGACTGAATATTAATACTGCACTAGCCGCAACTGGAATGTTTTGTTTGATTTGAACATGTTTTGTTCGATACAATAACCTATTTCTCGTCATATCATACACCATGAACAGTCTTGCATCAACTGTGGGTATACGTATTCATATACACGATAAATCAAATGAAATTGATTTCTGGGTTCGCACCCAAAAATCAGCGCCATCAACGGTGATCACGATTTCAACCTGTTTCTGTGCTAACTATGGGTAATATCGACCACTGATTAACATGTAGTGTCTAATTATTGGTATTTTAACATTTTTCAGTGAATATATTATGGTTGATTAATCGGAAAATGTACAATTAATACAGTTGTAACATGGTAATAGTCTCAAAACTGAACTTTCGCTCAAACTTAAACCTGACACTACACCATCTACAGATAATATAATCCACTAAGTAACAGATGACGTGTATATTTATAAGTAATTGATCATTCTTTAATGACTATGTCTTTGGTTATTTTATTACAAAAAATATCCAAGTTGCAGTTAATGCAGGTTTAATACGACGTTAGTATAAATATAAGGGCATTGTTGAAATATGATTGACATATTAAAATCAACGAAAATTAAAGTTTTCCACAAATAAATTTCTGGACTAATACAAATATATTTTCAAACCTTAGAAAAATTGTTTAAAACACTGGACATGGGGAAATTTGATATACAGTTCACATGGAAATATCGCTTGTTGAGAAACATAGATCAATAATGAGATAGCATATGAAAAATGGTTGAGGTAACTAAATGATAAAACTATGTTTCATAACGTTGAAAGGATAATTTGGTCAGTATCACGGAATAGTAAAATCAGAGAAGGTTTTTATTTGATTAAAGTGTGATTTTTTTTAAATGCAGGGTTAGTTTATTGACACAAACATGCCATACTATCTCCGTTCTTTTTACTGCAAGTTAACAATAAATGTAATTCGGAAGAGTGAGCTGTTTTAAATCACATACATACATACATACATACATACATACATACATACATACATACATACATACATACATGTACATACATACATACATACATACATACATACATACATACATACATACATACATACATACATACATATCAAATTCTTTTATTTCCACGTACAGTATCTATACATTTCTTTTTACAGAATACATACACACACATTGCTACTAAATGTATGTTTTGGTGATTGTTTTTTGTGTGTGGACAATTTGGCATTGATCAACTCATAGGCTATTAGCCTTTTTTAGCTGTAATTTGATATATCATGATACATACATGTATACATACAGGCAGGCAGACAGACATAGATACATGCATGCAGACAGACAGACACACATACATACATACATACATACACACACACATACATACATACATACATATAGACATACATACATACATACATACATACATACATACATACATACATAACACACAGACACATACATACATACATACATATATACATACATACATACATACATACACACACACACGCACATACATACATATATACATACATACATACATAAACACACAGACACATACATACATACATACATACATACATACATACATACATACATAAACACACAGACACAGACATACATACATACATACATACATACATACATACATGCATACATACATACATACATACATAAACACACAGACACATACATACATTCATACATACATACACACATACATACATACATACACAGACACATGTACACAGACACATGTACAGAGTCCTCCAGATAAACCTTCGATGAACTAGGTAAATGACATTATCATAATCGTTACAAACAGCATTAATATCAAGTCATTCAAATATTGTATTCTTTCTTTTTCTCCGACTTTTTTACATATGGCTTGAAGAATACTTTAATATTAATTTTTGAAATATTTACCCATATAAATAAACACTGCTTTGTCGAGTTACTCAAAGCTCCTATAGTGGAAGTCGATATATGTTGTCACTTGACAAGATTTTAAGAGCTCGACATAAACTGTTACTATGGTAACTTCTAAAAGTAAAAAAATAGCACATCTTTAATGTTATTATTTAGATTGTTTCGAAGAGGGCATTCATTCATGGTCGTTACATTCGTTATTTTCACTTATTTCTCTTTACAGGTTGTTAAGAATGATTTTGATGACATTCCCGTCGTGACTTCATGTAAACATCTCGTTTTAATGACGTAAACGTCACGTCTTGGTGATGATCTACCAGTCACTTTCGTTCAATTCATCATTAATGGTTTGTTTTATCTCTTCGTCATAAAGAAGTTAAAGTCGCTATGGCAACAAAGATGTTGATAGATTTTAATATTTTCTTACAACACGAAGACATTTAACTTAAATATTTTACTAGACTAAGTATAAAGTCGGCCTCAGATTCAGAATCAGACTCACATTGGAGGACAATATGAGGTCAGTCTCATATTGAGCCTTAGGTTCGGTTTTTTATTCGAAAAATCACGATAACATCAGAAGAAAAGCAGTTAAACAAGAATTTATAACATAGGGACTACAGGAAATGTCCCACTTCTCTCCCATCGTAAAGTATTACTTCTACAGACTTTTAAATAAGACTAAAATCTTCTTGAACAACCGAAATGCAGATCCATCATTGGAATAGTGCGCCTACCAACAATCACACTCATTTGACCTTTCACTAATGTCTCGGTGACAAACTTTTATCTGTGATTTTCAGGTAATTTTCCCCATGCAAGCTGAGACACCTCCTCTCCCATCAAATGAGCGTGACGGGGAACATTACCTGTACCCTAAAAATTATTATTTCTTGTTTGACTGTAAACGTACTCCCTACGAGTGAGCATCAATATACTATACTTGGAGCTGAAATGAAGTATTATTAATCACATGCATACGGGCATTGTTTACATGTATTTAATTCTTGCAAAAATATTCAATTGAGTTTTGAAATTCCAGTTTTAAAATGGCTATATAGTATGGCGATTGTTTGTGTTTCTCTTTATATATTTCATGCTGTGATGGAAGTTAGCAATTCTTTGAAACGTTGAATTGCGTTATTACTAACATTTAGTTTGTCCTTGAAAAAAATGAATACAAATTTAAATACCACAAAAATATCAGATATTTTCCCTTAAATAAAAGTGTAATTTCATTGTTAAAATATAATGCATTTGTGATATATTTTCAATAAATATGCATGTTTACGATACATTGTGTTATATCATATTTTATCTTCTACGGTAGACTAGTAAGTTAATATTTATTCATATTGTATTTGATGTCGGTGAAACATGACCTTGAAACTTCTCTTAGGGAGACAATTGAAATTCCTTGTTCGTATTTTGTAAGTATCACTCCAGTGAACCTACCAAGCTATTGTGCATGCTTTCAGGACCTGTCTACTTTTCTCCCTATTTGCATATCTTCCTAGCCACTTCGCTGATTCATCTCTGTTCTACTGCTTTATTTATGCCGCATCTTCGCGTTGATTCTCTCCTCCTAATAACAAAATCCAATTCTCTGGTTCTCAACATTTCGCGCGCGCACACACACCCCTACCCACAAACATACATACACGCACACACACACACATACATACATACATACATACATACATACATACATACATACATACATAGGCACATGCGTGCATACATATATTTTACTATAAATATATCCAATAAGTCCTATGCATTATTACGCACACATGCATACGTACGTACGTACGTACGTACATACATACATACATACATACATACATACATACATACATACATACATATGAACGTACGTACGTATGTCTGTCTCTGTCTGTTGGTCTCTGTGTGCGTCACATACCAATTTAATTTATATAAAGTGGGTCGTTCAGTCTCATATCTGCAATCCGTAGTGACGATATGTCAAAGTACATATGACAAGGATGGACGATCACTGTTTTAAGATAGCTGAATTAAACCAATCTTTTTAAGCGGATTTCTTTCAAACACGGACTTCAGATTTTGTAATCAATGAATGTACACAGGATTTGAACATACACCAGCCTGTACACAGACAGACAGCTTTATTTATTTATTTCATTTATGAAAGCAAATCCATTCTTCGAAATTATGAAATGGATTATTGCTTTTGGTAATATCTAAGTTTGTTTCAATCTAGTGCATGTACTGTACTGTACTGTACTGTACTGTACTGTACTGTACTGTACTGTACTGTACTTGCTCTGGAAATAGAACTCTGACACGATACGACCAACTTTGCTATGGACCTCGAGACGGTGCAGATATTGCCTCTGCATGATTTTCGTGGTAAAACTCGGGGGGGGGGGGTAATATTGAACACGGCGGTACATATATAGTAGGGACCATGTAGCGTAGTGTAAAACAAGACATGTCGGAGTTCTCACGCATATTTCCAGCGCTAGCAGAGAGCGCATTTATAATAGTTATTAATTAATTTGTTATAAAACAATTTAAAGATACAAACGGAAAGCCAGGGTCTCTTTGGAAACGAGGAGGGGGGGGGGAGGGGAGGAGTTAGGATTGTTTAAACAAAGAACAATATAAACGTCGATCCGTTTTAATCCCAAATTAACGCTAATCCAGACTGTGAAAATAAGATTTCTTGTACATGTCAGCATTACTCAGCATTTCTATTAGGTTCTGTGACGCATCTTTCTGAAGACTCGAAATATATGGTTGTCATGGAAACTATCCCCTATTAGATTCGTCGATGCATCACAGCCTTATGGTTCGTGAAATCGTATCGAAATAGATATACAAGTTAATTACATGACGAATGAAATACTCCGTAAGGATATTTTTACTTTGAAATGATTCTTGTGTAAATTCGGTGGCCGTTTTAATACCATCTTCTCCCAAGGTGGAGTATATAGTTATATTAAATACCAAAAGTTCCCGATTTCTTTGACGAAATATTAAGTGTTCACATTTGCTTTTATTAAAATATTTTGAGGACCGTGGGCGTAGAAAGAAAATGTTTAAATGTCCAATTTATTTTGGTATTACCGGAAGGTATTTGAATCTTCTTCCGACAAAATTAAAATCTTGTTCTGTTATATTTGTTGTGTTCTGCTAGCTAAAATACCCACGACAGCAGTGTTTCTTCATTCCCTCCCTCAAAAACATGGAATCGTCCATCACGGAGCCGTGGTGGTTATTAATATCAGGATCGCCAATCACGAAACGTTAACGAAGTAGGAGTGATATCGATTCATTTATCTCTTGTCAGTGCCACGTTGTTGAATCTGTACACACGTCATAAACACGCTAGCAGCTATTGATGTGGATTCGTTAATTAGTATTTTTCACGCCTTTGCTTGTTACACATATTCCATATTATGGTGGGTGTGATATACTCTATTGAATACGTAACCACACGAAAGCTCTGTATACGCCATTCAGTACTTCTAGCGGCATTGTGTATTTCGCAAGGACGATCGACAGCCGGGGTGTGAGCAAGATTATTAGGGACGACATTTATCTCCATGATACTCATTTATCTACACTGGTAACGATGTTTCTGCTTTGATGTAGGGAACTCCGAGCAAGAGAATATAACTGGTAAGTGCGATACAGTCTGTATATATGCTTTGGGAATCATTGATGGAAATATTAATATGAACATAAATATTCACTAAGTTTGAGAGGAATTCCCGCTTTTGACGAACATAACGACTGCATAACCAAGACTAAAAATACCAAATAGATTATATGGAAACAAAGGATTTTTCTGTAGCTAAATTCTGGCTCTTTGATCATTTATAATGTTGACGTTCAATACTACAGACCACATTACACTAGATCTGAACTGTTATTGAGATCGCTATGTATACTGAGTATAACACGTGTGCACCTAATAAAACACAACCTGTTGCTTGCAAATTCCTATTGGACCAGATTTATATGACCTAAATCAATTTTTGTATTAATTCAGAACTTACAGCGTAATTAATTTACACAGTATACTTCGGAAATATCCCTAAGTCTTACAAATGTTACTGTAATAGTTGAATTGCGCACACTTGTCATATGACAGTATGTAATTGCTAGGCTTAAAAAATGCTAATATGTTGGCTTTTGTCAGGGAATTGTATTAACATTTTAGTTATTTTGCCGTGACGTTTCATATCAACCGACTTAATCATTTGTTTGTTACTATCTTAGTGTAATACTATCTCAAAGATTATTTTGTGTTTTTTTTAAGTCTTTTGTTTATCAAAACCAATTACACATGCCAGATTGCGAATTGCTGCATCACTGAAGTCCAAAGTGCGTCCATAATCTATGACAAACATGGCTCATATTTCATGTCGCGATATCATGTTATTTTTTTTTCCATCTCGGTTTTGCCAGATTGGTCTATTGAGACCCATTATGAATGCGAACTTACTACGTCACAGACGTAAAGTAACATAATAATCGATGAAACCTCATAATGGTCTGAGATGAAATATAGCTCATATTTCATGTCGCAATTTTATGTTTTGTTTCATTTTATCAGCAATCTTACTCACCGTAATGAGCAACTGTACAAGGATATGCATTACATAATTGAATAAATTAATGCTTGTCAAATTGCTACAATGAAATTACTCCTGTTAGGAATTGGCGGGGAAAAGGGGTGGCAGACCTAGCTTTTTTCAGCAATGCAGCGATTGTAATAAGGCTAACAAAGGAAGTGTTCACTATTTCCTCAGTGTTTAATAGTAAGATTTGTGTCGGATCAAACGTTAGTAATTCGCTTTGTTTCAGGTTTCGTGATTTTAATTGTATTTAAGTAGGGTTCACGTCCCTTTAAAACTCCAATTGATAGTCAGGTCCGCACCCAAAAATCAGCGCCCTACTGCAATGACGATTTTAAAATATTGCAATTCTTCTGGATACAATCGACCCCTAATTAACATGTACAGTGTCTACTTAAGATTTTCAGGGGATGTATTTTCAGTTGTGGATTAGAAAAAGCATTACTCAAGTTTCAACAAGCAGGTTTAACATTTTACTAGCCTACCTGTAGACTCGAAAGACTATCGCTATTACACTAAATATCCGCTGTCCTAACTGACATTTTCAATTCAAAATGTCAGTTAGGATAGCGGAATAGTGAAGTCACGCGAGAAATAGAAACTGACATCAACTTAAAAAGACAATATAAAACTGTTCTTCCAATCTGTAATGGCTGTACATCTGATGGGGAGAAACCAATAACACAGAGACCATTTGGAAAACAATGGGAAACATAACTACCTGAACTAGACCACTCACATATAAAATAAATAATTAAAACAGAAACAGACTCTTTAACGGCACCATCCAAGACACATTGTTATTTCACAGTGTCGCGGAAGAAATAACAGCTCTGGTTTGCATTCTTGAGCAAGAACAGCACAGTACAACACAGCGTAGTGCTTATACGTGATGTTGCTAACAACAACACATTACACCACAGGGTAGTCGGTATAATTCAAGTCTCCGGGTTTTTCCCACTCTGTAATTGAATATATTTTTTAAACTCGTGTGTTCTTATTGTGTGAAACTGAGTGCTCGATTGTGAACAGTTGGGTAAACGCGAGCCCATGGGAGACTATAGTAACTGGGAAACATTAAAAAAATAAAAGTTGAACATTTTACGAATAACAAACTCATTTGAAGAATATGAGAATTAAAAAGAATCTCTCGAGGGATCAGTGTCAGTCATGCGTTATTGGTGATGTTGGCAGCTACAGCCGTGCTAGGAACAACACGTTGAAACACAGAGTGGCTGTTCTCGGTGATGTTAGACTGCAAACAACTTCAGTGTTGTTCCCGCCATCGTTTGTGATACACATGACGACGTTAATAAACTCAGCAGGGTGGCTCCCCTGTTGACATTTTACAACAATGGACTTAAATAGATACATATTAATAATTTGTGAGACATTAGCGGCTTTTCAGTTTGTTGGATTGAAATTTAATAACTAGCTGCGTGTACTAGACATGCTAATACAGCAGCTCACATTTCATCAAACACTTAAAATAGATATTGCTGATTCACCTGTGTTGTCATGGTTACGATGTAAACCGAAGTGAAAAGGTCAGACCAGAGGAAAAGAGAAAATCTAACGAACCTAGAATATAAAAAATACCACCGGGAATGAAAATGTGTATAAAATGTAGATGTAATATGTGGAATTAGAAGACGCAGTTTCGTGGATTGAGGATTCAAGTTGGTGTGAAAGGTGAAAGGTCAGCAAATCCTCATGTGTAAAGTATATATGTGTTCAACTTTAACCTTCGTTATTTTTTTTCTAGATTTTACAAACAATTATTCAACTGTTTTAGTCTTTTTACAATACCTCTAACAAGAAATTTCAAACTCGTATATAACGCTAAACCAGTAGTCGGTTACCATGGAAATATCATTTTTAATTCAAACGTGGGTGACAGATTTAAATTTTTCATTGGTTTCCTTAAAATATTCATATCGTTCTATTTGCGTGTTTTACTAATAGACTGTAAAATTGGACGATTTATCAGAGCTTCTAAGGTGTTCTACGGGCTGTTTTTTCGTATCCCAAGCAATACACCCAAGTTGTTAGATATCCTAAAACTAGTAAAATCGCCAACGTTTCAAATATGTTTTAACTAGTGGATGTAAGACCCTGTGGCTTCCTTACACATTGCACAATGGGTCCCTACAACAAGTAAAATCGCCAACGTTTCAAATAAATGTTTTAGCTACGTGGATAATGGATGTAAGACTCAACGGCTAGCTACTGCATGCTTTGCTCAGTTGACCCGTACGCGAGATCATAGTCCCCGAACAGGTAAATCACCGATGTTTCGAATTAGTATTTTTTAAACTTAGAAATTGACTCTTCAAACTGCCATTCTTACTTTGTTCAAGAATATTCCAAGGTAATCTCTGTTAATAAAAATAACCTGACGTCACCGTAAATACTTTGAAATAGAGGTCAAAATGAAATCAATATTTAGTCATTTTTTAATCCAATATGGCCGCCGATTTAATAAATAATGTTGGGTTCTTATATAGCGCTTTCCCATGCCGTGCTCAAAGCCCTTTACAATTATTACCCCTGGCTCGAATCAGAACGGCACAACGGCCCTTTTAGTCTTTCTCAACTCCCCGGGCAGTATACAATCAATTGCAGCCATTTCAGCGCATAGGATTAAAGCCTTCACATTGCAATCTACATCCTACCAGGTCCCCAATTATACAGCTGGGTTGACTGAGGCACAGTTGTGGTTCAAATGTTGCCCAAAGACTTTAGCCACTCAGAAACAAACAGCGGCGACTCGTCTAGCGCCTCGTAGTGACAAGGCCCCTTGGGTGATTACTCGTACTTTTTTCTTGGCTGGATGAAGAATATTGGGAAATAATATCTAATTGGCTTTCGTGTGTTGAATACCTGCCAAATCGAATAATTTGAAAACGAAGGTGTAAATGGCAACCATTGTTATATACGAGTCTCGCGAGATCGGCTGCGAGACGTAAAAATCCCTTATTGTAAATTTTCTTTTAGGGCTGGAGGGGCACATCCAAAAAGCGTCGCGATAATAGGGGACTGGACTAAGCACCCTTAACAACAGCATTGTTTGCAGTCTAATGAATAAAAAAATATTAATGTTAATTCCATCAAGATGTGTGTATTTAAGGTCTAACAAATCAATCCATGTATTGATTAAATGGGTTTCACGATTAGTTGTAAATGCCTACGGTGAAATGATACACTTCAAATATAGTTACAAATCAATGAGTTAGCTAGAATAACATAAAAGAGGGAATATTGCAAATGCTATAGCCTTAATTAAAAGGTATACTGGATTTCAGTCTCAACGATTGAGAGTTAATATGGCGTAAAATAAAATTGTTTACCCACTGTGTTTGCCTACATATATACAAACATAATGGGTAGATAAATTTACTTTTTAATTATTTGCTGTTCATATAAGTGTGTGCATGTTGCAAGTGCATGCATGCATGTATGTATATATGTATGTATGTATGTATGTATATATGTATGTATGTATGTATGTATGTATGTATGTATGTACATGTATGTATGTATGTATGTATGTATGTATGTATGTATATGTATGTATGTATGTAGATGTATGTATGTATGCATGTATGTATGTATGTATGTATGTATGTATGTATGTATGTATGTATGTATGTATGTATTATGTATGTACATGTATGTATCGTATGTATGTATGTATGTATGTACATGTATGTATGTATGTATGTATGTATGTATGTATGTATGTATGTATGTATGTATGTATGTATGTACATGTATGTATGTATGTATGTATGTATGTATGTATGTATGTACATGTGTGTGTGTGTGTGTGTGTGTGTGTGTGTGTGTATGTGTGTATGTATAATGTATGTATGTATGTATCCACACTTTGGCCATTGGTAACATCTGGACTGTTACTCCTGCTATCGAGAGTCCCCATCAACCAAAACTTGGATTACATATACAACTATAGCCAAATACAGGATGAAATGGAGTCTAGAAGTAGAAGACTGGCCCAAGATACAGTATATGGGCGTAGATATGAGTGTCTACGAAGCACAGTCCACAGGGATCTGTCAGGTTTGTGAGATCATATGAAGGATCATCTCCAGAGTAACATGTACCACAGTTATCAGTTTTGTCTTCTTTTGAAAAATAAAGATAAAATATAAAACCTCTCGTAAATTATCATCAGAATTAATTTGCAAGTTTTGAATTTGATTTTCAAAATTTGAATATGATAAGTGATGGCCATGTTATGATAGTGATTGGAAAAAATCACCTGTGCAAATAAAGAGATGAGATAAAACAAGTTGTTCACTGTAGACATCTAAAGTTTGAAGTGGATGCAATATGAATACAGTTTTTGAATGATGTACCTTGATTTATGCAAATTAGTTGGTCAGATTTGGCAATATTGAAGTGTCGTCTGCTGAAGTGAAAATTACTATGAAGTAAAATAAGTGCTGTAACACCTGCAATATGTCTAGGTAACATGAACGATAACTTGTATACAAGAAAGAAAATCGGGTATTGGTCTAACACGCACACACACATACACGTACACACACATACACGCACGCACACACACACACACACTCAAACATACACGCACACACATAACCCCTCCAGCCCACACACACACACACACACACACACACTCACACACAAACATAGGTTAATTTATTGCCTGAACATTTATAATTAGCTCTAAATATAACGCCAACCCTTGCAAAACGAAGATAAATATAAGGTCACCTGTAGAGGGCAGTATACATCGCCAAAAGTCGATTTCTTCACAAAGGTCAAAAAAGCCGAAATTGGGGCCGTTTGGACTGCAAAAACGCATTATTGCGTAATAGTTGAAAAATGCGACTTTTCTTCTTTTAATCGATAATAGCGTGTCCACGGCCAAACCAAATCATCTCTTTTACGTTTCATAATATCAAACATGTAATTTAGAGTGGTTTTTGAAAAATTAAAATCAATATTTCTGAAAACATTAATAAAAAAATTAATAAAAACTGCCATACTTTGGTTATAAACTGAAATTCAAGATTTCTTACCACTCGCAACACATCAATTTATGCATTAATAATGATAGGTCAACTGTAGATGGCAGTATACATCGCCAAAAGTGGATTTCTTCACAGAGGTCAAAAAAGCCGAAATTGGGGCCGTTTGGACTGCAAAAACGCATTATTGCGTAATAGTTGAAAAATGCGACTTTTCTTCTTTTAATCGATAATAGCGTGTCCACGGCCAAACCAAATCATCTCTTTTACGTTTCATGATGTCAAACATGTAATTTAGAGTGGTTTTTGAAAAATTAAAATCAATATTTCTGAAAACATTAATAAAAAAATTAATAAAAACTTCTATACTTTGGTTATAAACTGAAATTCAAGATTTCTTACCACTCGCAACACATTAATTTATGCATTAATAATGATAGGTCAACTGTAGATGGCAGTATACATCGCCAAAAGTCGATTTCTTCACAAAGCTCAAAAAAAAACGAAATTGGGGCCGTTTGGACTGCAAAAACGCATTATTGCGTAATAGTTGAAAAATGCGACTTTTCTTCTTTTAATCGATAATAGCGTGTCCACGGCCAAACCAAATCATCTATTTTACGTTTCATAATATCAAACATGTAATTTAGAGTGGTTTTTGAAAAATTAAAATCAATATTTCTGAAAACATTAATAAAAAAATTAATAAAAACTGCCATACTTTGGTTATAAACTGAAATTCAAGATTTCTTACCACTCGCAACCCATCAATTTATGCAATAATAATGATAGGTCAACTGTAAATGGCAGTATACATCGCCAAAAGTCGATTTCTTCACAAAGGTCAAAAAAGCCGAAATTGGGTCCGTTTGGACTGCAAAAACGCATTATTGCGTAATAGTTGAAAAATGCGACTTTTCTTCTTTTAATCGATAATAGCGTGTCCACGGCCAAACCAAATCATCTCTTTTACGTTTCATGATATCAAACATGTAATTTAGAGTGGTTTTTGAAAAATTAAAATCAATATTTCTGAAAACATTAATAAAAAAATTAATAAAAACTGCCATACTTTGGTTATAAACTGAAATTCAAGATTTCTTACCACTCGCAACACATTAATTTATGCATTAATAATGATAGGTCAACTGTAGATGGCAGTATACATCGCCAAAAGTGGATTTCTTCACAGAGGTCAAAAAAGCCGAAATTGGGGCCGTTTGGACTGCAAAAACGCATTATTGCGTAATAGTTGAAAAATGCGACTTTTCTTCTTTTAATCGATAATAGCGTGTCCACGGCCAAACCAAATCATCTCTTTTACGTTTCATAATATCAAACATGTAATTTAGAGTGGTTTTTGAAAAATTAAAATCAATATTTCTGAAAACATTAATAAAAAAATTAATAAAAACTGCCATACTTTGGTTATAAACTGAAATTCAAGATTTCTTACCACTCGCAACACATCAATTTATGCATTAATAATGATAGGTCAACTGTAGATGGCAGTATACATCGCCAAAAGTCGATTTCTTCACAAAGGTCAAAAAAGCCGAAATTGGGGCCGTTTGGACTGCAAAAACGCATTATTGCGTAATAGTTGAAAAATGCGACTTTTCTTCTTTTAATCGATAATAGCGTGTCCACGGCCAAACCAAATCATCTCTTTTACGTTTCATGATGTCAAACATGTAATTTAGAGTGGTTTTTGAAAAATTAAAATCAATATTTCTGAAAACATTAATAAAAAAATTAATAAAAACTTCTATACTTTGGTTATAAACTGAAATTCAAGATTTCTTACCACTCGCAACACATTAATTTATGCATTAATAATGATAGGTCAACTGTAGATGGCAGTATACATCGCCAAAAGTCGATTTCTTCACAAAGCTCAAAAAAAAACGAAATTGGGGCCGTTTGGACTGCAAAAACGCATTATTGCGTAATAGTTGAAAAATGCGACTTTTCTTCTTTTAATCGATAATAGCGTGTCCACGGCCAAACCAAATCATCTATTTTACGTTTCATAATATCAAACATGTAATTTAGAGTGGTTTTTGAAAAATTAAAATCAATATTTCTGAAAACATTAATAAAAAAATTAATAAAAACTGCCATACTTTGGTTATAAACTGAAATTCAAGATTTCTTACCACTCGCAACCCATCAATTTATGCAATAATAATGATAGGTCAACTGTAAATGGCAGTATACATCGCCAAAAGTCGATTTCTTCACAAAGGTCAAAAAAGCCGAAATTGGGTCCGTTTGGACTGCAAAAACGCATTATTGCGTAATAGTTGAAAAATGCGACTTTTCTTCTTTTAATCGATAATAGCGTGTCCACGGCCAAACCAAATCATCTCTTTTACGTTTCATGATATCAAACATGTAATTTAGAGTGGTTTTTGAAAAATTAAAATCAATATTTCTGAAAACATTAATAAAAAAATTAATAAAAACTGCCATACTTTGGTTATAAACTGAAATTCAAGATTTCTTACCACTCGCAACACATTAATTTATGCATTAATAATGATAGGTCAACTGTAGATGGCAGTATACATCGCCAAAAGTGGATTTCTTCACAGAGGTCAAAAAAGCCGAAATTGGGGCCGTTTGGACTGCAAAAACGCATTATTGCGTAATAGTTGAAAAATGCGACTTTTCTTCTTTTAATCGATAATAGCGTGTCCACGGCCAAACCAAATCATCTCTTTTACGTTTCATAATATCAAACATGTAATTTAGAGTGGTTTTTGAAAAATTAAAATCAATATTTCTGAAAACATTAATAAAAAAATTAATAAAAACTGCCATACTTTGGTTATAAACTGAAATTCAAGATTTCTTACCACTCGCAACACATCAATTTATGCATTAATAATGATAGGTCAACTGTAGATGGCAGTATACATCGCCAAAAGTCGATTTCTTCACAAAGGTCAAAAAAGCCGAAATTGGGGCCGTTTGGACTGCAAAAACGCATTATTGCGTAATAGTTGAAAAATGCGACTTTTCTTCTTTTAATCGATAATAGCGTGTCCACGGCAAAACCAAATCATCTCTTTTACGTTTCATGATATCAAACATGTAATTTAGAGTGGTTTTTGAAAAATTAAAATCAATATTTCTGAAAACATTAATAAAAAAATTAATAAAAACTGCCATACTTTGGTTATAAACTGAAATTCAAGATTTCTTACCACTCGCAACACATCAATTTATGCATTAATAATGATAGGTCAACTGTAGATGGCAGTATACATCGCCAAAAGTGGATTTCTTCACAGAGGTCAAAAAAGTCGAAATTGGGGCCGTTTGGACTGCAAAAACGCATTATTGCGTAATAGTTGAAAAATGCGACTTTTCTTCTTTTAATCGATAATAGCGTGTCCACGGCCAAACCAAATCATCTATTTTACGTTTCATAATATCAAACATGTAATTTAGAGTGGTTTTTGAAAAATTAAAATCAATATTTCTGAAAACATTAATAAAAAAATTAATAAAAACTGCCATACTTTGGTTATAAACTGAAATTCAAGATTTCTTACCACTCGCAACCCATCAATTTATGCAATAATAATGATAGGTCAACTGTAAATGGCAGTATACATCGCCAAAAGTCGATTTCTTCACAAAGGTCAAAAAAGCCGAAATTGGGTCCGTTTGGACTGCAAAAACGCATTATTGCGTAATAGTTGAAAAATGCGACTTTTCTTCTTTTAATCGATAATAGCGTGTCCACGGCCAAACCAAATCATCTCTTTTACGTTTCATGATATCAAACATGTAATTTAGAGTGGTTTTTGAAAAATTAAAATCAATATTTCTGAAAACATTAATAAAAAAATTAATAAAAACTGCCATACTTTGGTTATAAACTGAAATTCAAGATTTCTTACCACTCGCAACACATTAATTTATGCATTAATAATGATAGGTCAACTGTAGATGGCAGTATACATCGCCAAAAGTCGATTTCTTCACAGAGGTCAAAAAAGCCGAAATTGGGGCCGTTTGGACTGCAAAAACGCATTATTGCGTAATAGTTGAAAAATGCGACTTTTCTTCTTTTAATCGATAATAGCGTGTCCACGGCCAAACCAAATCATCTCTTTTACGTTTCATGATATCAAACATGTAATTTAGAGTGGTTTTTGAAAAATTAAAATCAATATTTCTGAAAACATTAATAAAAAAATTAATAAAAACTGCCATACTTTGGTTATAAACTGAAATTCAAGATTTCTTACCACTCGCAACACATCAATTTATGCATTAATAATGATAGGTCAACTGTAGATGGCAGTATACATCGCCAAAAGTGGATTTCTTCACAGAGGTCAAAAAAGTCGAAATTGGGGCCGTTTGGACTGCAAAAACGCATTATTGCGTAATAGTTGAAAAATGCGACTTTTCTTCTTTTAATCGATAATAGCGTGTCCACGGCCAAACCAAATCATCTCTTTTACGTTTCATAATATCAAACATGTAATTTAGAGTGGTTTTTGAAAAATTAAAATCAATATTTCTGAAAACATTAATAAAAAAATTAATAAAAACTGCCATACTTTGGTTATAAACTGAAATTCAAGATTTCTTACCACTCGCAACACATCAATTTATGCATTAATAATGATAGGTCAACTGTAGATGGCAGTATACATCGCCAAAAGTGGATTTCTTCACAGAGGTCAAAAAAGCCGAAATTGGGGCCGTTTGGACTGCAAAAACGCATTATTGCGTAATAGTTGAAAAATGCGACTTTTCTTCTTTTAATCGATAATAGCGTGTCCACGGCCAAACCAAATCATCTATTTTACGTTTCATGATATCAAACATGTAATTTAGAGTGGTTTTTGAAAAATTAAAATCAATATTTCTGAAAATATTAATAAAAAAATTAATAAAAACTTCTATACTTTGGTTATAAACTGAAATTCAAGATTTCTTACCACTCGCAACACATCAATTTATGCATTAATAATGATAGGTCAACTGTAGATGGCAGTATACATCGCCAAAAGTCGATTTCTTCACAAAGGTCAAAAAAGCCGAAATTGGGGCCGTTTGGACTGCAAAAACGCATTATTGCGTAATAGTTGAAAAATGCGACTTTTCTTCTTTTAATCGATAATAGCGTGTCCACGGCCAAACCAAATCATCTATTTTACGTTTCATAATATCAAACATGTAATTTAGAGTGGTTTTTGAAAAATTAAAATCAATATTTCTGAAAACATTAATAAAAAAATTAATAAAAACTGCCATACTTTGGTTATAAACTGAAATTCAAGATTTCTTACCACTCGCAACACATCAATTTATGCATTAATAATGATAAGTCAACTGTAGATGGCAGTATACATCGCCAAAAGTGGATTTCTTCACAGAGGTCAAAAAAGCCGAAATTGGGGCCGTTTGGACTGCAAAAACGCATTATTGCGTAATAGTTGAAAAATGCGACTTTTCTTCTTTTAATCGATAATAGCGTGTCCACGGCCAAACCAAATCATCTATTTTACGTTTCATAATATCAAACATGTAATTTAGAGTGGTTTTTGAAAAATTAAAATCAATATTTCTGAAAACATTAATAAAAAAATTAATAAAAACTGCCATACTTTGGTTATAAACTGAAATTCAAGATTTCTTACCACTCGCAACACATCAATTTATGCATTAATAATGATAGGTCAACTGTAGATGGCAGTATACATCGCCAAAAGTCGATTTCTTCACAGAGGTCAAAAAAGCCGAAATTGGGGCCGTTTGGACTGCAAAAACGCATTATTGCGTAATAGTTGAAAAATGCGACTTTTCTTCTTTTAATCGATAATAGCGTGTCCACGGCCAAACCAAATCATCTATTTTACGTTTCATGATATCAAACATGTAATTTAGAGTGGTTTTTGAAAAATTAAAATCAATATTTCTGAAAATATTAATAAAAAAATTAATAAAAACTTCTATACTTTGGTTATAAACTGAAATTCAAGATTTCTTACCACTCGCAACACATCAATTTATGCATTAATAATAATAGGTCAACTGTAGATGGCAGTATACATCGCCAAAAGTCGATTTCTTCACAAAGGTCAGAAAAGCCGAAATTGGGGCCGTTTGGACTGCAAAAACGCATTATTGCGTAATAGTTGAAAAATGCGACTTTTCTTCTTTTAATCGATAATAGCGTGTCCACGGCCAAACCAAATCATCTATTTTACGTTTCATAATATCAAACATGTAATCTAGAGTGGTTTTTGAAAAATTAAAATCAATATTTCTGAAAACATTAATAAAAAAATTAATAACAAATGCCATACTTTGGTTATAAACTGAAATTCAAGATTTCTTACCACTCGCAACACATCAATTTATGCATTAATAATGATAGGTCAACTGTAGATGGCAGTATACATCGCCAAAAGTCGATTTCTTCACAAAGGTCAGAAAAGCCGAAATTGGGGCCGTTTGGACTGCAAAAACGCATTATTGCGTAATAGTTGAAAAATGCGACTTTTCTTCTTTTAATCGATAATAGCGTGTCCACGGCCAAACCAAATCATCTATTTTACGTTTCATAATATCAAACATGTAATCTAGAGTGGTTTTTGAAAAATTAAAATCAATATTTCTGAAAACATTAATAAAAAAATTAATAAAAACTGCCATACTTTGGTTATAAACTGAAATTCAAGATTTCTTACCACTCGCAACACATCAATTTATGCATTAATAATGATAGGTCAACTGTAGATGGCAGTATACATCGCCAAAAGTCGATTTCTTCACAAAGGTCAAAAAAGCCGAAATTGGGGCCGTTTGGACTGCAAAAACGCATTATTGTGTAATAGTTGAAAAATGCGACTTTTCTTCTTTTAATCGATAATAGCGTGTCCACGGCCAAACCAAATCATCTCTTTTACGTTTCATAATATCAAACATGTAATTTAGAGTGGTTTTTGAAAAATTAAAATCAATATTTCTGAAAACATTAATAAAAAAATTAATAAAAACTGCCATACTTTGGTTATAAACTGAAATTCAAGATTTCTTACCACTCGCAACACATTAATGTATGGATTAATAATGATAGGTCAACTGTAGATGGTAGTATACATCGCCAAAAGTCGATTTCCTCACAAAGGTCAAAAGGTCAACTGTAGATGGTAGTATACATCGCCAAAAGTCGATTTCCTCACAAAGGTCAAAAAGAAACGAAAACAATTTTGTAGATGAAATGGATTATTTCAATTTGTCCTCACAGAAATAAAACAAACCAAAGTCTTAGTTTATTATACCAATATTTTATTGCCTTGAATATTTTTACTTTGATGTGACAAAAGTATATATTGACAGGAAATGTAACTGATAAGGTTCTCTGCCTTTTGAGTATGCATGTGTGTATGTATGTATGTATGTATGTATATATGTATGTATGTATGTATGTATGTACGTATGTATGTATGTGTCTATGTATGTATGTATGTATGTATGTATGTATGTATGTATGTATGTATGTATGTATGTATGTATGTATGTAAGTATGTATGTATGTATGTATGTATGTATGTATGTATGTATGTATGTAAGTATGTATGTATGTGTGTATGTATGTATGTATGTGGGTGGGTGGGTGGATAGGTTGGTGTTTTTGTGTCGTTTGTTACAATCTCGGATTAGTTACTTACCACATCTGATTCAGACTACATCGAAATGCACCAGGGTTTCTGTACAAATACGTGTTCGAAAATTCAATTCACTGACATAATCCACTTACTAAAGAATTCCTATATGGACAAACTGACAACAGGAGAATCGCGAGTTAAGTTAAGTCTGGAGTGTGCCAAACTAATTAAAGTTAGACGCCTAAGACTTCTACTATAGTCTTATGCGTTGCTATGTATAAGCCTTGTATTAGGACACGACCATTGTAGTATGGAATTCCAATAAATATACACTTTAATTATTGATTTTTCATACAACGTGTGTACGGAGCGTAATACAGAATTCCATAGTTTATGGCATGTATCTGAAGCTTTATAGCAACGACAGAGATAAATGAAATATACACGATTGATATTTGTTGACTGTAATTCGACACGTTTCAGTCGACCAGTGTCTATATGTTACTCAGTCTTCGATCACGACTGTAAGTTGTCTCGTGTGGAGTTATCACTGTAAGTATTGAATCTAGTCAGCTGATGTGGAAAATCTGAAGTACATGTATTAGGTAAAGTACGTGATTTGTTTTATTTAAATATAACATGTCTACAACTACTATTACAACAGGTTCAACGAGAACTAAAACTGTAATATTTGCTAAAACAAGTTAACCTGACGCAAATGTCATCTGTCTCGACAAAAATTCTTACCAACATTGCTCCAAAAATCGTATTAACATTGCCACATTACCGCCTGTCTCAACAAATATCTTTATTAACACTGCCATATTTTATCGTCTTGCTTGCCAAAATTTTATGAACATTGCTACACGTTATCGTCTGGCTTGGGAAAATGTTTACGAACATTGCTATTGTGCTGTACGTGTGAGTGAACCGAATCTTTAATTGAAAGGTTAAAATTTAACGATTGTACTTAAATTTGTGTCGAAGCAGACGCAATAAAGTGTAGCAATGTTAGTAAGATTTGTCGAGCTAGCCAGACGATATCTCATCAGACCACACTAGAAAATAGTGGTCTGAGATAAAAATGTATCAGACTGTGTTAATAATAAGACTTTGTCAAGCCAGGTGACATATAATGTTTTAGGTTAGATGGCTTTCATTTTACATTTTTATGATATTGAAAATGTAGAACAGATTGAGGGCAAAGCAAAGTGGATTCATATTTTTATTAAGCTAGATAATCTTGATTGGGATTAGATTATAAGATAAAACTCGCCGATAGCCTTCCTTGCCTTATATACATGTGTATGAACCACAAACGACAGACTGTTTTACTGTTGCCTCGATCGGGTAGACATATTTGACTAGCTGACAGTTGTCATTTGTAGCTGATATAATTACGTCTTTCAATGCGACAACACGATATATGGCTATATAAGAACACTCAACCTTCATATTCGATTTTCTCAAATTCGTTTTTTTCCTATAAAGAATCTAGTCACCATGGTTACTCTACAGAAAAGAAAAACGATAAGCAAATATATCTGTTCTTTCGTTACCACCAATTAGTACTGATGGGTATGGATCGCAATACAACTCAGGAAGTAATACTCCATAGCTAATTAAAACAGTATAGTATTCTATCCAAACGTGGACTTTGAACTGAACTCCGTCTCTAGAATTCATCATTTTCACCAACAAGCACAGCCATAAATGTCAGTGGTTAACGTGACAGGGAAAATACTCACGTAATGATTTTTTTTAAATGCCACCAGATTACAGATCCTTTGAATGTAAACTTTAGAATATATATCTATAACTAAAATCTTACATTTGGCATTGTTCGACTTTAATAGTGTCTGTCTGTATATTCATATGTATGTATGTATGTATGTATGTATGTATGTATGTATGTATGTATGTATGTATGTATGTATGTATGTATGTATGTATGTATGTGTGTGTGTGTGCGTGCGTGCGTGCATGCGTGCGTATGTACGTACGTACGTACGTACGTACGCACGCACGCACGCACGTACGTACGTACATGTACGTACGTATGTATGTATGTATGTATGTATGTATGTATGTATGTATGTATGTATGTATGTATGTATGTATGTGGGTGGATGGATAGTACGTATGTACACGGGCGTGCATATGCATGTGGGCAAATGTGCATGTATGTGTGTGTACGTGCGTGGATGGATGGATGGTTGGGTTGGTGGCATGCGCATGGGGGAGAGAATGATAGGTGGTTACAAGGATGGATACACGCAAATAGAAAGGGGATCCATTGAAATAGCCATGGCGAGACAAATGAAAAAAAATAAATATATATAGATATATATATATAATATATATATATATATATATATATATATATATATATATATATATATATATATATATATATATATATATATATATATATACCTCTCCCTCTCGTATAGAACCAAACCAGAGATGTACAGACAAAATAAGAGTTAGATGGTTATGAAATGACGATTCATAATTACAATATACGTTATAATATAGGCAGCGTTGTTCATTCTGTGTTTTCCATTATAGCCAAACCTGTATTCAGTTGCACATTACAATTCATGTACACGAATCAACCTTTTTTTATTTCGTGTCGTGCTGATTATTTTGGTACAATCACAACGAGAGTTGTAAAAGCTAACAGACGTGACAAAATACCTCAATTGATTTCACTAATACCGCTCTCTCCACCACAGGTGATAGACCTGCCAAACTCAGGAAATAAACTACCGGCGTTACTATGGTGATACAGCGATACCAAACAATATGTGTAATCATTATGTACTGTAGTTTCTATAGTTGTTGAAGGTTGGCTAATTTCAGATGACTATCGATCATGTATTTATCATGAATGCCGCGATTTTGTTTTGACAGAGTCGAGCTCCGCAAATCCCTTCCCGTTCTTTAATATAGAGGGAGACGTGAATTCGAATGACTACATCACAGTATAACAGACAAATACGGAGTCGTTGCTTGTTACCATAGCTACATATATTAGTAGGCGAGGTGTAGATAGATATACATGTACATGTAACATAATGTGTATGGGCGTATGTACGGTTTGATGGATGGGTGAGTGGAATGCTAGGATTGATGTACAAACTATTAGCAGACGAATAGAGGATCATAAATTGATGGATGGATGGATGGATGGATGGAATGTATGGCCTGGGGACGGTACCAATGGCCACCTCTGGTCGGGGAGTATAGCCAGTGCTGGATACCCCAAGTCCCATTTTAGACCCGCTTTGACCAAAAATTCATACCCCATTTTAGACTATTACAGGTTTCTAAAATATGAAAGTTTTACATTTTCCTTAGGGGGCAACATTTTGGGACAATTAATAGCAGTTATGATTTGGTAAACTTTGGATGTTGGAACACATTTTAGACCAAGCCAAATAATAAATAATGCAAAGTGTACCCCGTTTTAGACTCTTCAGCTCGAAAAAAACAGACCCCATTTTAGACCAATTGCAAAGGGCTAGAAATCACAACCCAAAGTATGGCATGCGTACATATACATATACTCAAATAAGGGGAGTACCCCCCCCCCCCCCCCCATGGATGGATGGATGGATTGGTGGATGGAGAAACGTATACGTATGGATTCAGCTATGATACAAAACCAATCTCGCCTTTGTTTCCCTATTCATATTAAAACCACATTTCATTTCTTTTTCATTTTCCAGACACATACATTTGAAAACAAACAGTTTAAATGAAGCAAGAGGTACACATGGCGAAGTTGGATGTTGCCGGCCGAAAAATTCCGTCTAATCATACTGCCGACCATGACGTTGATGGCGCTATTCAAGATTTGGACATAAAGGTGAAAGAAGTCTTTCAGAGTATCATGCCATCGGCAAAAATTTCAAAGACCAAAGAATGGGAACGAAGTAAATCATGCGTCCGGGAAAAAGATGGACTATTAGGTTTCAAAGTTATGGGACCGTTCCAGAGTAGTAGTGAACAATACATGGAGATGGTTACAACGCGGGAACAAGAGAAAAATGCTATTTTGTCACTACGACCTCCAAAACCAATTGTTTTACCCTCACAGATGAAAAAACCAGTGGTCCGTTCACCAATTGATCCAAAGAGGGAGCTGTGGGAAGGTTCGTGGTCAAAATCATATATTTGGCCAAGTGTCGGCATTAGTGGCTATGAAATGGAACAAATAAACAGTTTTCGACAATACAGAATCAAGAGTCCACATATAAGTACCAAATTGTATCGGAACATTTCAGACAGCATAAACGAAAGAGATCTGAACCCGACAAGACGACACTTTGATTTGCCAATACAGTCGTCTTGTCCCACTTTCACGTCTTTAAAAACTTCTTACGAATCGTTTACGCGCTTGCCACTGCCTTCCAGTCCCGAATGTATTTCCCACGACTCGGAAAAATGTGGAAAGAGTAACAACTGCGATGTCCTAGGACGTCGATTTTGTCGCTGTTGTTCCGAAAGTTTGATGAAAGAGAAATTCTCCGAAAGACAGCGAAGATATTATCCAAATTTACAGGTAACGGAACTTCAGCCCTGGGGCTGTTGGCCGCGAGCTCTGAGTCGACAGAATTTACGAGAAATGGGCAATGTGAGAACAATTGCCAGTGCACCGCAACTTATAATGCAGAGAAGGTTAATGATGACGTCACATTTTAAATACCCTACTCTCGCCGACCGTCTCGTTAATTCTCGCAACGAAAAGGTGTCAGCTAGAACGTATACAACACCTGTAGACGATTCACACAGAAATGAAACTACTGTAAATTATCGGAAAAGACTCCCAAAGTTCAAGAAATTGTCATCGGATTCTTCTGTGCTTGATAAAAATTCCAACATGCCCCAGGTTGGGACAACAGACAAAGGCTTTTGTAATACGACTTCAGACGAAACCGTTAACGATGACGATGAACGTGTTGTCAGTTCTTCCAGCGGATATGCAAGTCTTCCGTACGATCGTCTGAAATCTGGGCACAGACATGTAAATGAAGGTGATGATGTCAGCAGCAGTGGTGATCCACCACCGTCCCCTTGTTCACCAATGCCAGTTCAACCTAATGTCGAATCTCAGTTCAATGTTAAAGGGCTATCGTTATCAGATGCGCATATGCGTGACACAAGCCTCATCACTAGAACAGCTGTTTCCGTTTAGCTTCAATATAACATATTTATGGGAAATTGTAAGATGACGGATACAAAACATAGAGGGGAAAGAATAAACTTATTTTGTAGTTATAATTAATAATGACATTGTGTTTAGAGTTTTTTTTATTAGATTTAAAAATCTATAACCTCAATTATATACTGAAGGTCACAAGTCGTACATATCCGATTTACATAATACATCATAACTGAATAATCCTGACACATACAAAACATAGACACACAGAAATACACACGGAGACAAACAGACAGAGCGACTACCATTCCCCAGTAATGTCTAGTTATTAATAATTTATTTATTTGTCAGCGCACGAGTATTTCCAAAGCATCAAACTAAATACTTTGACGAGCGCCTTCAACGGCCGATATATGAATGTTTTTTGTTTTATTTCGGACTTGTAATGATGTGCGCATACAAATGTTTGTATATAACATGGACAATCTACTGTTGGTACAGTATTTTTATACACATTCCTCTTTGATTTGTACTTTTAGACATGCCCTTGAATTGAGACAAATCCCACCAGTGTACTTAATATCATGTTTTTATGAAAACTATTTTTTGACATTGTTGAAGTGTGTTTGGTTGTGTATTGTACGTACGTTTAGTTGGCAATCTTATCAATATTATCACATTGATTTGACAGACATCTGGGTTCTTTATCATTCCTCTTAAATGTTGTCAAGGCGAATAAAAACATAGTGTCAATGATCTTGTAACACAACATTACAGTTTATGTGCTGATATTAAAATGCTATGAAATGCAGAGAGCGAGAGAGAGAGAGAGAGAGAGAGAGAGAGAGAGAGAGAGAGAGAGAGAGAGAGAGAGAGAGAGAGAGAGAGAGAGAGAGAGAGAGAGAGAGAGAGAGAGAGAGAGAGAGAGAGAGAGAGAGAGAGAGAGAGAGAGAGAGAGAGAGAGAGAGAGAGAGAGAGAGAGAGAGAGAGAGAGAGAGAGAGAGAGAGAGAGAGAGAGATGTGTTTGTCCATAGATCTAGAGACTGGAGGGGACGTACCCTCCATTGTCGTGGTTTGTCAAGCTATCGCATAAAAAGCCGTACCAGCTTTAGGTACGTACATGTCGAAGTTATTTTGGGTCCACATGAGTTGTTCTGTGTTTTTATATAGGTTCATCAAAATCTATTTTCAAGTCATAGATAGTCGGACGACACATTTCGATCGGGGTATTCCAACGAAAATCATAAACCCTCCTCAATGAAACGTCGCCTGGCTCGACAAAAATCTCATTCACATTGCTACATTTTATCGTCTGGGTAGACACAGCGTTTCGTCAATCGTCTGGCGTGACAAACATCTTTACCAATATTGTAATGTTACACTTTCTTTGAGCTAGCTACCATTACCATCGTCTCCAAATTTATACATCCCTGGTACATTGTAAATCTAAAGTTGGCACTTTCTTTGATATTTTTGAGACAATTGACTAAAATGTATCAATTGTAATTCAGTTCCTGTCGTGCCAGATGATAACATGTGGAAATATTAATTAATTTTTTGTCCAGCCAGACAAGAAGATATAACATCAAAGAGATATTTTGTCTAGCCAGACAAAAGACTTTAGCAATGACCAATGTTCGTGACGTCCAGCCAGGCGATGACATTTTGCTTCAGGGTTTCTGATTCTATCGCGGTACCTGCAATGACATGGGATCGAGGGAGAAAGCGGTCAACGCGTCCACTTCTCGCCGATGGCCGATGGGGCATACATTTAAAACTCGACTATTTTGGTCATTTTAACGAATATTGGTCTCGGAATGCATCGAATGAATCCATGATCTCAATATCGCCCGAAGTGTAAGTATATGCGGGTCAATGTTTACTGCTGTACACTTTGTCACTGTGCATTTGTTACTAAAGCATAGACAGTGAAGGGGAAACCAGTCTATGACAAAAGTAACCTTCTGTGTTATTGTTGGTGTGAACTTTAAGGAGCGGGACAATTTGTAAAGAAGGGTTTGCAATGTAGGCTAGGCTAAGCACAGACAAATATGACATGTAGGGGAAATATAATGTTGCGCCTTTAATCCACGCATCTCAGTATCAGTTGAATCTGAAAAAGAGTCGTGGAATCGAGTTTTTAGCTCTCAAATGTTTTCGTAAAAATGGCAAAACTTTGTTATTTGACTAAATCTGACAGTTGTTATTTGATAAACAATTTCAGTTCGAAAAATTTAGAAAAAATGATTCCGACTAGAAATCTGTCGCGTGCAACGGCACTAAGTAGTGACGATCGTGGTTGAGAGTCCAAAAACTGTCGAGAATCCCGCCAACAGACTAAAAGATTCGTTGACAGCACCAGGGTAGTGTTACACTATTTAATGATACTTAGAATACCAAAAGGATATTCTTACCTAACGGTCTTTATCACAGGCTGTTGCGGAGCTGCACCAAGTACTTGGTTTCATCCATAAATCAGTCAGCGTCCTGGCAAGTTCCCGTATCTAGCGTCGTCATTGACTTTCTTCGGAACCGGAGGTTTCCGATTTTCAACGATGACATGCACCCTCGTTCCACTATAATAGCAACGAAATCAGGTCCACGGGTTTTTACTTGTCGATTACGCAAGCGCGCACACACACACACACACACACACAGGGACGCGTAATCTTACTTATACGAATGGAGAAAAACAATACCATAGCCAATTATATTGTCAGTGTATCAAGTGAGCATAATGCGGCATGGAGAATACTTACATTCGAAGCAACAATATTCAAGTTTGTAGTCGTCGCACTGGCAGGTATAAAATCCTCAAGCCAAGCAACATTACGTGTCCTGTGAACAGACACAGACACAGACAGGTACCCTCACACACACACACACACACACACACATTTCGCCATTATTAATCACACATTTGATGCCTTACTCTATTTGTTTTTATTTACACAAACAAGCTCTCAACACATTATGTACATGCACTGCGTCAGCAAAAAAAAATCACTTAAAAATTTAGTTCCAAATTGAATAAATTACTAATTAATTGATTAATTGATTGATTGATTAATTGATTGATTGATTGCAAAGGTGACAATTAATGTAATAACTGAAATCCTGCAAAGCTGGAAAGACCTTCTTTCCAGCAAAGATTGATCACATCCTGTTGGAATAAAAATGTACATTTTACTTCTAATAAAGTCATTAAAACTCCTCCCCCCCCTAACAATGCAGTAGTCCCCCCCCCTAACCCCGAAGAATGCAGTCGTCCAATGTTGAAAGACATGACCATAAAAGAGGAGAATGCTTTGCATAAATCTAAATTTTTTTCCAAAAATAAATTGCTAAATTCTAACAAAAAAATAATCATTTGCTTTTTGGGTCAATTTCATTTTTATATGCAAAAACATTTTCACATTAGGGAGGTAGCAAACAGATTATCCCATGATCCATTGCAGCTATTTCATATTCAAATTAGCTGCCATTTTGCATAGCAAGCAAGTACATGAAAAGGGTACATCTGATTTAATAGGTTAATTTTTAGAGCATTTGATTCATTAAGAAGAAAACCTTAATGTTGCGCAAGATTTGGTATTCAATTTGTGTTGTATGAATTATGTGTATTTGTTTTATGACAAGTATTGACATTACAGACTACACATTCCAATAAATGAATTCACATTATACCAAACACAAACAAAATTGTAAACATTTGTACTGGAAATAAAGGATTTCTTCTCTGGTGATACAGTCACGACATCGCATTGGTTCTGTGATTCCAAGTCACAACAACACAATGTGTTGTGGTCCTCTAAATGCACTCTCGCAAACCAGGGCTGTTATTTTTTCTGCTACACTTCCACTGGGACGGCGCATTAAAACAGGCCATGGTTTGCGACAATGCTCCAAATGTGACAAAAAATCCAAAATCCTTATAATTTTCCAAAATTAAGCTCACATGGGTATACAATCAAATTAATCTTCAATTTTCTCCTCATTAAGTTTCAAAAACACTATAACATAAGGGGTCTCACTAGTTGTCTTTGACTCATAAAAACATAGCCCCTTAGGTCACACACATTTTCCAAGGCTGAATGAAAAAGAAATACTGGGTGAAAAATATCAGATCACATCACTCATTTTCCTCAGCGAAGAACACAAAAATGTTGGGAATACAAGATAATAATCATGAAATTACAGAACACGATCATTTTGCCTGCCAATAAAAAGTTGTTTTGTCTCATGAGTTGCATGTATTACAAGAACACTGATTGGTTAGTTCTTAGATCAGATACAGAGCTAACGAATCAAATCTTTCCTTACAGTGTTGTTGAGGACGATACATTGTACCCTACAAGGACACCTACCATCGAACAATTTGAAAACATTCACAATTTACTGCAAATATAAATGTACACAGAAATATCCCACTTTGTCTGGGCATACAAATTTTCCATTAGAATATACATATTTAACAGTGTTTCTGTGAAGGACAGCTAGAAGGTAAAATCTACCTAGCTGGGTTCTCACACAATTATATTGGAATTGAAACATTGCCATTCTAACCCCTTTTTACCTTTCTGTTATCAGGGTTCCCCAACCTTAGCAAAAAACACTGAACATGTATTTAACTTCATGCTTTCTGGCCCTACTGAGTTATCATAATTTCTGTGATTTTTGAAACTTTTTGGCATTAAATTTTAGTATGGTGTGAGAAAATTTGCTCAAGACTTCAGATGACCTTTGTGTGACCCCAGACTTCATATCAGAATATCCTTAAGTGTCATTTCATTTGTTGTTAAGTTTTCTAAATGCAAAAGCTCCCTCCCCAGCAACAAGACTTCAAAACATATGTACAACATGCTGTGAACTTCAGTAATCATGTGCATGACCTTTGACAGAGTTTCTGAAGGTTGTTGCACAAAGTTGAATTATGACAGTAGATCATTAACATTGTTAACCCTCTAACCAAATACATATAAGTTATTGCATCTTGAACAGTGCCCAGCAATAAGAAGTGAAGGTTTACACATGAGTATACTTTTCAATAAACTTTTTTTACCAAGTTAAATACAGTCGAAAATGTCAACTCAAGTTATCATTTACATAGTTGTGATGTCATCTACAGTCGATACCATTAACAAATTTCACATTTCTCAATAATAAACACATCACAGTAAGTAACAAATTGTGCTAAATTACCATCAAAAACTTAATGTCTGACATCATAGTCTACAAACAGCACCTGCTATTAATAACTCATTCATTTACATGGCCATCATTTAAACATAACAAAAGAAGGCAAAATTGCATATTTAGACACATTTTTGGTTCAACTGTCAAAGTCTCTAACTGATTGGCAAAGGTTACAATTCTCCATCATTTTCATCGTACAATAGATAGCACTTAACATTTCAGTGAACAGTGCCCTCAAGTATCATTTTCAGAGAATGGCACTCAAAAAACATTTTCAGTGACAATGCCCTCAAGTAACATTTCAGTGAACAATGCCCTCAAGTAAATTAAAGGGGAAAGTCAGAATACAATGGGTTAAGTTCATTTTCAGGATATATGAGAGTTATAGTAGAGATAATGCAATTGCTTTTTAAGCATGTCATTTGAACAGCTCTAAGTGTTATATCAACGTCAAAATAATCCCCTATCTGACTTGCACTTGTAAAGGCCATAGATTCAATCCTAGGTTCTCACATTAGTGTTATCTTATCAGTGGAGACTTAAGGGCCAGGGTTTCAATCCTAGGTTCTCACATTAGTGTTATCTTATCAGTGGAGACTTAAACGCCAGGGTTTTAATCCCAGGTTCTCACATTAGTGTTATCTTATCAGTGTAGACTTAAACGCCAAAGATTCAATCCCAGGTTCTCACATTAGTGTTATCTTATCAGTGGAGACTTAAAGGCCAGGGTTTCAATCCCAGGTTCTCACATTAGTGTTATCTTATCAGTGGGGACTTAAAGGCCAGGGTTTCAATCCCAGGTTCTCACATTAGTGTTATCTTATCAGTGGAGACTTAATGGCCAGGGTTTCAATCCCAGGTTCTCACATTAGTGTTATCTTATCAGTGGAGACTTAAGGGCCAGGGTTTTAATCCCAGGTTCTCACATTAGTGTTATCTTATCAGTGGAGACTTAAAGGCCAGGGTTTCAATCCTAGGTTCTCACATTAGTGTTATCTTATCAGTGGAGACTTAAAGGCCAGGGTTTCAATCCCAGGTTCTCACATTAGTGTTATCTTATCAGTGGAGACTTAAAGGCCAGAGATTCAATCCTAGGTTCTCACATTAGCATTTTCTCATAAGGATTACAAAGACCATTCTTTTGTTTTCGACCCATTTTTTCTCTAGCTGTACCAGACAACTTTTTTTTTTTTATCAGATTTAAACTTAATCCTAATCTGAACTTGCCCCTTTAAATTCTGTTCTTACAGTAAAAATACAACGCATCATCCAATCCATGGTCAATATTACATGTCCTGGCCAAGATGAAATACATAATGCTTAACTTCCCTACAAAGAAGCAAGGCACTTTTTACAACACCTTCTCATAATTAAGAACTTATCCAAAATCTAAATATACAATCAAAAAATCCAGGTGATCGTTTTCTATAAGACAGCCTACAAGCAGCACTGATCAACAACAACATCCGCAAACAGTGTTTAAGAACATCACATACAAACAGCGCCCCCTACAGTCCAAACAACAAAACTACGGTAGTTTGACAAGATTCAAATCAAGAAACCACTAGAAGATTGACATACATGTATTTGTTTTCGAGGATAGAACCAATTTTTTTTTCTGCAAAGTTCGCATGTAACTATGTGTTCACTTTAATCTTGAGACACATCAAATGTTCCGTATGACAAAGAAATTTTGCAAAAAGTTTGATAAAATGTTCCCAATATTTGACACATTTTGTACTTAAACAACTGTTAAACATAACTGCAGCCATTACCATTATCTATATAGTTAAATTACAACAACAAACCATAATGCTCACTCAATACCATTTCTTCAAACTGTATCTTTTTCAAAAACCCAGAAAGGAAGATTGTAAAGCTATGTCAAGACATCATAATAAGCTGGAATATTTTACATCATTTGACCAAAAGTAGTCTTGTGATTGGTTTGACCATTTTTCATGTTGGCTTTAAGTCTAATTTTCCCTCACCAAATCTCCCATAAAATGAGAGTATAGATACTAAATATATTATGCAGTAACCAAGACAACACAAATACGCAGATACAAAAAATCTCTAAAACCCTGTGTTTGCAAAAGGCAGTACATCTGCGATGATACCCTAGTAACAATGAGGGGGTAAAATTTGCTGATTTGCAATGTTTTGTACTACAAGCAACCATACCAATGAACTGAGTAAAAAAGATGTCATATTAGTCAGATTTTGATTCACATGAATTTTTCAAGATGGAAATACTGAAGAGTGGTCTACAGTTTGAGCAAACAAGGAACACCATCTTATAAACACTAAAAAAAAAGAAATTGAGAGCGGTTTTACTGCTTTGAAAACTAACCCTGCATGCTCAGATCAGAGAAAATATAACTTTTTAACCCTTTCATTCCTAGAGACGACATTGGAATAAATAGAAACTTGATTGTAAGAACATTTTCTAAAATTTAAGAATATTACTTCATTGGGAAGTAATATTTCTTGAATTCTGATCTAAAATAAAGTTGATCTTTTTCCAAAAATTACAGAGAAACAAGAATTTTTGTTCAAAAATTTTGGCGGGAAAGTTTCTAGTCCTGAAAGGGTTAAGCATACAAGATCCAGCTGCTCTTGCCATTGCATTTCCTGATAAAGCTACTCAATGTTTAAATGAAAACTTAACAACATCAAATAAATATTTTCCGACAAAGTACGATGATACAACACTGGAGGTAAAACCAGACCTTTTGAGTTTGAAATCGCTTTTGAAATAATTCTTGTATTTTAATGTTCTCTTGTACTTCATAAAGTCAATAGACTGGCTGCTTGACTGGTGATATAAATGTTGGTATGTATTGATGCTGGTTCAAATTGGTTAAAATTCACGAGTTGATTTAAGGAATGGTAGCGTACGTGGGTTATCTTCTACTGAATGCGATACAAGCAAGGGTAGTAACCGCTGCTATTACAACTACAACACCAACAGCCTTCCAGCCTGGTTCTTCTAGCTGATAGTAAAGAGCAGATGCCTATAGATAAAGCAAATTTATAACATCTTTAGTGAAAGATCTTTCTTTTTCCCCTTGCGGGATCATTTAAGTATTATAAACTATTATTATTATTTTATCATGCAATAATCTTGACTGAAATATTGTCATTTACCATGTTTCTAAGACTGAAAGGTAGTCTGTATTCAGATGCAGATTATATTTTGTCGTATTCCTAAAACACCTTCTGAAATATATTTAAATACTAGTTGTATGCAAATACATAACCTATAACATACAATCTATAATAGACAGCATGTACACTGCACATACAGAATGCACGCTACTCATCGAGGAATTGGACACATAAAATATAATCTAGCATCTGTACTACATTGTATCTCCTCAAACGCCCCAAAGTGGATAACCAGGCATTTGAGTTAGTTGTTCCATAAGAGGGCACTCATGAATATTCATAGAAATGAAAGTCTGGTAGGTAAGAATAGTTATCTTGACTTCATGGAACGTCCAACGCACACCATGTTATGTTTAAAGCTATTAATTAAAGCGACGATAGTATTAAAGATAAATTACAAAGTCAAGACTGTTGACAGTCTAACTGAAAGGTACAAGGTGTTAGATAGTGAGATTACACGTAAATGTATGACAACTCTCTCGGCTAGTTTGACAGGTAAGACTGTGGCCGTGAAACTGTGACAAGTCTTTCGGCTGCAAATGATACACTTGACAACAAATTAAGACTATAAAGTGTACTTACCCAGCCTCCTTGTTGTGCTATCCATGCAGAAATTCTTTCACCAATGATAAACTTGACTACAAATGTAACTACTTTATTGAAGAAACCTCTAAATCCTTTTTGTATAACATCCATGGCTATTCTGTACCCAAACATTAACAAGGCTACGATTCGTCCCCAGTTCAAACCATCCGTAAATATTCTGTACAAAGACAAGACAAAGTACTGCAGCAAATAAGTTATCTTAAAATAAAATTAACTTTGTGTTGTAGATTTCACAATAACAATTCTGTATAAAGGAGATAAATCAAAGTACTGCATCAATTATCTTAAAATAAATTAAATTAACTTTGTGTTGTAGATTTCACAATAACAATTCTGTATAGAGGAGATAAATCAAAGTACTGCAGCAATTAAGTTATCTTAAAATAAATTAAATTAACTTTGTGTTGTAGATTTAATAATGACAATTCTGTATAGAGGATATAAGACAAAGTACTGAAGCAATTAAGTTATCTTAAAAAAGAGTAAGTTTGTGTTGTAGATTTCACAATGACAATTCTGTATAGAGGAGATAAATCAAAGTACTGCAGCAATTAAGTTCTCTTAAACAGAGTAAGTTTGTGTTGTAGATTTCAATGACAATTCTGTATAGAGGATATAAGACAAAGTACTGCAGCAATTAAGTTATCTTGCATGCATAGAACTACACTAGATGTGTAGATGTACACATCATGAAATAGCATAGACATGATGAAAACAATATTGAGGGTGTGAACAATACTGGTGTTAAATCAAGTTTATGTCATCCTACATATGCAGAGTAGTACAGTTTAGTCACATTGAAGTGATTTGATGGATCAGGAAGTACAACATCAAGACTACATGTACAGTGGATTTCAAAATACCGTTCAGATTTTCTATTTGATAAAACCACACAGAAATTAATAAGAAACTTGACATGCGAGAGTTTGAAAAAATACAGCGTCAGCGATTGTAAGGGCAACATGGACACTTTCAAGATCTGGGAGTCACTGTTTGGACAAAAATGATTCCCAAATTTCCATTTTTATCAACTCTGTATATATTTTAACAGAAATCATGGTATAAACATTTAGAAAACCATCTTTGTCAGGAGATAAATCCAAATACTCCTAACAAGAGTTGCCACCATGTGATTTACTACAGAGGTCATGTTGTGGGTCAGCTCTCCATGCACCCATATTGTAACAATCATTGACGTTGTATTTTCCCAGACTCTGCTGGGGTGGAGCCCTCAACGGTGAGAATCTGGGTAACCAAGACTAGGCTAGAGGGTGAGTTAGGGTCTGGGTTAGAGGTCAAGTGTTTAGGTTAGACGGCAAGGCCATGAGTATAATGGCAACTTTTCACTTGCCTAAATGTATACAAAACAAAAATATGGAAAACTCTTTCGGCTTTTATATTGGCTGCAAAAATGTACATTGAGAAAATGAGACTGAAAGTTTTAATATAACCAGGTACCTACTTTCTGGCAATATTTGCAAAATGTTCATACGCTGTTGATGGTGTGACATCTAACGCTCGTATCATCGTACGAAATTCACCCGCATAGCGAGCATTGATGTCATCTCCTATCTGTGCTAGCCTCCTACCAACTTGAGCTGTAGGACTGATTGGAGTAAAGAAAAAACAACAATAATATAGATTGTTAATGAGTATAGAATTTACACACAATATTGAGACACTTTCTTTCGGATAACAAAGTAGACAAATAGACATGGAACTCAAGAATAACTTTCTGACTGGCTAACTCTTCTAATACTGGGTAAAAAAAACGTGTTAACACAGACCAGGCACTAAAACTGCATCAGTATCTGGCTACCCTACCTTACTTAGAAGGACCACAATGCATCAATGCTGTAATTATTTCAGCTATCCTAACCGCAATTTTGATTTTTTTCATATTTTCGCTCTTCTCCAAGAAGGATCAAAAGGATGAGCGAAAATTCTATAATTCAAAATAGCATTTAGGATGGTTGAAATAGGGTAACGTTACAGTGTGTTAGTCATTCAAGACTACAGGTAGGCTAGTATCAGACTAGCTCAGTGCTAAATACAGGGTCAACATAGTGTTAAGAGTGTGTGCCCCTTCAGCTAATACATGTATCACATGACATGGACGTACAGCTATGGTGGGTGTTTCCCTAAATTCATCTAATTTCTACAAGAAGATACTATGCAATGAAAATAAAATTTGTGCACATGCAATGCTTGTTGTTCCCTGAATTTCTGGAAAAAGGGTAAAAATATACATTTTTTATTAAAAATAAAATCTGAGTTTCTCACCTCAAAGGATTGGTAGTAAACCCTTGTAATTCTGGCACTGATGGTGTCTCACTGTCTGCCTGGAATTCTTGCTGAAACCTTTGGAACATAAAATTTCTGACGATACCCTCTGCTTGTTCTTGAACATTTTCTTCCGTATCTGGAGGCAGCTCTGTTTGGTTCTCTGTTCTAGTGAAGGTAGGCCTGTTACTGGCCATCTTGTGATATCTCTTGGTTACTATGGTAACTGAAAGAAGAAACATGAAAGAGTTCATTAAAATTACAGTGCACTTAATATCAATTAACATGCTTTTCTTGTTTTACTCTTCCTGAAACTGTTTACTGTATTTTGATCTGATTTGAGATTGAATGTTCATAGACTCTGGGTTCAAAGTATATAAAAATTTCTACTCAGAGTCAAAATATTTTGGAAGCAAATTCCCTTCTACAACATATCGCAAGAAAGTTTTCAAGAAATTATTTCTACCAAGTGCAATAAACATTCTTAATTCAGGTTCATAGTCAAATGGTATTTTAGAATTAACATAACATCCTATTGTGCTGAATTTTACTGTCATTTACATTCTGTTCTGTTCTTTGTTACCTATATGTATATCAGTGTTTTAGTCTTCAGTTGTCTATATTTTGTGTGTAAATTGTATTTTTGTCTCTTTGGGGTGAAGCTAAAGAGAAATTTCCAATGAGGACGATAAAGTTATATTGATTTGAACTAAATTTAGGTGAATGTACACGCATGATTTCTTTTTCAGTTTCACAGAAAAGATTTCAAATTCAATTTTTCCAAACTCACCTTATTGAGGTAATTTCCTCTACTGCACCGGAGACAGAAAACAAAGAGAGAAAGAAAGATGAAAATTAAACAAAAAAGAAATTACCACACACCACCAATCCAGTACTATTCTAAAACAGCTTTCAGTTTTGTTTTCTAGTCAGGAATGTTGTTTGCCAAATATTTCTGGTGATGACAAATTTTTTGAATGCTTCCATTACATCAATCCTATTTTAATAATAGCATGTTCTAACATGTACATGATGATGATGTCATCTCATTTGTTTATAGCATGACCTCTGACCTGCATTGTGTGGTTGCAAGCTAGAAGCAGTAGTATCACTATCACCTTCATTTGGCATAAACATGATTCTAGAGAACATTACAATGCATACAATTGCAATTAAGCAATATACAATGTATCAAGATCAGTGAGCCTAATCACAATGTATCAAGATCAGTGAGCCTGATCACAAGGTTTCAAGATCAGTGAGCCTGATCACAAGGTTTCATGTTGTTATCTAACATAAACACAAAAAACATTCCTTACAAAGTGTCTGCTCTGTATTTTTTTTTAATGATAACATAAACAAAAAACAAATGTATTCCACCTTTTGTTGCATTAACAGGCTACATCATGTACACCTTGCATGTCATGACCCCTGACCTTTGACCTGCCTAATTGAAATCTCTACCACCATTATACTTAAGCATTAATTTCATAAATACATTTAACATACACATACATGTACATCATGTACACCTTGCATGTCATGACCCCTGACCTTTGACCTGCATGGCTCTACCATTATAGTAATACATTCTTGAAGCACTAATTTCATAAACAGCACACATTGTACATACATATACAATTCAACTAGAATTTCAAGAATACATAATTCTCCCTCTTTACTTGTACATACTATCAATTATAATCTCGTTCTAATGTAGAGTCACACAGACAAGTTTCACGGAAAATCTAGCTAAATCTGCTGCTGGGGAAAGGATGAACAGTGCATGTCAGTAATAGTAATCTCAGGCTCACACACTGATGGTGGTTGTAGTTGGTTACTTGTTCAGTTTACTACAATCTCGACCTCAAGTTTGAATGTAACGTAAGTGATGTGAGGACGCGATAACGTCATCACATTTATATAAATGCTTCAATAGCCTTAACAACATGTACATGTATCACTGTTGGCAGTAAAAACAGAATTTTGAGCTGGAGAAATCAATTTGCTTGACTATACAGTGGAGATAATCATAAAACGTACAGGACTAGACTAAGCTAATTTTTTTCTTTTCTAGTTCTGGTGACGAGAAGCGTTAATCATTACAATAATAATAATAACTGTATTGCCACATATAAGCACAAAAGCTTATAACAGAAATTGGTGTAGTTTCGAAGATAAAAGACAAGTTAAAAGAAAACGACAGACATTGGTGTAGTTTCGCAGATAAAAGACAAGTTAAAAGAAAACCACAGACATTGGTGTAGTTTCGCAGATAAAAGACAAGTTAAAAGAAAACCACATAAAACAGGTAAGAATGTAAACTGAGATAAAATACAATGGTTGACATGAATTAAAAGCAGTGACATAATATGATCTACTAATAAATATATGGTAAACTAAAGAATTAAAACATGATGCTCTGTTTAGTGTGCGTACGGCCGTGGGGTAAAAACTGTCACAGAAACGATTTGTCCATTATTTCAATTATTCTATACTGTAACCCTGAAGGCAGTAATTCAAACATATTGTGTGCAGAGTGAAATTTGCGGTTGATTATCACTGTTATAGCGGTTGATTATTACTGTGAAATTCATCTTATTGTCACAATTATTCACCAGTGACAATAAGAATTGGACATGAATCAACATGATACAGCTTCATTTGTATTATTGTTCATAAACTTGAGGACAGGTTCAAAAGTGCAAAAACACAATGTACCGGTACTTGTACGTCACCACTGAACTTGACACTATAAAAATGACCTCAGTTCTTTGTTTTTTTAGAAAAATAATAATTTTATTTTGAAGAGTGAAGAAAGAAATATTGACATGTTTTTCTCTTCTTTTCTGTTCCCGGATATAAATATATAAACTGACATTGAACTATACATAAACAAAATTTTGGTCCATATCAATATAGTGCATGACTGGAAGCAAACAAGCACTCAAATATACCCAAGTAACACAGGTATAAAACGCAATGACACTCAACTGACATCATTTCATTTTTGTTGTAATACTCTGGCAATCGCAATTTGGTTTACAAAAATAGACACAAACTAAAACTATTGACAGTATTGTTGTTTGACGTGATAGATTGCACAAGTGGGTGATAACCATATCTCTATAATCACCCTGTTATCAGGATACAACGTAAACATTGGAAGTCCTCAAAAATGCACTCTATAGCATAATAAACACACTCTGTAACATCATAAAAGCACTCTGCAATATCATATAAATGCACTTTGTAACGTCATGGTCATCACGAATGCCAAGTTACTGTGAGTACAACTTAACCAACACTATACAAAAGTTTACACATATACCAACAATAGTTTGAGTTTGAGTATTCTAGTAAACCGAAACTTAGATTGCCAGAATAGTATTTTTATCAGCTTGTGCCATTTAATATATTTGCCTTATATACATATGAAGTATTTTTGACATGTGATGACTAGGTAACACTTCTTGTTACAGAACAAAAGTAATAAAGTATTATCTCTACAGTTGTATACATATAACTTTGCTGCAATTGATATAAAATCTGGTTGGTTTATTACTTGGATGGGAACGAAGCAAAATTTAACACAACACGTTGTTAAAATATTAATCTTATAGACTGGGAAAGATTTATTCAAGCTGTTGTTGTTGTTGTTGTTATTGTTGACATCTATAAATATAAGTTGGACGATTTGAGCAGCTTGCGAATGATTTTTTTGCTGAAAGATTTTGCTATATTTCTTAAACGCTAATTTATTTTTAAGATTTGATGGCAATAACAACAAATTCAACATTACATTTTGCTGCCAAATATTAAATCAACCCTTTACTGACTTGGTTTCAGTAAATCTATGAAATTACACCTTAAATATGGGATATCGGATTTGAAAGGGTTAAAAACATGTCCATCAAGGACTTTGGAAGGCTGGTGACATCATTAATTAAAGCCTGCCCTCTATGGTCAAATTATGACATTAAGCTTTCTGTGGACAATAATGTCACAGGTGACAAGACAATGTTTCAAACATAGTACAAACGATTTTTCCACTCAAAAGTTACGAGATGGCAGATGTACATTTGTTAACTCAAAAGGGATATCTTCAAATATCGAATGTATAGCAAATTGAATATTTTATTAAATGTACATGCAATTTTTTCTGGCCAACATGGAAAAACCAAATTTTTAGTGACATTCTGTCATTGCATAAAATCAATTTTGATTGACCAGCAGTAAAAAAAAACAAAAACAAGATATAAAAACTTGACAAAAAAAAAAAAAATAAATTCTACCTTAAAGTTGATTGTATTTCATTACTTATTCGTAAAAAAAAAGTCACTATTTTTGATTTGAGAATCTATGAATGGAAAATTCTAGCACCCAAAATTATACATATTACAGATTCATCCAATGTATGAGAAATATGAAGAAAAAGAAACATTCCACATTTATGATGTTACAGAAGAACTTTCTCTTGACATTGAGCTTATTTTTTTTTTTTTATTTTTTTTTTTTTACAAAACATCTTTTATTCTATATAATTGAATACAGAAATGTGTTACCAAGGTTACATGTAGTTTATTACATGTATAAAAAGCAAAGCAAAACTTCCACTCAAATATTGAGGAGATTGTTAGCTTTCAAAATATGTATAGTTTATTGTACATTAAATTTCAAATACGCAAATGAAATACTACATTCTATGATTGCAATTTTGGGTGGTAAAATACCTTAAATGAGATTTTGAATACAAAATGGTAATTATTAAGGTTAGAAGTCACTTTTGACATATTCTGTGGTATATTTTTTTTATTTTCTATATATTTCCGTTACCCACTTTTTTTTAAGAGAAGAAAATTGTAAATTTTAGTCAAAATTTTCAAAATTTGGCCACTTCGTAAAATTTGCAACTTTATATGCTTTTCAAATAGTATGTGTAACTTTTTGACAAGTGCCAAATAAATGCACAGGTTTTGTCCAATACCACATGACACACCTTCCAACAGGACAAAGAGGAAATAAAACTACTGTAAAATTGAACACCGACATTGTTGACATTTGTAGCAATATTCATATTCCTAGTCCAATTTTTTTTCAAATTGGAAAACAAAAGTTGTTAAAAACTGGCATAATTTCAATATATTTATACAAATCCCACCTTTTTTTCCACTAATTTGAAAGATTTTACCACTTTTTTACAAAAAAATATGTTTTCTTTGTTTCCTACCTTGTGTCAGGAGAGCCTGTACCTGTGGTGTATCCCTGTACCAACTTCCCTTTTTCTGTTTACAATATTTGGTCTCTTCACCTTTTATACTGGCGGAGCAAAAGACAGTAATAATCATAATCAGTTGAAAATGTCCTCTTTGAAAGGGTTAATCCATTTCCTCATTCAGGGGGGTTGGCTCCCCTTTTGTTACAAGTTATAACTGAAATGCTTTCTTCATGAATCATTTTCCTTATTTAGGTAAAGTTTCCATATTTGGAAATAATGGGTGGAGAATTCTACTAATTTGCATATCATTATTCCTAATATGGAAAATGTTCCATATTTCTTTACTGCTATTGGCTTTTGGGTATTTGAGTGACAGACTTTATTTTGGCTACTGATTTCATTGATAAATCAGGTGTGAATTCACAACAACGGACAAAAACACAGTACATCACTGTTCATCAGCTGCTCAACTTCCTGAAAAACGTTGATATTTATGTCAAGGTCACATGATTCCTTTGTATGCAAATGAGATAATCCTGAAACAGATCACAGCGTTTTATTTCACCAACAAGACCAGCTGATTTCATTATGTTGACCCAATTTATCATAACAGAAAACCAAAATATACAATATCAGTCACTAGACAAAGGAAATATACCCTCTCTTTTTTATAATAACAACTTCATAAATCATTTTAGTTTGAATTTTTTAAATTTCTACTCCATTTATTGAAGATAAAATGTCTCTTATTCATTATTGTTTACATTCTATTCAATTGCCATGGACATATAATCATATTTACCAAAGACCCAATGTTTACAAAATGCTTATTATTCTTTGCAAATTTTATTCTCCAAGTCAATCTTTGTGTTCTACATGTACCTGTACAATGTAGTATTCCATTGTTTGAGTACTGCATGCAGGGCATAACACATATTGAAACATTCATATACTATAACAAATTGAGTTACTTTCGCTACTAGAAAATTTTGCAGATTTTTGCAAATTTTACAGCCTCCTATTATCAGAGACTTATTACCAAACTGGTACATTGTGGCATTGTACAAGAAGGGTATTTTAGTCAAGGACATGTAGATGTACTTATATTACTAATTACCAGACTGGTACACTGTGTTCATGTACAACTACAAGAAGGCATTTTAGTCACTACTTATTTTTACTATTTACCATTGAACTGGTACATTGTGTTCATGTACAAAAAGCCATTTTAGTCACTTCTAATTTTTAGTAATTACCAGACTGGTACATTGTGTACATGTACAAAAAGCCATTTTAGTCACTTCTTATTTTTACTAATTACCAGACTGGTACATTGTGTTCATGTACTCTTAAGAAGACATTTTAGTCGCTACTTAATTTTACTATTTACCAGACTGGTACATTGTGTTCATGTACAAGAAGACATTTTAGTCACTACTCATTTTTACTATTTACCAAAATGGTACACTGTGTTCACATACAAGAAAGCATTTTAGTCACTACTTAATTTTCGCATTTTTATTTTTCAGTGATTAAAACAAAAATAAGTCTTTATTGAAAATTTCCAGGTGTACAGCATTCATTCCTATGTTTCCAAGTCAATAACCTGTTTTTAATTTTTATATTGTAAATTTATGTTATGACAAACAATATTACATCTTTTTTGTCACTGTGAAAGTGTAAACAATTGTTGGAACTCTCTGATGTTACTTTGTGGTGAGACTTTTTATCATCATGATAATTTAAGTGAGATGTCAATCTACATGTATTTGGTTTGTTTACTGACTGCATTAAAATTGTCACTCAGGACCCACTACAATGCACATGTAATATGCAATAGTGCTGCAAACATGAATTGTGGTGTCTCAGAGAGGAGATTGTTGAGTAGTCTATGCAATCTGGACTAAAGCCATGGTATTACTCTGGTAACCGAGGCTTCGGTTTACTAAGATAATGCAGATACAAACTAAAACTATTGTTGCAACATGTTGATGAAACAGTGCAGATAAGCTACATGTACATGTATTGACTGGATGTTGATTTAATTATCTCACTCTGGTGGCTCTCTGAAAGCTACATTTTGTATTTCAGTTTATACTTGTTTGCACTATTCTCACAAAGAAAGAACTGCTACATTGTATCACACAAACACATGAACTGCTACACTGTACCACCTGTGAGTGTAATCTACCATATATATTTAACAACAATAATTTTAATTTGCTTCTATCTTAAATCGAAGCCTCGATTACCAGAGTTGTAAAATATACCTTCAAGCCTCAACAATTACGTTACCTAAAAGTTATGCACCATAAACATCTGTGGTTTTTGACATGAATGACTCAAAAATAGAAATAACTATGACATCATTTCACTGTTTGCCATATGTGCATAAGATGATAGTACACAAAACTGCCTTAATTCAATTTACAAACTAACCCACAGACTTGTATTTTGGATGGTCTAAAATAGTAAGGCAAATCTATAAACAGACTATCTACAAACTACCCCACAGATTACATATAGAGTTTTGGAAGGTTTGATAAAGTCAAGCAAGTCTCAGGCTATACAGTGTATATAGACCTGACCTTGGGAGACTACATTTTTTTGTAGGAGTAACTGGGCCAATTTTTTTTTTGTAAAGTTGGAAATTTTCCATTACAAAACTAAACATAAATTTGATTTAATACAAAGCAGTTCAAAGGTTTTAGCACATAAGCAGTTCAAAGGTTTTAGCATTGACTTTTTGATATGTCTTGGTAGACGATCCTCATCAGAATGACAAATTCCAAAGTTACAGCTGACCACTAGGTGGTTATGAATAACAACTCAAAACACTTGAAGATTAAGACACTTTTTAGTTTTATATACAATGTACATGTATCTCCCAAGGGACTGTGCCAGTCTTCTTTCAATAGATGCTACATGTGTAATCAGGGGTGAACAAATCATTTTGTGAACTGGTGGTCCGACAGACCAGACAAAGTAAAATTTGTGTTGTCCGCCCAAAGAAATCACTAGTCGCGGACCCAGGACCAGTGGATTTGTTCACCCCTGGTACATTGTAATGTATGTTCACAATACAAATGCGGGTTTTGGCTCTAAATCAACGTGATACCTGTACATGTACATATTGTAAAACGGATACAATGGATTTTTGGGCCCCATTCACATTGTATTTTGTACTTGACCCAGTGTCTGCATTAATCATTGATCAAAATCATCCAATGTTAGCATAACATCAATTTACTCCAATCATTTAGCAGTAACCCTGAACCTGACCCCATAAACTGCCCCTTTGACCATTTATCTAGGAAACTAAATACTAGTACTACAGACCTAATCAAATGGGGATTTTCTTTCCACACAAATGTACATGTAATGTTGCCATAAACTATCCTCTTGCATCTGGCCTATCTGAACCTGCCTCAGGGTCCACTTAAACTGTTTACATGTACATTTGATTTGTCATGGCAGTTTAAGACTAGAGTCATCTCAGAGTCAACACAACTTGTCCAGTGTGAACCCCTTAATTGATACTGATACACCCCTCCAAAGTAGCGCAAAGGGTAAACAATTGTTGAATTGTTTTGTCGCTGATGAATTTCACAATGTTTTGCTGAATATTTCTCATCCCATTCTTTCCCATCAGTTTCCCATTATTAATGCATAGTCCATTTGGTGAACGTATCATTTTTATCCCATTGTTTCTCGCGAGTTTTCCCTATTTGTAAGTATCCAAGAGTGACTGAGTATTTCCCATTCCACCCTTTCCCATCAGTTTACCATACTACATGAGACTGAGTATTTCTCATCCTAGCCTTTCCCATGAGTTTTCCATACTAGTATATATTCCAGAGTGATGGTGCGTGTGTCACTAACACACACACGTACAGTGAAACTCCATTTATGAGGACTTCCCATGAAAATTGTTGTCTAAAAATTCCATTAGACAGAGTAGATACGATGGCATATTTATTGTGTCATCACTATACATATCAATTAGTAGTCTGTGTGCACCATGTCCAACGTTGTTCGTTAACTCCACTAATGGAAGTTTATTATCCGTGAACGTAGTAAAAATTATCTCGTGTCGCGTCATAACCGCTGGTAAAAGCCATCTAATTTGGAATATGCCATGATTTAGTAGATGTTCACTTGACAGAGTAATTATCCATAACTGACATATCCAGGTACTAAGGAGTGAATCATACTTGTGGATATATGTTGGGAATGGCAGTTTGCAGTTTTCTCAGTACCAATAGATTGAGTACAGGTATACTAGGTACATATACACACATGTACAGCACAGTGTATAACTCAAGAAGTTGTATCTCATTGCTGGTCAGTCTAATACACTGTACATGTACATTGTACACGTGTTACCATTAGGCTAGCTAAGTTGATGATAATATTGATGTCGCACAGGTATACATGTACAAATGTAGTGTAGCTAAATGTATACCGGTATGTGTTGTGTTGTATGTTAATAATTTATGTTACATCAGCTACAAAGAGTGAGGTGTTGAGTAACACTGGTGAAGATTGGACTCACAAGAAATGACAGTTTTTCTCATTTTGACTCACAACAACAAAATTTGGCACACTGATGTAGACATATCGTCTATAAGCTAGATGGATGGGTGGGTGGGTGGATGGATGGATGGATGGATTGATGAACTGGGAGATGGATAGATGAAAGGGTGGATGGATGGATGGGTGGATGGATGGATGGATGGATGGATAGATGAAAGGGTGGATGGATGGATGGATGGGTGGATGGATGGGTTGATAAACTGGGAGATGGATAGATGAAAGGGTGGATGGATGGATGGATGGATAGATGAAAGGGTGGATGGATGGGTGGATGGATGGATGGATGGATGGATGGATGGATAAACTGGGAGATGGATAGATGGATAGATGAAAAGATGGATGGATGGATGGGTGGATGGCAGGCTGGCTGGATAGATGGATAGATAGATAGATACATGTAGATAGATAGATAGATAGATAGATAGATGGATAGATAGATAGATAGATAGATAGTAAGATAGATAGATAGATTAATTGCTGGCTGGCTGGATGGATGGATGGATGGATGAATAGATGGATGGATAGATGGATGGATGAACTGGGAGATGGATAGATACATGTAGATAGATAGATAGATAGATAGATAGATAGATGGATAGATAGATAGATAGATATATAGTAAGATAGATAGATTAATGGCTGGCTGGCTGGATGGATGGATGGATGGATGGATAGATGGATGGATAGATAGATGGATGGATGGATAGATGGATGGATGAATAGATGGATGGATAGATGGATGGATGAATGGATGAATAGATGAATAGATGGATGGATAGATGGATGGATAGATGGATGAATAGATGGATGAATAGATGGATGGATGAACTGGGAGATGGATAGATACATGTAAATACAAAAATGGACATGTGAAAACTTACACAAGTGCACTCTGAATTTGTACAATGTTAAGTTCTTGGAATTTTCTACTCCGAATGAAGTATCATGTCATTTCATGGTTTCAATACAGGACATTAAAATAGAGACATATGTAGAACTGTTTATTATTCAGTAACCACCATATTGTGCACACATGCAGACTTTCACTTTATTGTAAAAATCAACTCTACTAAAGTATTATACAGATCATAACATGTACAGGTAGACATACACCAAACGGTACGGTATCTCAACTGATACCAGTCAAACTGTATGACATTCAAAGTAGGTAATATATATTAAAAGAGAATGTCACCCCAGGAAATAATGGTATTTTCATAACTTCTGGTTCTGGAGAGTTATTCCATGATTTCATATCGCACATTTTTTTCGCTAGGTTGGCAATTAAGGAACACCAAATTGAATTTTTTTCACCATCACATTGTTCTTTCACTAGAACAATATTCACGACTCAAAAAGAACATCACAAATATTCAGTGTACATCTATAATAAATATTCATATCTGCTAAGGCCTACTACAAAAAATTGTGTGGTTCTGATTACACTCAATTTTAGAACAGGTGGGGTAAACAGATTTTTTATTTCATTTTCATTATATACTTTTTTCATGTGTGAGTTTTACATGTGGTTCAGGTTTTCCATTGTTTTCCAAATGGTCTCTGTGTTATTTATTTCTTCATATCAGATGTAAAGTCATTACAAATTGGAAGAACAGTTTTAGAGTGTCTTTTTAAGTTGGTGTCAGTTTCCGCATCCACTATTTCTCGTGAGACTTCATAATTTGTGCGATTTCATTATTTTCTATCTCGAATACATAAAAAAAAGGTTTAGGGTCGGCAGTGAAAAACTAGCTGGGGTAAGGCAACCGGAATCAAACAATTATTTTTTTTATGCCTGACACGAGGCAAATTTGACCCACTGAAAGAACAATAGGCAACTTTGACCTACTGAAAGAACAATAGGCAACTTTGACCCACTGAAAGAACAATAGGCAACTTTGACCTACTGAAAGAACAAAGAGGTTCAACTTAGTGTTTCTTAGCAACTGAGCAAAAAAATTATGTGATGAGAAATCATGAAATGACTTTCAAGAACCGAAAGTTTACAAAAACTTCCTGGAGTGGTGTTGCCCTTTAATAAACTCAAATGTATTTAATCATGTGGAAGAGGCTATTTCCCAAAGATGTGGCACAACAATGAAAACAGGATTTCAAGAATGTGATGAGGGTCACCAAACCTTATTTAACTTTCTCCAAAGCACTTCTTAGGCCAAACTGACATCACGATATCGAAAATATTCACCAGACCAAAAATGCTGATCCACAGTATAACCAACAAGTGTTCATCAACTGATCAAGGACACACTTCCCCAAAAATATTTCAATTTCAACTTAATGATGCATATTCTGAATTATTTATGACAAATATGGCCGCTAATTGGTCATTTGCAAAGGTCACAGAATAAAGCAAAGTCCATATATAGATTTCTGTATTTGACATTTGTGCCAGATTTGATTGAAATGGACCAATGCACATCTGAGTACACTATCATGATTGTTGGCTATTTGACCTTGAAGATAGACAGACTTTCAAACTTGCTTGCCTTATGATGACACTATTTTTTTGACAGTGTGTCAGACTAAACTCTAAGGAGAACACTACATGACTGTACATTAGCCTGTCTTACAATGACACCATTTGACAATATTCTCCATCTCAAAACACTTCTTGCAAAGAAATAAAGTATGGCCAGGTACAAGTACACAATATTAAAGTGTGTGTTTAACCAAAACAAACCCAAATAACTGAACTAATATTAAACATTAACAGTTAATGAGAGTTTTATTATTTACCTGTCAATATAGAGACATCTAATTTTCAAAATAAGAAACACTAATTACCAAAACGTCCTTCAAAAGTTGAATCACCTTACAATGAATACTTTGGAAAGTCACGTTTTCATTATGATACATCTATGTATTTATAATCTACACAATGTACATAGTACAAGTACATGTAAATACATGTACATGTACAGTTGTATATGTTTTTTTAAGGGCAGGGCTACATTTTTGTAGGGTTAAAGGCATACGGTACGTCATATACATTTGTATAATATGCCCATAAATATGATGTTTATTATATTAGTATGTGAATGATATGGCTTAAACATAAAATCCAATATGGCCCCCGCTGAATGCAGCGTTGATTCAAATGTGTAAGTTTTGGAAGTGACTACAATTTTTTGTACCACACAAAACTGATATGTTCTCTTACACTTGTATCATTTCTTTTGAAATGACTCCAGAAATTCCAATTTGATGTACAACAAAACCATTTGTATTTTATAATACATGTATATTACAGCAAAGTACCAATGTTAACTTAATCTTATTTTAAAGAAATTCTTGTCCTCTGATCTATAATGTACATAACCTACATATTATATATATATATAAGTGGTTTATTTACCCAAGCATATAAAATGATTACAAAATAATGGTAACAAAAATCAAAAGAGAGAAGGTTAAATGGGGAGTCAAGAAATAGCTTACAGCTAGTCTAGCCTGATCCCCGACATTGTATATTGCGAATGAAAACAATAAGAGGGTTCAGTCATTAAGATGACTGAACACATAACTGGGAGAAAAAAAAATATAAATATAATATACATATACATATACATATACATATACATGTACACACAAAAAACATTTTTACTACATGAGAAAGTCTAATACAATAAACGAAAAGTCAATATTATATATCTGTTAAGCTTGTCTTGGTCTTCCCATTGAGACTTCGATCTTGAGATATGAGTCAAACTGTGTGGGAATTTTGGCTCATTGCCTTGCATTTCACAACATTTTGTTAAACTGTAATGAAGCTTTGGCCAGACAGCAGTCATACAGATTATTACAGATTTGAATAAATGACCATTGGGGAAATGTTAGGTGTAGCGAAAGGCAATGAACTAAATCTCTTGGCAACTTAAATCTAAAGGCTACTTAAGATAGTAACACCCTGAGAAGTCTACGGGTAACTTCTGATAAAGAATGATGCCTCTGAACCAGGCATACAATGTACTTCTCAGTTCTGGATACCTGTATTTTACCTATGCTAGAGGTTCAAAATAGAACAAGGTTGACTTATTTTCACATGTGACTACATTGTATAATAAAAAAAAAATATGTACCTACATGTAACTCCTACACAGCGTTGTTGTAAAATAGTCGACCTCCATTACTTCCGGTGCAACTTTTTGAATCAACGCTGCATTCAGCGGGGGCCATATTGGATTTTGTTTTTATGCCATATCATTCACATACTAATATAATAAACATCATATTTATGGGTAGATTTGTTTACAAACAAATTACAAATACATGTACATGTATGAATTACAATTTCTGTTTCATGAAATATCTATACATTGTATCAATAGAACAATTGCAATTGTTTAGAAGATATGTAAAGGAACACTGGTCGCTGGTTGACATACATGTAACTACTAACTTTGTACATAAGTGTGTACAATTTGTGTAGTAAGTAGCTTTTGGTTTATAAAAATAAAGCTTACCCAATCAAATTTTTTTCATTTTCATTTTTGGCCAAAAATGATATCAAAATATGCAGTCAACATCAACTTCACAACTTTGGAGCTGATATCGCGATTAATTACTGATATTTCGTATTTATGGCATTGATTACAAACTACAGGTATACATTTACAAGTCTTTGGTCTAAGTAAAACTAATAGTTTAAATGTGAATGAACAAACCAGGAAGTAACACTATAAGTAGCTATGAATCATATCCATATTTAACACGATACAATAAAAGCTATCATTATAATTATATATGTAGGCCTTTATGGAGAGTGTTCCTCCTGGTACAGGTACAACTGACCTTGTACAGTACCAAATCACACCATTTATCAAATCAAGTATGTTGTATGTTGTACAACTGTTGACATTAGACCGTGGACAAATGGAACTTGTAACAAATAGGGAAAGTAAACAACTGAATTTGATTAATAACACTTGGCACAGCATGTTGGAAGTACAGAGACTTGTATTACACTCCATCATTTGATTAGAACAATTTTATGTTCACTTTACATACATGTAGTAGTTTATGTTCACAAACATATTTCCAGTTCCCCTGGTATTTCATGTACATGTACATGCAAATGGGCCATAAAACTGATTATCAAACCATGGTGTGCAACACAAGTATCTGAAGTTCCAATGTGGTGCTGTACCAAGTGTTATTAATCCAAATCATTTGTTTACTGTTTGTAACAGGTTCTGTTCGTCCATGGTCTCATGTCGGCAGTTGTACATAAAACATTGTATAAATACAGAAATACAATATACAAAAGCACACCATTGATCAAACTATTATACTGTATAATGTGATATATGGACAATACATTGTACATATATGTAACAAAGATTCAGCTGGTGTGGTCATGATCTAGAGGAATATTGGTTTGCTATACACTATACCTGTTCTGTGTTTCGAGCTCTTCGGAGATGAGGCGCATTACAAATCATCTTATTATTATTATTATTATTAGTTAACAGGAATCAAAATGTTACAAGAGGCATTCAGTTTATATCTGAGCTTGTACGTTATATATATCTTTGCATGACCTGTGCCAATTCCCCACAAAATAAACTTAGACTACCAAATGCCATTGTCTGTTAGACCAATGGAAATAATAATAATAATAATAATAATAATGATAATTTATTCTCAAATTAATGATAATAATACATAGCAGTTTTTTTATATACATTGTACTGTAGAGAAAAAGACTGAAAAATAGTTGGTCAAGCAACTAATCGAGTTCAGCCTCGCTCGTTACAATATTTATACTATTATTTTTTTACAAAATCAGTTATTTGACGTGTTCCTATTTTAAACGCAGTTCATGAAAAACACACTGAGTAAGAAAAATCAATACAAAATTGTAGCTGAAACAGTTCACATGGCTAAATGTGACTATCAAGTCCTTTGGTTACATCAAGCTCTGGCGGTCTTTGATTTTTGCATGAAATGTTCAATGTCTACAGCTTGTCCCAATTCTGTCAATACACATATGATTACTTATTACCTTTATGTTGATGATGTCATAAATTTATTTTTTCAAATGGACCGCATTTTCAGTTTCAATTTAGTACATTATAAAAAAATAGAGCAATATTGATAACAACTATTATGAATAATCAAAATTTAATGATACCTCTATAAAAAAATTACTGTCCTATTTTTTTTTTTAATTTAAGACTATACTTTGTAAGTGACCTCCTTTTCTTATACAGATATGATGACCCTTGAAATGATACGAGTAAAACGTGGACTATCATACAGTTCAATCGTGGACTATCATACAGTTCAATGTATTACTGGGTGAAAAGGAAATGATGCCACCACTTAATGAAATATAGAACTGATGCAATTCAGTTTGATGAGTCATCATTTTAAATATTTGCTGTACATGTCGATAACACCTATACTTGCGTTAAATGTTTGATTTCTTATGTCATTATCACCACTGAGGGCGCTATATTACTGAAATCAGCGTAAATCTTCATGTCTTGCACACCATAGAGGGAGTTGTATATTAAATACTTGATGGGGAGAGTTTCAATCAACATGTTTGAAAAATTGTAATATTTTCAATGTATTTCACTGAAATGTGTATTTCTTCAAAATGAACTTTTTCCAAGAAATTTTAAAATGACCCTCTTAAGGATTTTTCCTCTAAAATTACACTATTTCATGGCGAGTTCCATGTGAAGATTTACAAATGCACCCACATTTTCGATATTAAATGTACACAATGTATGATCAGAAATCTGAGAATCTTTCAAAAGATAACTTCTTGTTCTTTATCTTGAACATGTCATATATGTCATCCTGACATACATGTACCCTAACATCTGTTTCTGAGGGTCTCCCATAATGTAGCAAAACCACAGAGACCACCACTTTTCATGCCACTGGTTTTAAAACATGACACAAGATCATAAGATTATACCGTTCTTGTCTCTCACCAATTAGTACAAAAGAGGTTCATGGTCTGTAAGTTGTAACTCTCCTTTCACGAAAACATTCCAAGGAGTAACGTTGAGTTTTAATTTTTTTTTCAGTAGATATTCAGAAAACACCATGTGGACAGGATGAAATTTTTGACATTTGGATGCGACACATACTTCAATCAGAATAACCATTTAATTATTTACAATTACACATTCAGAATTTATGCATGTATGATGTGGTATAATATTCTGGTAGCCGTACATTTACATGTGTACGCTGTATGCACTATTTTCCGTGTATGCACTGATAAAGGGAATACATAATACATTTGTACATGTACATATGTATGTGTGCATTGGAAAAAAAATATCGAAAATATTGCTAGGCTGGCACAATAACACGTACATGTATGTGTTACCTCCCCAGCAAGGGTTAGTAACTGTAGGACAATGTAGAGGTTAACACCTAATGAGTTATTGTAATACCAGGCTAGCACAGTGTTAATTAACATCAAGCTAATAGTAATACCGGGCATGTACATGGTGTAGCTAAATTGGAAACGATTTCATGAGGTTTACCAGACCAAAATTTTCATATACATGTAGTTCCTTGTTACTGAACATAATATATGTACACAAATGGTTTCATTTCAATACATGGTTCTTCCCGGAATACACTGTTCCAAGTGATGTATTGAAAACAGGAGAATCTAATTAACATATTTAAAAAATGTGACCTTTTGTTGAGTAAAATGCCTGCAATCCAATAATTTTTGTTGAGGAGAACTGAAAGAATATGCTCACACTGAGCTGACATGAGCTTCAAGCAATTTCAATCATTTCTCTCATTCATTCATTCATTCATTCATTCATTCATTCATTCATTCATTCATTCATTCATCAATGGCCTTCACTACTGACTGCACTGGATGTCCTGAGATGACTTCTGTTCGCAATTGGCATTTCGCCAACTGGCTGTTTGCCAAGTCATAGTGGATTGTGACAAAAGTGATACATTGTATGTTTAGTTTGATGTTAAAACACAAGGTACAGCAGCCTACATGTACCTTCAGCTTTTTGTTTATTATTGTACAAAATAATTGTAATATACATGCCAGTCTGTTGTACCCACCACCTGATACATAATTTGCGATCACAGTTCACACAGCAGGGTAACAGTTACCAGCATATTGGCTTCACAGTGGTCAATACATATTGTAGTTACTCACATCTCTTGTGAGCTAGTATGATAGCCAAGGACGGTCACAATACAAAATACAATTTTGGAATTGACGATGTTAGGTATTTACTGTCAAGTTACATTTTACAGACTGAGGTCAGGTCAACAGTTTACCCCCCCCCCCCCCCCCCCCATGATAAGTCAATTTCAAATTCAAGGAGCCATTTTAATCCCCAAATCAACAAATACAAGTAAAAACACAATCACTCACAGCACTGTATTAAAACATACATGATACCGGTATGTATGTCCATACCTGACAACTAATCGGCAACAACATTCCTCCAAGACAGATTTTCTATCCTGTTTCGGAAGGAATACATTAACATTTAAATTGACTTGCCATGTTCATGGTCCTAAAAGAGCATGACGCTCAGTTCACACTAAGAACCGTCATGTAATTAGCATACCGTATAATTATATTCTTTTGTCTAATATTAGTAATAATGATGTAATGATGCATCATTGATGGATACTAGGCGCTATATAAATCTCTTTATTATTATTATTATTAATGTCAAGTGAAACCTGTTTTGGAGGTTGAACTGGGGGGTCAATTTCAACTGGCTGGTCACAGGATTGAACCGACATTAGTCCAAGTTTGGTTGGATAATTTGAGTTGCATCTGTGACGGTATTTTTGAACATTCCTAAATACATGTACCTTATAACTTTATTATTTTGTACATGTTACATGTTATATGACCATCCTTGAATAAAATATTAGCTCACAAGTGACTGTGCAGTTACTATCAGTACATGTACTCTCCTCAGACATATACACAAAAGGCACATGTCATTTGCATGTTTTGCACATGTCATTTGCATGTTTTGCACATGTTATTTGCATGTTTTGTTGGAAGTCTAACTTGTCAAGTTAAAGTTGAAACTTGTCAATTATGTAAGAGATAGTCAACGAGTTCCGGAGGGTTATATGCCAATAAATGAGGGGGCATATATTAGGCACAGGACAACAAAATCTATCTTCAGCATAAATCCTAGTATACCGTAATATTAAAATTGTTCAAGACCTGACTTTAAATTTGCAGATATATTTTTAATGCACGATCATTTTCACTGATTTGTTTGTGAGAAGTACATGCATGTACCATTTTAAGTATTGGTGGCCATAGTGATGTAGGACTGTATGCCAGGTAGAAATTGATCAAAACAGAAAACATTGCAAATTGCTACATTTGGTTGCATTCGTTTGTTATCCATTCAAATAGTAGTGGCCGAGTGTTATAGATGTGCCATAGAAATTGATCAAAACAAGACATTACAAATGACAAATTATACACTACTGTTCGTTTGTCGTAAGTAGCCCTGCAAGTACATGTATTGATGGCTACAGTGTTGTAGATTTCATTCAAATACTTGTAAAATGAGAATTTGTAAGAGTATAACCTAATGCTTAATACGGTTAGTAAGAGCATTAAAAGAAATATTATTGCTGAAAAATTAAATAGTTTTGAGTGTAAAAATGATGCTAACCCTATCCCCCAATTAGGTACATAGTTTAGGGTAAATTTACATGGGTGACCAAACAATGTTTAAACCACTGTAAAATGTAAAGTTTTTGGGATTTTTTTCAATTGGCAACTTTGTGAAGAAATATGTCCTAAAAATATATTAAAACAGAAGACACTGCAAATTACTACATTTGATTGCATCCACATTCAAAAAATGGTGGCTACAGAATTGGGGTCTGTGCTACACTGCTAGAGAGTATTTTACAGGGCACCCTAGAAACACCCTAGAAACCGTATCAAAACAACAGAAACTACCAATTACGCACTACATGTGTTCGGTATCCACGTAGCCACACACAATGTATCTATTTCAAGACAGTCTTGGCAACTGTCCAACTGGCAATATGCCAATTCCCTAAATAATCCACATGTAGTTCTAGGCTCCCTTGTTTACATCCTTACAACTCTCTGCTATGCCTGTAACCCTAGGAATAAAGACACATGGGACACTGCAAATGACAGCACAATTATTACCTAATTTTCATTTCCCAGCAAGATTAATACAATATGGATTAATATATTTTGAGATAAAGAACTTTCTGATAACACATCTGTCTTTTCGCATAATACTGTACAGGGGTTGGAGGAACGGGGTTGTATTTCAAATTGAAATTTTCATATTTTCGTATTTTGGGGATATAAGCTTAAAATCTACCCACTATATTATGTAAGTGTATTTTAATTTATTATGTAAACTGGGGTTTCTAATGAATCAGGGATGCATGAAAGTATCAGATTTTCCTTTGAAAAATTATCAGTTTTTTGAAAATAAAATTTGTGACTGGACATCAGAAGTGTACACATTGCTATAATATTTTAACTTCAAATATTGAATTTCCTGAATGTGATCTTATTTAAAGGGATGTGATGTATTTTTTATACACACAAAATAGAGTTCACAGCAGAGAAGGTTATGGCCCGGAACTAATATTGTATAAATGCACCAAATCGCTCCAAGTTTTGCAGGTAGAAATATATTTCAAAATTCTTCCCCATTTCAGTGAAGGTTAAGGCCAAGGGCTTTTACAAGCAGTTCAGGTAAATACGAGTAATTCCTTTCTTTTGCAGGTAGGAATATTTCAAAATTATGCTTTATTTTTCTCTTTTTTTGCACTACAACATACAGAAATAGCAAATGTGATGTTTGTTTCTGCCTGTGAATGTATGGGATATTAGGAAATTGAGTTCATCAGAAGGTGATGTTTTCCCCAAATGTTGTGTCCTTGGAATTTGCATATGTCCTTGATATTTGCATAAATTTACATAACAATAAAACAGATACACCAACTATGTCTATGTGTTATTTTACTACAGCAGGTACATATTGCACTTTATTGTTTTATGCTCAACTTTTTTCAATAATCAAAACAAATATTCGTAGTAACTATAAGTACATTAAGCATTCCATTTTTGATAAATGTGTACAATTAATAATGGTGAGAAATTCTAATGCATTACAGATACATGCAGTCAAAACTTCAAAACAATTCCATTGAAAGTTTCATTCTTCTTTCGCTAAATAACAGATCATCTTCTTTCATTTTGCGTATACATGTATATACAATGTCTGGTAAGACACAATAAAGGAAACTCACCCGATTACTTCAAATGACAAGATTTGACCAAATACTTCATAGATGTATTGGAGATTTCTACTGAAATACAGACGTACATTTGTACGTTGTAAATGTATACAAATATACATTTGCATTTCATACATGTATATAACATGTACATTGAAAGAATATGGAATATATAATTATGTACAGAAAACAAAATGCATTGTACCACACTTCCCTCATTGTTACCAGGGTTCTAAAAGTGCTACATGTATTTAACCCACAACTACATCATACATATGTACACTGTATGCATGCCCTGTACATGAACCCTGTACTATTGTGCATGATAATTCACTAGGGGGTTCTCCACAAGAGGCAGTACAGGTCTTGGAAGATGTATGGCATGTTGTACTATTGCACAAAATGTAGGTTAGATGACATTGTAGACTAGATGTAGATCATACTGTTGTTACACAGATATACAAATGTACACATACACATATATTTTTGTACATCTGTACATGTATACACAACATGTACATATATCATACTTTGACACATAACACACATGCACACATACATACATACATACATACATACATACATACATATATACATACATACATCTGTACATGTATACACAACCTGTACATGTATCATACTGTGACACATAACACATGCACACATACATACATGTACATACATGTACATACACATACATACATACATACATACATACATACATACACACATACATACATACATACATACACACATACATACATACATACACACACACATATACATACATACATACATACACACACATACATACACACACACATACATACATACATACATACATACACACACAAACATACATGCAAACGTAAACAAACAAACAAACAAACATGTCAAGTTTACAACATGCACACAAAACTCCACTGAAAATACCACACACAATAAACTACTGTATTCAGATATTAAATTGAATGTTGACATTCACTTGAAATTGTTATGACCTTTCTTTCACCCCTCATCACCAACACTGCAGGGAAAGCACATGTACAGCTGGCAAACTGCCAAGGAAATCTAGCAGATAACAAGAGACTTATTTCAATAAATTATAACCCATGAAATGATCTTTCCCAAGGTCATTGTACCCCAATGTAAACAACTTCATTTCTCTGTATACAGTACTTTGCAGTGAATATTAAATATAGATCAGTATTATTTTATTAAGTTATTAATAAATTAGGACTTCATTTGAAGACACTTATTAAATGTCTTTCCATTTCAAGGACAGGTTGGCCATCAATATAGAAATGTCCATATTGTAAGAACACTTTGAAATACATACAAAAGCATATATGTACAAATGTCAGTTTATAATTTACAACCATACATTGCATCATAATTTCATTAGAATATTTTTTACAGTTATTAACAAATTAATATTCCATTTGTGGACATCACTGTCTCCATTTCAAGGACAGGTCGGCCATCAAACTAGAAATCCCTATTTTGTAAAAACAAATAATATATTGACATACATGTACATTTGTACACATATCAATTTGAAATTTAAATCATACATTGTACATTTAAATTGCAAAATAAATTTATTATAATAATAATCATCATATAATTTAAAATTATTAACAAATTAATGCTCCATTTGAGGACATACAATGTAAATGGCTCCATTTCAAGGACAGGTCGGCCATCAAACTAGAAATTCCCATTTTGTAAAAACAAATAATATATTGACATACGTACATTTGTACATTTAAATTGCAAAATAAATTTATTATAATAATAATCATATACTTTAAAATTATTAACAAATTAATGCTCCATTTGAGGACATACAATGTAAATGGCTCCATTTCAAGGACAGGTCGGCCATCAAACTAGAAATTCCCATTTGTAAAAACAAATAATATACAATGTACATGGATATACACGTCAATTTGAAATTGAAATCATACATTTAAATTGCAAAATAAAAGTTGGTCATCAAACTAGAAATCTATATAATTGTAAAAACAAATAATAATATTGACATACATATCATGTCAATTCGAAATTTGGAACCATAATACACATGTACATGTAGTGTGTATAAATTCATTACATTACTTATATATACATTGTAAATGTAAGTATATATAAAATTAGCCTCTACTACTTCTTAACTGTTTTTTTTGTGGCCCTGGTGAGAAATGTAATATTTTATAATTCTTTAATTGCCCAGTAAGCCTGACCTTTGACCTTTGACCTTTGATTTCTAATCTTGACACTAGCCACTATAGTTAGACTTGTAGTAGATTCAATTAAAATGTGGAATGATCCATTACAAACTGCAACAGAATTTATCATAATTTATAATTAATTAATTTTATAATAATTCTATACAAGTTTATAATATTTTGTATGTTTGTAATGTCTGGCAATAAATTAAGATGTGGTATTTTCTCACTTAAAATTTAATCACATACAAATTGTATGTGTACTGACGATTAAAATTTAAAGAAATATTTTCAAATCATTGCATTTTCATATTGTTGTCATTTTCTTACTGATGGATCATACATGTATGTCTGAGCGAAAATATCACAACTGTTTCATTGAGAGTGAGTGTTTTTGTTAAGGGCAGTAAGCAGGTAAAATCAACCGGAGTTCCCAGAGTAATTGAACCATGGTTCCAAAACAAATTTACATTTTATCTGACACTCTGAACACAAATCAATATCAATGTCACATGAAACAAGGAAGTTGACCCACAAAAACTGTTAATATTTGTGTTCACAGTGAGATAACATATCATTGTTTACATGTATTGTGTGCCCATGCTATAACTTAATGTCTGTATATTGTTTACAAGTGTAATTTGTAACAAAAAACACAATAACATGGAGAATCAAAGTAATACGTCACCAAATTATTATAAGCCCTATGTAGCTGATGAGGGCCCATGGTAAAAGGATATCCGAGTACATTAGTAGATATCGGTGCATACAAAACTGCCCTTCTAGTTTTAGCGATGCAATGTTCCTAGTACTGTGAGAGAGTCTATAGTCACTCTATGTTGGTAGTACTAGTAGTAGTACAAATGTACCAGGATTCCCAACCTTAGCAAAAACACTGGATTGGGCAAGAAAAATAATTTGTTGACAGATGTCAGTGTTTACAAAATATACACTGTATTACTGTCATTCAATGCTACACAAAGGTCAGTGACTTCTCTCTGTATTCACTGTAAATCGGTGCCTTTGTAAAGTGCATTGTTGTATAAAACAAGTTGAAGTCTTAGTGGAACTCACGTAAGGAAAGTTGAATGCACATACTTCTAACCAAATTTTGAAAACTATCGTCTTCATTGATAACTACATTGTACTAACTAGTCTGATGTCCTTCATTGAATTATTCAGATCTCTTTCTTTAGAGACCAAGTAGGCATCCAGACTATTGACAACAGGTTCTGTATTTATCGATGAATGAATGTAATTACCAACTTTGTATTACCAGGGTCTACATTTATACTGCCATATAATCAACCTATGTACATTTGTACAATATACGTGTATGTACCCTAATACAGTTAATACTGTGATAGGCTAGCAAGTAATCTATGTACATTGTAACATTGTTGATTAAGTTTATCCACCTACCCTGGTAGTCTGTAGAACAAAAGAACATCTGTATAACTCTAATGCTCAGAACACTAGTGGTTTGAGGTCGATGACATTATTTTACAGATATACATTGTATGTCTGTGTGTGTACTCTAGTCTACTAAACCTTTGTTGAAGCTGTGTCTAGTGGGTACCAGTAAATCACTAATTCCTATTATATAATATGCATTTACTTTAATTAGAATTGTATATCAGAGGCAACAGCACAAGATACATGTATGTCTGTACAATCACAGATGTATTAGGGGACTCACAATGTAGATTCTCTCACCAGTCCTCAAGAGCATCGCTAAAAGGGTTGTTTTGTATGTACTGACATCTACCGCATAATTAGTGTATTCGAATATCCTTGTTCTATGGGATGTCATCAACTCTATGTACATAGGGCTAACCATTTGTTGACATGTTACTGCAGGCATTGCAATAACACGGAGCATCACAGAAACATGTATGTTAATATCGGTGACGCAATGTCTGGTTATGTCATCGGTGAAATTAAAATAAATTAACTGAAAAGTCTGACGTCATGGTCGTTTTAACGCCTTTTATTATGTACGTATCTGTGATTGGCTGCAACCAGTTCTGCTTGCTAGTAAGGGTCAAGTTCGATGCAGACATGGGAGGGGTTGGCCGATGTACGAGGGTGTCCCATCACAACATACAAAATGTACCTTACAGACTAAAGAAATGTCAGTTTTTTTACCTGAACAACAAAATTTGGGGCAAACTGAGAACAGGGTTCTTTGTTGCCAGGTCAGTAAATGATTGCTGGTCATCACCATTGGGTTAGCAATGTCGGAAAGTGATGCTAGTCCCAAAGCTAGTACAAGGTAATATCCAGCCATGCATTATGTTTATGGTCATTGAGTTCAGAGTTAAAAATATATGTTTACAATTTGAAGTAAAAGGTGCTACAATACAAATCAATATTGTTTATTTGCTACTACAAATAACTAATGTTATCCAAAAGATCTGTGCACCATATGTTTCCTTTATCTTGCTAGCTACATGTAGTAGAAGTAAACAAATGTACATGTATACACCTGTTGCATTTTAATGATGTAATCTTTGGGGTTCACTGACCTCAAAGTGAATGTTGTTTGATTGTCACTCCATGAAGTAGTTCATGTACAGTGTACAGAAGTTAGTATAAAGGGCCATGTTTCGATCCCTGGTCATCACAATAATGTTATCTTAATCAGGGTAACCCCGGTCGTCACATGGATTGTTCTTTCATTGAAGACTACATTTGTAAGTTTTCTGTAGCTGTGCCCATGTGCTCCACCAACTACATGCATATCTATGCTCTGCCAAGCAATCCCATATGAAACCTAGATTTTACAGCTACAAATGTACATTGTATGGCCATTGATTTCAGACCAGTAACAGGGCTAACTCACTTTAGGGAAATTACTAATTATCACATGGTGATATTGCTTGTCAATGTACATGTATAATGTAGCTATTATTCAGACTAAATCTACAGTGTTAGAATTTGAAATGTTTTGACTGAAGACAGCCATGGCTAAAATCAAAACTGACCGTTTAAATGGATGCCACAATATGGATGAGAAATGGCTATTTATTTTGGAATTTTAACTCATAAAACAACTTTACTATGTTTTGTTTACCTGTACTTACTGGAGTTTACTCTTAAAAATTTAGCAATAAATAATACATTTTAAAATAAATGTAACAATAGAGTAAATAGTACCAGCTTCTCTTTTGACATACTGGTTGATTCTGTACCACTAGTGAAAAACAGTGCTAATACAAAATCAATATTGAGCGACGATCGGCCTGATTGTTTTGTTTTGTGAGTCAAGTTTAAAAATACCAGTCTGTCACCATCATAGCAGGAAATACCAGAAGTGTGATGCTGAATGATGTCATTGTCAATATATGTAGGAGGCATTAATTATGCACCTGGGTGGAGGAGGTACACTTAGACAAATGACTCAACGACCAGTTTTGAAAAATCAGAAATTGATATTCTGTGTAACTGATTTATGCTTACAACAATGCATACTCGCATGTAATCAATACTCACTTAGGAAAATATAATTTCCTACAAATGTTTTTCAATAAGGTATGGGAAACCCTGCAGCAGGATGGGAGAGGGAAGTGAGGGAAAGAAAGAGGGGAAGTGAGGGAACATGTACATGTAGGGGAAAAGAGAATAGGGAGAAAAAGGGAAGAAAGAGAGTGAGATATGTGTAGATTGAGGGGTTGATATGGGGTGTTTGGTAAACTTGCATATCAATACTTATTAGGATAACAATTAACACTGATTGGTAACCCTGGTAACAGAAGATGAAAATCTGATTTCACTTAAAAGATTTCAGTAAAACCATTGTTGGACCTCAAATTCCAGAGAGTGGAATGTAGTAAAATGTCAATATATAAATTTGACAAGTAATATAATGTTAGCAGAGAACACTGCATTGGTAAACAATTTGAGGAGAACACAAACAGGTAAATGCATGTACATGTACAATGTACAATATATATTGGTGTATTTGTCAGACTATACACAATGTCACATGATTCAATGTCCATGTACCTTGACCTTTGACCTCTTTTTCAGTGAGGGCAGGGGTCATTGTCTAGACAATGGGTAATCCACTTACATTGTACATGCCAATGACTTCTTTGTTGAAAGATTAGAACCTTGCACATTCCTAAGGCTGGACACTTGCATGTACATGTAGGCAGGGAAAGGGGAGGGTGGGGGGAGGGGAGGGGTACTTACATTGAGCAATATACCAAGCTACATGTAAATTAAGCATGGGTATGCTGTATGAAATGAGTGGGGAGGGGGGAGGGTATACCTACATAACTGATCAGAAACAAGTTTTGTAGATTGTACAAATACACATGGAGCTACCCAAAGCCTGGGTATACTTTCAGGCTGTTTGAGTCTGAAATGAGAGGGGAGGAGAAAGGGAGGCTATGTCCACTGATCAACAAAAAAACTCTGTGTACATTGCGCAAATGCAGCTACATGTACCCAGAGTATACTTTCAATCTGCTTGAGTCTGAATGAGTGGGGAGGGGGAGGGGAAGGTACATGTATGTGTTCATTGATCAACAAAAAGCACTGTGTACATTGTATAAATGGAGCTACCTATTTAGGGGTGTACATGTGCTATTAGTATTTAGGCCTTTTCAGTCTGAAAAGTGATATATTGACAAGGAGTTGTTGAGAAAGCATTCAGAACAAAGATACATACATGTACACCATTACTGTTGAAAACATTTAACTTAATTAATGGGTGTCCGTTGATTTATAGGGGGTTCTCACTTATGTAGGTAAGACTAGAATCTACTCAGAGTTAACTCAACTGTCTATTAAAGTAAGAACATAAAAGAAAATATGAACAATCAGCCTCAGGGGTGAACAAATCATTTTGTGAACTGGTGGTCCCCAGACCAGTGCCTTAAAAAATCCAGTGGTCCTGCTGAAAGAATTAGTGGTACAACGACAAGGTAAAATGTGTGTGGTCCGCCCAAAAAAATTGCTAGTCCTGGACCCAGGACCAGTGGATTTGTTCACCCCTAAACAGTAATGTCAGCTCTGAGTCCAGTTACATTTAGGTACAAAGGGGTTTAGAGTTGACTTACCTTTTGTGTCTGACACAAATTCCATTATGATTTCATTATGTAAATGTATTTAGTTTCCTAGATCTTGGAGGAATTATCAGTATAATTCCTCCAAGCCTAGATAAAGAGGGTTCTAGGGTTAAAGTTCAGGATTGCTGCTAAATGATTGGAACAAATGAAGGATATGCTAATATTGGATGACTTTGGTATGTGATCTGTGTCAGGTACAATAATTCAGTGTGAATGGAGTCCCAAATCCAGCTTTTTAGTTTTAGTACTTTTACTACTTTCAGAGTGAAACTCACACTTGTACATGTAGTCTGAACACAGTATTACATTGTACTCTAAATTATAAACTGAATTACACAGCTCAGAGAGCAATAGAAAACCAACAATCAGTGCATTGCATGATATCCTGCACTGTCGAATACAGACAATGCCTTACTACCTTACTACTAGTACTACACATATGACAAGGTTAAATGAATATGAAAATCTAAGAATAGTCACTCCTTAGTCTTAAAATTAATCTGGATGCCAATGTGGTCTCTAACTAAACCAGTGTAGTGGAGGCGTAAGTTGTAATGATACCGTATAGGCACTAGACTATCTTAAAACTAGTGTTAGTCAACCATATCAAAGTATTTGTACATTTGACAGCGAGCTCTTTCAAGTGTAGAGTACAATGTACTTGATAGACCACTGTTCTCTCTTAACAAGGTTAACAGGATGACTGTTTAGCACTTAAGTTCTTCTGAGTGCCTGTTAATAAATGAAAATCATTTCCAAACCCTTAGATACAATTAGAACAGTCACTACATGAAAAATGCATCGTCGTGTGTAAAATGTACCATACAAGTATCAGCTTGGTATAGTGTTAAATTTAGAGGAACAGTGGTACTGGCACGGTGTGTCATGTCCGTTACTCTTGAAGAATTGTCATCTAATATGATTTACATACATGTATTGCATCAAGGTATTAGTTCTTACCATTCATCCTCAATGACACATACATTAGCTGCCAAAATGGGCAAACATATACACAGCCTATTACTACACTTTCAGTTTGTTGACCTCAAAGAATGTACACATGTATTGTTATTACTTGTAAACTATTGCCACATCTATACCTATCGAATGACACATTCAGTAAGAGATATTGCCAATCTCAGAGTGTACATGTGCCTTGGGTTGAATGACCTACTGGTTATTAACCCTGTTGTTGTTGACTAGTGTATCCTGTCTCAAATCAACTGAGTGAGGGCCTCCTATTTCAGCCTGGTGTTTAGACTCATGCCTGTCATCATACAGTTCATGTAGATGTAGCCAGCAAAAGTCAACTGAATGAGACTTGGAGACGGTTTCCTATTTCATGGCTGGCCCAAGTCAACTGAGTGAGGGCCTCATATTTCACCCTAGTGTTATTCTGTATTTACCGTACATACACTAAGTAATACATGTCTTTATGAAGTTTATCATACAGTTAATTTGTGATTTATATAAACCATCCAACAGGCATTGCCCAATAACAAGAAGAAGGTTCAATGTTACTAAACTGTTAGTGCAAAAGGAAACAGGATTACCCAAGGAAAACCTGGATTGTCAAACTGGGGTTCCCAACAAAATGTATGGTCCAAGCTATCAATATCATCAATATGCTAATTTTACCTGCCTGAGTCACTAGACAAGCAGTGACAAGTTCATATGTTGTAAGTATTTTCCAGCTGAATGAAGAAAAATATTGGAGAATGACATAATCATGCATAATCTATGAAGGAATGGGAAGAATATTGGTGATTTGGAATGTTTTGAGAACAGCAGAACCATTGCCATAGATACCGACTGTTGTAAAACAACCACAGTATATACAAAACTGTAATCAATATTTTCAGTTCAAAGACAATAATTTGACTTACAAGTGCATGCTACAAATTGTATAATCATGCTTTCCCAGTGCATATATCAGCTATAGCACATGAAACTACACTTTACTCTTCCCACATGTCCTGTTACTAAGTAACATAATTTATGCACATAGATGCCTATTTATTAAATCTCATTTGCATAATTTATTCTTATTTTGTAAATTTACAATATTGCTTTTTAAGCTAATTTAAGTACAAAAACATGAGTGACCTTTCTAAATAATCATACACAAATTTAGAACTATATTACAAGTTATATTTTTAAAAATTAACATAAATTAACATAAATTAACATACATTTCCATAATATTGATGTCGACTTTTTCTTGTCTTTCTATTGTGAAAATGAATGTCTTTGGACTGGATTTATGTGTGAGTATAAGATATTGGTAATCAATAGATATATTGGTAATTAATAATTTTCTAAAGCTGTGAAAATCATTATTTCACAGGGCTCCAATTTATATGCAGTTTGATCCAAGTGAAATGTTTGAGCTACAATTTTCTATTGATTTCCAACGATCTGAACTAAAATTGTGACAACATTGTATTATTAATATTCATTTCTCAAAATTCAGTCTAAAATTAAATCAGTATTGAATTAAAAGTTACACAGAAATACCCAAATGTGTTCAAACCATGTTATATGTAGTTAGAATGAGTTGCGTTTGGTGGTGGGAAGTGGTACATTCCAGTATGTGTACATGTGCATACCAAGACATCAATCAATGGGAACAAATGGCAGACACATACATCTGTATGCTGATACTTAGTTTGCAATCTCAGCTGCTAAAGTTTGATAAGCTTTCTTTATTTCATTACATTTTGTCATTTGTAGATGGCTATTTAGCAAGTGTTACTGTCAGATATTTCAATAATATACTACAAGTAGAAGACAAAAGTGTGTCCTCACCAGTTATTTCAAATTTGTAGAAGGATAACAAATTACTAAGAAACCCACTACAAGCCGCTTTTGTATGGAATAACTACTGAGAGAGAGAGAGAGAGAGAGAGAGAGAGAGAGAGAGAGAGAGAGAGAGAGAGAGAGAGAGAGAGAGGATGACGATGATGATAGTGAGTAGAGAGAGATGATGATGATGATGATGATGATGATGATGATGATGATGATAGTGATGATGGTGATGACGGTGATGATGATGATGGTGGTGGTGGTGGTGGTGGTGGTGGTGGTGGTGTTGGTGAGATTATACAAATAAGTTTTTTACTCATGTTGTAGTACATGTAGTACAACAATGTATACAGTATACAAATAATGTGGATGCATTCCAGGGGTGAACAAATCCACTGGTCCTGGGTCCAGGACTAGCGATTTTTTGGGGCAGACCACACAAATTTTACCTTGTACCACTAATTCTTTCAGCAGGACCACTGGATTTTTTAAGGCACTGGTCTGGGGACCACCAGTTAACAAAATGATTTGTTCACCCCTGCATTTCTTCTACATTCTATATACACGTAAGTGTTCTCATATTGTTTCACAGTTAAAACTATAATTTGCATACATTTAGAAGGGTGTTCCTGTACATTTTTGGTACGTACAATAAATTATGTCATCGGATCGTTCATAAATTATATCCTAATACCAGGTTTGAGTCAATAATACGTTTTAATATGCAGAAAGAAATTACACCCCAAAAACATATAAACTCTGCCTCTGCCCCTTTAAGTTGAGTTTTAAAAATTCTAAGGATTAAGGACTGGGTACATCCAACATACGAACTAAGTCAGCGAAAGTGACACGCGTGATGTATGTACTATACTACCAAGCAATTCGCGGAAGTAGGTTGACAGTTTCTCACTGCTGAACAGACCTAAAAGGTCATTGACCGATGATGGCGAGAAATGCAGAATAACACATTTGGTCCAAAGTATCACTCGTTCCTTCACACTACTGGTGTATTTTATTAATACATCAGTAGAAAGAAGCATGTCGTCACTAGTTATGGAAGAATAACAAATTACAACCCACGCAGAAATGTCTCGCCCAATGTAGCATCACCGTTCCGACACTGATCTGTGATCAATCATTCGAGACCACACTCTCCATCGCGATCGGTGTTAAAAAATGCTGGAAACGCGCTTTCTGGTTATTATACAGGCCAAATAAATATGCATGAAGAAAAAACCTTACCTTAAATATCCCAAATGAGCAGATAATTCCTTTCTGGTCTTGATTATGACGAAATATTGTCGAATATTTCCTAGATGTCGACGCGAACATGCACAGCTGATCGCAGTAGATTTCAATATGGCGGCTGAATACGAATTAGATGACGTCACCGATATAATTACTTGCGTCTTCCGTTACATTTTCTCGTTAGAATGGTCATTGATTTCGGAATATATCCTTGTTATTCTGCGTGGTCAATGACGCCAAGTCAATTCTAGGTTGCTATGAAACATCAACCAAATATGCCGGAAATACAATCACAATAACACATCGATAAAGAAAGTAAACAACAAATGTAAGGTTGAGGGCGGTATTCATGAAGAAAATATTTTGTTGTCTCTGTATCTTGTAGGTCTTTGTCTGTAGTAGTCGACACGGCCAGGCAGTGGGGTTAGGGTTAGGGGAACCATAAAACAAACAAACAAGTATGCCAAATATCTAACAAACACACAAACACAAGTACGCTAGAAAATTTAAATCATGGTATACGTGAATAAATGGCAGGCCTAAAAAAACTGTGTGGTTCCGATTACAATTTTAGAATAGGTGGGTAGGTAGATTTTTTTATTGTATCTTTTTAAAATCTTTTTTAATGGGTGAGTGTCTACTTGAGGTAGTTATGTTTTCCGTTGTTTCTATATGGTCTCCATTGTAATTAGTTTCTTTTCATCAGATGTACAGCCATTACAGATTGGAAGAACAGTTTTACATTGTCTGTTTTAAGTTTGTCAGTTTTCCGCATTCACCATGGCACTATTACTTACGAGACTTCACATTTTTTGCGATTTTACTATTTTTCTCGAATACATGAAAAAAAAGTTGAGTCGGCAGTTAAAAACAAGGTGGGATTGGGTAACCGGAACCATTAGGCCTCGAGACAAAAATAGCATGAGTAACATCGGTATATTGCTAACGTTGAGCTTACCTCTAGACTAAGTATTGTGTTTTTAACAAATAAAATAATAACAGTTCTTTATTTCCGATAGATTAAAAAGTATATAACTGAAAAGTATAAAACCACAAAATATACATTGGATCAGACGTGGAAATGACAACAATACTATAAGACAAACAAACTTTTATCGAGTTTGACCTCACTCAATGCAGTTTCAGTTACCCAGCCAGACTCGCACTCTTGTCGTTGAGGGCTCAACCCCCCCCCCCCCCCCACCCTCTGCTAACGGTGAAGCCCTTAACGACAAGACTCCTGGATATCGAGACTACACTCAATGAAGCTTGGAAAATTGACAATTTATACAAGTTACAACAACAACAACAACAACAACAACAACAACAACAACAACTTACAAATAATAATGATAATCATGATACATAATTTATCATGTGTTATGATAAATACTAACTAACTAACTAATTATAACTAACTAACTAACTAACTAACTAACAGATAACTAACTAACATGTATTATCTTACTAGACAAGTAGGTTGTCCATATGGATGAATTTGGTTTTTACCTCCCGTAAGGATACGGGAGGTATTAAAAGGGGGATGTCTGTCCGTGTGTCTGTCTGTCTGTCCGTATGTATGTATGTATGTATGTATGTATGTATGTATGTATGTATGTGTGTATGTATGTATGTATGTATGTATGTATGTATGTATGTATGTCTGTATGTATGTATGTATGTATGTATGTATGTATGTATGTATGTATGTATGTATGTATGGCTGTGTCATAATTTTCTTAACAACGGCTGGTTCAATTATAATGAAATTTAATACAAATAATGGATGGGCTAATGGCTAGAACTGATTAGTTTTTGAGCATGATCTGTTCATGTTAATTAGGGAAATTTGCCTTAACAATGACATTTACTAATTAAGAAATATCTTAAGACTGCATACTTCAATTTCAATATAATTTAGTGTATTCGTTAAACATGACAACATACATTTGTCCTATAAAATTCGTTGATGTATCTTACAGCGTTAATGAATAATTTGCATAATTTAATGATTCTTGGTAATTAGGCTATATCTTACGACTGCATACTTCAATTTCAATACAATTCAGTACATAGATTAACCATAACAAATTGTGTATGTCCTATAAAGTTAGTTGATGTACCTTACAGTGTTAATGAATAATTTGCATAATTGATGAGTTTCGGTAATTAGGCTATATCTTAAGACTGCATACTTCAATTTCAATACAATTTACATTCTCGCAAACCAAAGTTATTATTTCTACCACTACATTTCGAAATAAATACTTTGGCATCTTACGCCTGTCAAAGCCTTAGCTCACGAAAACGTAATACATACTGTGAACCGGAAAATTATTGCGCAGTCTTATTTTCGCGCTTTGGGAGATCACGGTGATTACGCGCAGTTTAATTTTCGCGCAAGGCCGTCAGTGGATTTTTTGTGTGAACATAAACAATACGTTGAGCTGAGAACAATGAAATTTGACACTGATTGATGGGCAGTATTGCTCTGTCGGCATCCGTCAGTTGCAGTGCTCTATTGTTTCCAACTGCGAAGATACTGTGACACGTTGACTTGTGACAAATGTAGGTGTTAATTTGTTCAATTATGTACTAAACAAGTTATCAGATCATCACACAATACGAAAGTTGGGTAGCTCATAAGCAATGACATACCTTGTCTCGCTCAAAAACTATAAAAATCCCTTGTTTCCCCTTTTCCAAAAACAAATTTATATATTTGTATGCTTTTTGCATTCCTATTGCTTCTGTCAGTGCGAATAATAATTCTCCAGTTTCAATCGAGAATGTCTATCATCTTCGTCACACGCGTAAATTGTTGTGTAGTCCTGGCAAGATGGCGACAAGTGTTGCATTGTGGGTAAATAATAAAGTAAACCCAAATTTAACCTTTAGAGGGCTCCTTATTGCTAATCAGCAATTAGTACATGTAGCATCAAATTTAACACACAATTGACTTGTCAAATGCCGTAGTAAACTTTTTTTCCCATGAAGCTAGGAACTTAGTTACTAGCGCACAGGCTCATGCACACCATACTTTTTTTCTTCAAAACTAAAGAGGTGCTCTCTCCAATATATAATAATAAATTCCCATCTTGTAACTGCTACAATGTCACCAACCCGGAAATAAATATGATGAATATTGTGCTGAAGTATAGCTTTGTGTGTCTTATGAATTATATAAACAATATCATTACATTCACTCTGGACCAGCTTCGATACCTTCAAAATACACTGTCAAATGCTATGCTTAATGTCAGTACCAATATAAAGCGTCCCTGCTGAATTAACTCCAAGACTAAGCTAGACATGAACATATAATTTTGTGCCAATACATGCCTATATTTCAACTCGTAATTTCATTCAGATATTTTTCTTGTTCTGACATGCTTTTCAAACTATGGTTCAATCTTTCGTTCATTCATTCATTCATTTGTGCATTCGTTCATGTGTTCGTTTATTTATTTATTCATTCATTCATTCATTCATTCATTCATTCATTCATTCATTCATTCATTCATTCATTCATTCATTCATTCAATCTTGCATACATGGCCTTCAGAATTCATATACATGTTGCCAGGATATTGCTACATCCCGTAAATTACTATTTCCGTTCTATCCTTGATAGACAATTTCTAAAGTAACTGATGTTATGTGTACAACTATTCTCTACTCAGTCTGGTGTCCTGTGAAAACGAAGTAAACATCCAGGCAATTTTCATATACTTATGTCTTCGTTTTGTTGTGCTTAGTTTGCGTTTTTATAGGAAACCTTTCTTTAAATAATCAATTAACCTTGTCAATCTGTCAATGTACGGAGATATTCGTAGATGAGTCCACAAGAAACTTGGTTGGATACCGCTCTTGACCAGTGTAGATGTTCTGCAGCATGTTTCGAAAATCGTTAACTCTAAAGAAAGCGAGTTCACACTGTGCTGTCACGTTTTTTCTCATAACCAGAGCATCTTCACGATCTTTACGAAGTTCCGTTTTGGTTGAATCAACACAATCATTATAAAATGTATTTTGTAGTTCACGAAATTTCTTCAGATCTTTCTCAAAATTTGGACCATAATCTTCCACTTTTTCCCAAAACGTTTTATTAAAATGTTTATACAGTTGTACGTCAGCATTATTCCACTTGGAGATACGCTCAGCCAGAGACTTTGATACATTGTAGCGTCTGGTAGAATTTCGAAAACCTTTAGGAATATACAAAATATCTTCAAAATCCCAACACAATAATTTTTTCATCAGAAGTAGAGATTCATCGTAGTATTCGGTCAACATAACCAAATCCAATTCATCATCCAATGTCTGTATTGTTCTATCAATCATTCTCGTATCATTGTCATATTTGTGGTTGAATCCCAAATTGAACATCATGCCATTTCTTAGTTGGTTTCTCATCCCATGATTTCGATCGAGTGTCCCGATGTACGAGTCTGGATTCGTCATGAAGAGTTCAAGAGGATTCTGATTCTGATTCCTTCTGGGTTTGAGATTCAGTAATCCTGGAAGGTCATAGTATCCGAAAGTAGACTCGAACTTGCTTACTGGTTCTCGAATAATCGTTATGTATTTAGCATTAGGTACAATCTTTTCAAGTTCAGATCGTTTATATATTAAATGCATGGCTAAGATATTAAAGACGCTACCATTTTCCATTGGAGTTTTCTGGAATAACATGTCCCGTGTGAAGTATTTACCTTTTTTACTTTTAGTTTTATCGTGCAGGGCAAAGTTTAATTGGTGTCTTATTCCATATGCCTGTATCATAGTATTTGTAGTGGTACTTGCTGTCTTGTGGGTTTTAATAAATACAATTTGAGTAGAAGGCTTACAAGATGGTGAATCTGTAATTACTTTTGATTTTAGTGTTGGCGAAGTCTCCCTTTCTGTCATTTTTAGTTTTGAAATGGCATGTCTGAAATGAAAGCAATGATTTATAATCATTATTCATGTTATTCATGTGATTGAAAACAATGTACATACAGTGAGAAAATGAATAGACAAATAAACAGACGAAAAAGATAGACAACTGTGTAGTGGAATTTGTTAAATAACTACATTTCAGTCTGGAAATTCGAAAAGATCAGGTCGTTTGTCTGCTTTTTTCAGGTTCCAAGATGCATTGCACGAGAGTACGGCGCTTATGCTGTTAAATTTAGGCTTGCTATTTAAAAAAAAAATTTTTGTAGCTTTAATGCTTCTAATTTAAATTTGCCAGGGTACATCTGGGCTGTACCTACCCATCCGACTACCCACATCCCTGACTGCAACCTTTACACTATTTTATTATATTCATGTGTCAAGAAGCAACATTTTAGTAATTTGGAAATTACTGATATTTTAGACTCTCACATAACAGAATATTAAGTATATACCGATAAAAAATGTGAAAGGGCGCCCTCAAACAGCAGCCAACATAGCATTCTGATCAAGCCGATGAGGGCAGAAGTCGAAAGACAAACTCAAGTCTGGCACCAGCCCCCACCTCCCACGCAGATATTTTTTTTAAGTCTAACGTTTTCAGTTTAATATTTATTTTCTGCTTTGTAAAGGAAAACATTCATATTTTTATGATCCTTTAAAAAAGTACATCTCCCAAGTTACTACCGGTGTAGTTATCTCTCTCGTGTATTAACCTGAGTGTTCACAATAGCTCACGTCGGTCATTAATTCACACAAAATAGCACTCGTACCTAGGATATATTCAAATACAGAGTACAAACCCCCAGAAAATTCAAAAACTCTACAAAGAAGTAACATCTAACTTGTAGTAATAATACTATAATTTATATAGCGACTAAAGTCCACTGAATCAGTGATCAGAGCTGCTTATAAATATAAACCAAGCATAAAAAGTAGAAAAAATTAAAACTAAATTCCAGATCAAAGAAAACGCTAGATTAAAAAGATGCATTTTCAGCATACGTTTAAAAACATTGAAATTATCACAACGACGGATTTGGAGAGGGAGAGAATCCCATAAAACTGGGGAAGCAACACTGAAAGCCCTGTCACTATGTTTTTTGTCCTGGCTGTAATGGTACTAAGTTTAAAATGATCAGCGGAACGTAGACTATGCCCCGGGACATAGAGACTGACTAACTCACTATGATATGGAGGACCATGAAGACATTTAAAAGTGATGACTAAAATCTTATAAACAATTCCGAGTACTTATTGGATTGACCAAATACTTTTGTGACTTAGTAGTAACACTACCAAGAATTCTATACTTTGAATAACGATACTTGCCTTGCAACCAGAATCTTCATATCTAACTTTCCTGTTAGAAAGAACCCGTATAACATAATACAGAATATTGCCATAATCAGTATGATAGCCATCATCTTCTTGTTTAACGCCATCCCTACCAATGGTAATTGTCTTCAGATCTGTCATTTGCATAGAAAATAGCAAGATGAGTGCATCTATGGTTTTCTATCAAAGAAAGTACACACAGTTACGCTTAAGAATCGAGGGGGAGGTGAGATGGGGGATGGAGAATGTGAAAAGATATGCTCCTGACTCGACTGTGAATATGTGTGATCGTTAAGTGTTCATAGATAAAAAATCAATGTTGTATTGATATCACTTCGATCGAAGTACTGTACTTCGATTCTATAGAACTCGTTTACCGCAACATCCTTATGGTTTATGTAACTCTCAGTTGAAGAATTTCGCGATACATACCATCATGAAGTGAATTTCTATGGCTCTCAATTTCGTTTGCTTTCTCGAAATCTAAAAATCAGATCTGGGCAGAAACTTATCCATATATATTTCAATAAACGTGCCTTTTAATACAAGCAGCCCGAATACATTGAATGATCTAGAACGAAGCCAATCAATGTCGGATAATTGTGGAAAATTTGACACAATTAAACCACTTGTCCACTGCCTAACATTGCAATACAGTAACAACAAATATGATAATGCACTCTAACATATCACCTAGTCGAGAGTTGTAAATGTTTTTTTTTCTTTTGCTGGCACTACTGTCGGGTATTTCAACACTGTAACAAATTCTCAAATGTTTGAGTTAAATTTTAAAGTCAAATGCCTCCATCTTTATTTTAACAAAGAACAAGCAGCGGAGTTTGAGACAGTTTATTGGGGCAGTTACGTAATGTCCATCCATGGTTTATTTGTCAGCTCAGGATGCTACTTACTGGTATACACTGATTATGTCAATATAACAGTTGGGGTTCACTGAATGGATGAACAACTTTTTTATTGCTGATTGAGGGACTTTGACCAGACGTGGTTTATTTAGAAACTACATTGGCATCCAGACTAGTTGAAATACTCGCGTTGAATACTATACTATAGCGGTCACAATGGATCTATATCGGTCACAATGGCGATGGCATGTCACAATACATTGTCACTGAGCCACATAATTCAATGTACCACTTTGACGTGTACATTTTTACATCTGGCCGACAAAATGTCTCTGACCTTCTTTATGTGCACGTGCAACCCCTTATCACTGCTTTCTAAATTATGATCTTTCAAATGCCTGGAAATAACAGTGACTTCAGAGTGTAGACTGTCTGATTATGTCTGGTTATGTAGCAAATCATTTACAAAACAGTGCCGCCATACATCTAAAGCTAGTCTGGAATGCCAATGTGGTCTCTAAAGTGAGTGCAGGTGTAAATTGTAACGATACTGTATAGGAACTAGACTGTGAGTGGAGGTGTAAAAGGTAACGATACTGTATAGGAACTAGACTATGTGAGTGAAGGTGTAAATGGTAATGATACTGTATAGGAACTAGACTGTGAGTGGAGGTGTAAATGGTAACGATACTGTATTGGAACTAGACTGTGAGTGGAGGTGTAAATGGTAACGATACTGTATTGGAACTAGACTGTGAGTGGAGGTGTAAATGGTAATGATACTGTATAGGAACTAGACTGTGAGTGGAGGTGTAAATGGTAACGATACTGTATTGGAACTAGACTGTGAGTGGAGGTGTAAATGGTAACGATACTGTATAGGAACTAGACTGTGAGTGGAGGTGTAAATGGTAATGATACTGTATAGGAACTAGAGTAGTGAGTGGAGGTGTAAATGGTAACGATACTGTATTGGAACTAGACTGTGAGTGGAGGTGTAAATGGTAATGATACTGTATAGGAACTAGACTGTGAGTGGAGGTGTAAATGGTAATGATACTGTATAGGAACTAGAGTAGTGAGTGGAGGTGTAAATGGTAACGATACTGTATAGGAACTAGACTGTGAGTGGAGGTGTAAATGGTAATGATACTGTATAAGAAACAGACTACGAGGGATTGTGTATAAGGTGCATATATGGTACGTATGGAGCGTTTCTGGATATCATGGATATATTACACTAATGTGTAGTCTATCAGCTAGCCCTCGGATGTTCTTCCGATAAAATACGACACACAGCCGAACAACGCTATCGAGGATGGAACATCCGAGTGTTCGGGCAGGCCCTCACATGCGAACTTTTACGAGAGAGCAATTACGATACGTGTCCCTGTGAACCAAACTACAGCCTCAACACAAGTTTGAACTCAACCCATTACGATTAAAAAACACACATGAGTTAAAGCAACATGGTTTTAAAGTGATAAAAAGCTACTTACAAATGTACAGCTCACAGACACTGTAACACTTCTGTCCGCGGCCGCTGAACGAGTTACGTAAATGATACCTTTAGGGAGCCTTCAGTGTTTACAGGGGGAGGGCCGGAGGATATCACACATGGTCTGTTAAGAAAAACATGACCCTCCCCCATTCTCCATTCGTAAAAAGTTACCCTCCCCTTCGTCCCATTTTGTAAAACATGACCCTCCCCATGACATTTGCATATACTGAAGGTTAATCATTGAATATTCCCGTTATATGTATACATACAAATTAAATGACTTTGACTCTATATTTAATAGAAAGTAATATTTGTACATATACTATCATTACAGGAGTTATATAGAAACGCCTGTGATCAGAACGAATAAAGAGACTACTTCTTATCACGATCAAACTGACAAACATTGATACAAAAACAACACCGGGCCCCTCTGATGTAGGTTCATGCACATGTACTTGTCTGTGGTTCACGCGACTCTTTTATCAGTTTGTCTGTGTCTGTGAAAGTTTGTCATATTGTAACACTAATAAAACGACGTTCTGATCAAAGGCGTTTCTATATAACTCCTGCAATGGTTGTAAAGCGTAACAAACATTAAAAAATTGGCTAGTGACCTTTCTCTTACAATCATACACAATCTAGTTAGAATCTAAAACGTGCTTTCAATGTTGTGCATACTCTGGTCACTCGTAACAGTTCCCTGATAACACTGTCATCATCACCATCATCATCACCATCATCATCATTATTATCATCATCATCATCATCATCACTGTTACCATCACCATCACTGTTACCATCACCATCATATTTTAACAAAAACATTCACGGACAGTGTGGGTGATATGGTAAGATGGTACACTCAACAAAATGCATCATTTTATTAAACAATTTAATTTCTTACAATATGTGATGTGTACTTTTATTTTTGTATTTTGGTATGTAAAGTACACGTTGAGTGCTCATCTCGCGTTTACATCTCAAAACACACAAAACAAATTGACAATTGAATTTGGTCACAAAACTACGGATTGTAAAATGTGACCCTCCCCCAAATATTGTAATGCAAAATATGACCCTCCCCATAGAACAGGTTTGTGAAAAGTGACCCCCACCCCCGATTCCTCCACCCCCTGTAAATAATGAGGGCTCCCTTATGGTCGCTATATTGAATAACATAACGTAATTAACGACTTCTCTCTACTCGTTCAGCGGACTGAAGGCGTCGATCCACTGCAGGAAGGCTTGATTTCAACACAGATATTGACAGTAGAGGGCATAGACAGTAGTGTTACAGTGTCTGTGAGCTGTGTAAGTAGCTTTTTATCACTTTAAACCATGTTGCTTTAATTCATATGTGTTTTTTTATTCGTGATGGGTTGAGTTCAAACTTGTGTTGAGGCTGTGGTTTGGTTCACAGGGACACGTATCGTAATTGCTGATTGTTTTTACTAAGGACAATGTCACACGAATCTTGTTACTACATCAATAAACGCTCCATACGTACCATAAAGGTGGGAAGGGGGATTCTAGTCAAATTGTTCTTATTTAGCCTATAGCAGTGTGCGAAATTAAACGCTGGTCCGTTGGTCCGAGACCAACAGTTTTCAGCCAGGACCAAGAGTTTCTGAGCACTGCTTGTCCGTGTGATCAATAGCTCTATGGAATCATAGACAATAGAGAGGGACCGCTCTTTTGTCTAGTGATGGAATGTAGCAGTAGGGAGCTTTTTATGACACCAAAGGCATACAACTTGTCCTGTGGCAATAGACATGTTATCAACGTACAACTAACGTATACAAGCTGCAGAAATATGACTGAATGTTGCGATGCGTCGTGTAAGTCATCTTTTCCCAACAATTCTAAGGGCCGCTTTGTACTTAGTACCGACAATTTTAGACATTCTAATTTAATCACTCACGGCCAATCAGAGGGCCATAACGTCGCAGTTGAACACACACGGAACAGAAATCAACCTCCCGGACAGCAGAGGTATCGCTTCAGAAACTAAACGAATCTATGTTCACCATTTAAGGGGCGAAATCAAAATCATCGAAATTACGCGTCCTAACGAGTAGTGACGAGTAGCTACCAGTAGTTACTATGTACTACGGCCACGGTGAATATTCATGTCTCGACGCATATTCATGTACTTTTGGTTGTAGACAATAAAAATTAAACACCTATTGTCCGTTATTCATGACCCCAAACTGCGATCATTTACGCGTAGTCTTCATTGTGAAAAAAATCACGAAACAAAAAGATTTTCTTTCCTGTGCAAATCAGTTTCACGCTTACCTTTTTCATTGTTATTCATTCGATGCCTTCTATGGCATTCGTACAGTCGGGTAGTCAACTAAGTGTTTCAGATATATTCAGATGTTTACCTAATATGGCTTGCCTAAAATACCTTTGAGAAGAATTTTTATTCGAAACGTCGGATTTCACATCTATTTATTCGGACTGTCTCACAAGTTCCACATCATTTCTCAGCTTGTCAACAAACATGTCGACCATTTTCGTCTGGCTGGTGAACGGTGCAGTGCATTGATCGTATTAGATTGAAGTCGCAGGATTCGTCAGTCGAATTCGAACATTGTCCATAAAAACAAATTAAAAACTAAAGTTTATCTTGCATTAATATATAGTTTGATTTGACTGATTTAGAAGTCACCTAAAAACATTTTGTTTCATTAAAATTTTGAGGAAAATTTTTTTTCTGCCCTAATGTTGTATTTGAAAGTAGTTGCTGAAAAGATGTCACATTCAAAGTTAAAAAATGGATGGTGCTTTCTCAAATAAGTAACACAACAATATAATCATTTTCTTTATCCAACTCCCAAGACTGTTATGGCCTCGTTTATGTCGGAACCCAAGGTGAACTCAGTGAATTCTCCTTGTCATTATCATTATAATGGAAATTGAAGATTGGGTTTTGATGTCGAAGGTACAGCTCTGTTTACAAATTCAGGGCCATTCTTTCCATAGCATGTTGTCGCTTCAACACATGAATTGTGGAATAACGCTGGTGTCAGTGTGCAATGAGATGATTATATCAAACAACATTTTAACCAAAGACAACGTCGAACACAATTATTGAAAGTGGATCTTCAAAGAGTGGATCTTAAACTGCGTACCTAGTTTAATAGTTTTTCAGGGCCACCAAATATTCCAAAAAGAAATCTGCCGTTTTATCAGTATCAAATTTTTAATATAAGGAACAAGATGTAAATGAGATCGAGCGCATCTTCGGAGTCACTGCATACAGCATAACAGGCGACCTCACGTTGAACGACTTTTTCCGTCTTCAGTTTTTTGAGTTTCACTCGCTGACATTATAATTGCGACTTGCCATCTTCAAATGAAGGAGACTTTCAAGACGACTGTTACTCGCGGAAAATGCACAGTGCATGTGCGCACTTCTTTTGTACTTTCCCGTACAAAGACTTTTTAATTTGCTGCAAAAAGTTACAATTTTTAACTGGACACATTTTTATTCAAAGTTAAGCCAGCGTACAATAGAGATATAATAGTGCGGGGGCATATGGCAGATTTTGGGGTTTCGTGTGAAATTCAGGTTAATTTTTGCCAACGTATCTCATTGTGTTCCCCATCATCTGAGCAATTAAAAAATATATGTTGGCAATTTTTATTTCAATATTAAGGGTAATTTTTGCAGCAATTTCATAAATGATGTAAAATCATGATTTGTCTGTATATTGATGGCAAATTAAAATATGTGAACTGTACGATTGCTTTATATCTGTATAAATGTACTAATGGGCATCCTGTAGACTATAAACTTGTAGACAGTTGTATAATTTTGCATTTTAATCACAATATTATAAATTATGGTTTCTTTATTTGCATATCATTTGCATATTATGTATGATGCTTCCAGTGTATTTGATTTCCTGTATTGTTTGATGTTGCTGATTGCTATTCTTTCAAAAATGTACGCCAACCATGAATTATTTCAGTTACTATGAATACTCTGGTTGGTTTTCATCTTTTAAAGCACTAGTAAGTCCACACCTTGACTATGCTTCCCCAGTGTCTTCCCCACATATATACGAATAGGGATATTGCATTTTTGGAAAAAGTGCAGCGTCGGTTCACCAGGATGATTCCGCAGCTTGGTGGCTTGAATTATGAGGACAGTTACGCATATTGAAACTGACAACTTTAGAAACTAGATGAATTAGAGCTGATTTGCTTGAAGTGTATAAACTTTTCCATTTACATATTCGCCATGATCCAGTTGTATTTTTCAAAGTATCTACTTCGACAACAAGAGGATATAGATTGAAATGATTTAAAGACAGATCCAGATTGGATATACCAAAATATTTTTTCAGTCGACATGTTGTAAACATTTGGATGTTTACCAGAAAGGGTTATTGTTATTACTACACCAATTAAATCATTGTAATTACTTAGTAATTATTTTAATCCAGATTGGCTATACGTAAATATTTTTTCCAGTCAATATGTCGTAGACATTTGGAACAGTTTGCCAGAAAGGGTTATTGTGACTACAATAAAGGCATTCATTTATTGTATAGAACTACCCTTGCCAAATGATATGTCCTTTTGACCAATTTCGGCGTATTGATGTGACTTGTTATCAAGTGTACATACACACGTTAAAAATATTCCTTTTCAGATCTGGCATCTGGTTTTAATACGTATCTACACATGTAGTATTGAATCCTGGACAGGTACATTCTACACAGGATATAGAGTCCAAGTTTAGGTCTACGCAAAATTTGAAATTTTACCTCTCAATATTAGCATACAAGTTACATAAATTGGACGTCTTGCAAATATTAGATAGAAAAGAAACATCACTCAGTAAAACACCTTTAGAAACCTTTAGAATGTTTTACCCCCACTTTTGACCAATTGAGATACTGTCTAGAGCAATGAAAAAAGTCAATATGGCAGCTACTTTAGAACGTTTTTGTTATTTGTTCTGTATGTAGTTCTCCATCTACTTTCTGTAGAAATATAACATTAAAAAGTAAATGAATCGTTGTTAAAGGCATGAGTGCTTATTAATTTCCACTTTGCAATGGTGTCAAAATGAGATAGACTTAGTCATCAAGTTGGCATGTGACTACTTATTCCCAGCAATGAAGGTTATTTGTGTATGAGAATTACCAAAAGATGTAGAAGGGTATTTTCCATGTTGTTTACGTTGAGGATTTGAATGTCAGATTTTCTTTGAGTACTAAAACACGTGGAATGATAGCTAACAATGCAATAAAATTTGATTAAAGATGCTATTTTCTGGTGGGTTGGTGGTTGGGGTTGGGTGGTACATTAGAATGTGTCTCTGCTGTTACTTTCAACCTTTATTCATGACTGACCAAGAGGAATTTCGTTGCGTAATCGAATGTAAGAGTACCTTCACGCTGAATAACTAAACTAAATATGCATATATTCATATTGTTCCTTTGAAATATTATAAAAGATATTCTTCAGATACTGAATTTATCATCTTTATTTTGTACTACATTGTCCTTTATTCTGTTTTATTTTAGAATTTCGATGAAATAACGTAATCAAATGTAACAGCGGAGAACACGTCTATTCATGTTGTTCCTTTCACTTGACATGTTACGCCAACCAAATAGCTATACTGGTAGAAACGTAGACAATGCATACAACATAATGCCGTGAGAGACTAGACAATAGTTTTGAATACAAATGATTGGGTCTATTCAGTCGAATACATAACTTTGTATAGTAACGATTCAATTGATGCTACGCTATTGATCAAAAATATGTTTATACCAGGTGTAAACTGAATGCCTTCAGTAAAGGCCAAACTTTAGATTGCTGTTCCTTCACGCCTTGTCGAAAGAAAAATTCTGCGCTACCACAAATGATATTGCATATCCATTAGTTACTACATCAATAAATAAAACGTAGCTTTGGAAAACATTGTCCATTTTTGCATGTTTATCCACATACTGCCCTTAATTCTATGTTTGCCATTGTAAAACCTTTAAAATGATTGGTCTGTGAGTCTGTTAACAATTAAAAATAATTGTTTTTAAAAATAGTAAGTTTATGAGTACTTGTTGGTGATACTTTCAATTCATAATCATATTTTAATATTCTGAATGACAAGTAAAGTCAGAAGGAACATTTGAACTGTTTCTTTTATTGAATTTGCCCAAATTTCAGCGATAAACAATAATTTTCATTCAGATATGCACTCATGGGTTTCCTAACCCTGCCATAGAGGGCGTCAATTTAAAAAAAATTCATCTCATTGAAGACATTTAGGGTCGTTTGGGTCATGAGAAACAGAATTCAGACTGCCCTTACATATACCTACCAATTACTGTTATCTTTACAATATACATAATGTTCTGACTGTTGCTATGGACATGGTCTTGTTGATAGGCATATTTGCATACATGTTTTGATATTTTTTTTTGCCTGACTAACCCAAAATGTTGTTATCTTTGCAAAATATACTGGCATTGTTGGCTGTTGCTAAGGCCATATCAATGGAAGTTGACTATAATCATGGATTCATGGGTTTTCATTGCCTAACCAATTGTTAAGAATAGGGTCTTGGGGCCAAATTTTATTTTAGCCCCCTCAAACTAATTTTGAAGATAAAAATTGCCAACATGTATTTTTTTATATGTGGTCCTATAATGAACATAACCATATATGTTTCATAAAATTAACATGCATTTCACACGAAAACCCATATGCCCCTGCACTATAAGATACATATTAGCGAGGAGTCAGTGTACAGTCAATAACCATCAATTTAAATCACGCATGCTAGGAATCGTCACATAACGATTTTAATAACATCGCTATGTATTCAAAAAGTTGATTTTTTCTTTCTTTTTTCCCAAAATCTCAGGGGGTAGCTGTCCCCCCCCCCCCACAGACTACGCTACTGTATAAAAGTCAAACCTGCACTTCCGCAACCCGGAAGTTCAACTGCATTTCTTTGCCCATGGAAGTAGAACCCTACTTCTACTTCCATGCTTTGCCCTACCATGGCCGCCAAGCGTGAGCTTGTAAGTTGAAGTTGTAGTGTTAGTTTGTCGACCGTGCAAAAAACAAAGTCTAACCGCGATTGATGCGTTGAGACTCACTCAATTTTACGATATTCTTCCTCAAAGATTTACTGTCAACCCAGGACTGTTGACAATATTACGTTCATACGTCCATCGCAAATTTCGAATCGATGCAGTTTCTACATACCGTCATGTACGTTGTATATTGAAACTTTGATTTTGTGCATATCTAATTGTTTTTTGATGAATATGAACTTGCACTCATAATAACATGTACAATACTAGTATCATCAGTACATTATGATGTATTAGTGAGAATCACTATGTATTGCGTGTTGGCGATAAAATAATTACGTGTATCTACGCTCAAAGACGACGTGTGAAGGACCAACAGTTTTCCATCAGGACCAGCAGCTTAAATCTCTGTTGGTCCTTTTGACCAGGACCTTAATTTCACACATTGGCCTATAGACAAGGGAAAGACAATCTAGGAAATACTATAAGGTTTCATTTGCACGAACTGTACTAAGTGTACATGTATAGCGGCCTGCAACCTTGAATCATACACCAGACATTAGCATCAGCGATCACGTGACATTTTTTCTCACGAACGATACAAAGGAAAGGGATAATCCTTGAGTAAAGTGTTATGTAAGTAGTTTGGTTATTAAGTTGTTAGTCAAGTTACAGATTTATCTTGGATCAATGTAAAACGTTTTTTTATTTTTTATTATTGGGTTGAGTTCAAACTCGTCTTGTAGAATGGCAGCACGTGGAAAGCTGGTTAAAAAGCAACCCCCTTTGTTTGATTTTATTGTGAATGCATATTCCTTTCTTCGCCAAAAAATGACACACACTTGATGCTGTTGTATTCTAACTTAACAATTTATGCACCTTATATCACAATCTCATGTTTTCAATATAATCTAGTTCCTATACAGTATTGTTACCGTTTGCACCTCCACTCACATAGTATAGTTCCTATACAGTATCGTTACCATTAACACCGCCACTCACATAGTCTAGTTCCTATACAGTAACGTTACCATTTACACCTCCACTCACAGTCTAGTTCCTATACAGTATCGTTACCATTTACACCGCCACTCACATAGTCTAGTTCCTATACAGTATCATTACCATTTATACCTCCAATCACAGTCTAGTTCCTATACCATTTTTAAAATGTAGATACTCAGAGAATTTTCAAACATTTCTAAACTCAGTTCATTAAACCCAGATTAAGTGCCAAACAATGCAAGAATGATAAATTTACACATGCCAACTATTATAACATTGATTTTATATTCAGTCAAGTCAGGAGCATATCCTTTCGCATTCTCCATCCCATCTCACCCCCCCCCCCCCGATTCTTAATCGTAACTGTGTGTACTTTCTTTGATAGAAAACCATAGATAGATGCACTCATCTTGATATTTTCTATGCAAATGACAGATCTGAAGACAATTACCATTGGTAGGGATGGCGTTAAACAAGAAGATGATGGCTATCATACTGATTATGGCAATATTCTGTATTATGTTATACGGGTTCTTTCTAACAGGAAAGTTAGATATGAAGATTCTGGTTGCAAGGCAAGTATCGTTATTCAAAGTATAGAATTCTTGGTAGTGTTAGTACTAAGTCAAAAAATTATCTTGTAAAGGTTGCAGTGGGGTACTCGGTTGTGTACGTACAGGCCAGGTGTACCCCGACGGATTCAAATTACAAGCATAAGCATTTAAATGCTACCAAGAAAAAAAATTATCAAGTCTAAATTTAACAGAATAAGCGACGTCCTCTCGCGCAATGCATCTTGGAACCTGAAAATAGCGAAAAAAACACTATACGACAAGTCAAATTTACCCACCTTTACCCACCCTTTACCCTACCTGTGAGTCTGTGACCCACCTAACTACTATCTTTGTCAAGGGGTAGTACGAGACGGTGACACTTTTGACTACCTACAACCCCCAGGGGAGAGATCACCGGAGGTAAATTAAATCAAGGTGTCGCTTCGTCTCATACTCACCACATTTACACATCCTCTGCTAAAGATTTACCCCAGTGGAAAGACAAGGTCAAATATGACTTTTCGTATAGTGAAACGACCGAATATTTCGGATTTTTCAGACTAAAATGTATAGTTGTATAACAAATTCCAGTATACAGTTTCATAGATTTCCGTCTATTTGTTCACCTGTTCGTTTTCTGGCTATATAAAGGACGCCACCAACGTTACGCCTGTGTGATAATAATGCTTTTGGATGTTCAGAAGTAGAAGTAGGGGTATATCGATTCATTCCTATCACGTGATTAAAACGAATAATTATTTTAAATCTTTGCTTTCATTTCAGACAAGCCATTTCAAAACTAAATATGACAGAAATGGAGATGTCGCAAACTCATAGCCAAGACTTAAATGTGACGAAAATAGACCAAGGAGGCATCCTGTTTAATGTGACACTGTCAAATGTCAGAAAACGAAACGACGAAGAACTTCAACGAGAGGTTTTGCTAAACGAAACCGAACGAGAGGTTTTGCTAACTAACACAACAGTAATATCAAAAGTAGTTACAGATTCACCATCTTGTAAGCCTTCTACGCAAATTGTATTTATTAAAACCCACAAGACAGCAAGTACCACTACAAATACTATCATACAGGCATATGGTCTAAGACACCAATTAACTTTTGCCATGCCAATTAGACATCGGAAATTTAGAGATGTTAAATACTTCTCACGGGACATGTTATTCCAGAAAACTCCAAGCAAAAATGGTAGCGTCTTTAATATCTTAGCCATGCATTTCGTATATAATCGAGCTGAACTTGAAAGGGTTGTACCTGATGCTAAGTACATAACGATTATTCGAGAACCAGTAAGCAAGTTCGAGTCTACTTTCGGATACTATGATGTTCCAGGATCACTGAATCTCGCACGCACAAGGAATCAGAATCAGAATCCTCTTGAACTCTTCATGACGAATCCAGACTCATACTTAAGGAGACTCGACCGAGACACTATGATAAGAAACCAACTAAGAAATGGCATGATGTTCACTTTGGGATTCAACCACAAATATGACAATAGTACGAGAATGATTGATAGAACAATACAGAAATTGGATGACGAATTAAATTTGGTTTTGTTGACCGAATACTACGAAGAATCTCTACTTCTGATGAAAAAAATGTTGTGTTGGGATTTTGAAGATATTTTGTATATTCCTAAAGGTTTTCGAAATTCTACCAGACGTTACAATGTATCAAAGACTCTGGCTGAACGTATCTCTAAGTGGAATAATGCTGACGTACAACTGTATAAACATTTTAATAAAACGTTTTGGCAGAGAGTGAAAGAATATGGTCCAGATTTAGACAAAGATCTGAAGAAATTTCGTGAACTACAAAATAAGTTTTATAACGAATGTGTTGATTCAACCAAAACGGAACTTCGTAAAGATCGTGAAGATGCTCTGGTTATGAGAAAAAACGCGCCAGTACAGTGTGAACTCGCTTTCCTTCGAGTTTATAATTTTGAGAATATGCTACAGAAAGTCTACACTGGTCGAAAGCGGTATCCAACCAAGTTTCTTGTGGGCCCATCTACGAATACCGATGTACAGTGACTGATTGCCAATGGCAGTTAATTATGTAAAGAAAGAGTTCCTATAAAATGGAAAACAAAGGAAAACAAAAACAAAAACACGAAGACACAAGTATACTCGACCATCTTGTGCATGCATATAGCTAATCATCCCTGTCATCTTTTTCTACCTGGAAAAACAATGTGAAACAACATATACAAAGTTCCTGCCTGGAAACTATTGAAACACGTATTAAATGTTTGTTATTATACGAACAATATCAGACATTTAACATGTTCTATAGCTTTTTGCAATTTATTGAACAACAAAAATGTACTTGTATGTTTGTGATTCACATGGTGGGGGTACTTGTACACTATTTAACAGACGAAAAGAAAACCGTAAAGAAACAAAGGGTGCTGCCATTATTAACCCTAGGACGTAGAGTGGTTTGCTTCTCTAATTCAGCACAAATTTTCAATAATACTTAAATGTTGACTGAATGCTAGGATACACCAAAGTAACAAATGACAAAACAAGGTGAGAGAAAACTTTTTAAAAAGATAACCAAACTTTTGATGAAATTAAAAACAAGCAATCTATCGATCGAAACAGCATCGATTAAACAGAACTTAATGAAAATTTGCACATTTAGTTGAAATCCAGTAGGTGTTGTCTACTAAGCACATAGGAAGACATCTTACCCCTACCCCATTTACCTTCAGCAATCTTACGATATTTTCCTTATATATGATATCTTTGGTATGAATGCCAACATTACAACTCAATTATTCAAATAAAGTATATTTCCTGTAAAGACATATGTTCTAGCAATCAGAAAAATGTATTAGTATGCTCCTAAGATGCTAAATAAAAAGCACAGAAGACGATAGTTTACCCCTACCCCCTACTTTCGGTATTTCAAAATAATAGTGTATAGTATTGGTTTTAAAGGGGGAAATCATTAATAACCATCAAAATATATAATATGAACCTACTTTTTCTTATTCAGCTAATTCAACTGAATAAAATACCCACCACTTATGTGTATCAGATCATGTTATGTAAAAAAAAGAATGGAAAGTTTATATGTCATTTTGCGGAAAAATTATTGATTTTTTAAATCAGTGATTTAAAGTCTCCAGTTATTTTTGGCATTAATTTTTGCATAATGTGCTAGGTATTCAAATTAAACACATTTAATTTTTTATTAAACATATTCTAGCAACTGCAAAATCATACTACTGTATTGATTACATATGTAGGTGTTGTGTACTAAGCACATACTTACCGCTAACCTGTTCACTTTCTACAATTTTTGGATATTTTCCTGCAATCTGATATTTTTAGCATGAAAATCAACATTACAATCTATTTATTAAGATAAAGTATATTTTCTGTAAAGATATATGCTCTAGCAACCAGAAAAATGTCTTAGTATGCTCCTAAGATGCCGAATAAAAAGAACAGAAGAAGATAATTTACCCCTACCCCCTACCGTCGGTATTTCAAAATAATAGCTTATATTGGTTTCAATGGGGGAAAATCATTAATAACCCACAAATATTCAATGTTAACCTACTTTTTCTTGTTCAGCTCATTCAAATGAATAAACAAAAACCCTTTATGGGTATCAGATCATGTTATTTAAAAAAAGAATGGAAAATTTTTATGTAATTTTGCGGAAAACATTTCGATTTTTCAAAAATCGGCAACTTAAAGCCTCCAAAATTTTTATTTCTTGGCATATGTATGGCAAACATTATATCATTAGAAAGGAAATTTTCTAAGCTTTCCAAATATATTGGATAATACAGTCCGTGCTTGCATGTGTCGTATGGAAGACAATGTATTACCACTACCATCAACCTTTCGACGCCATTCTGTGACGCACATGTAATTTGAAATCGAGGCCAAACAGGTAGTGCATCCCAACATTTTCACTGTTAACATTTTGTTTCTCATTCAGTAGACTCCAATGAACAAAAAAATACCTATGTTGGAGGTTTGTGGGGGGGGGGGGGGTGCATGGTAACCCCCTCTGGCCCATGGACTAAGAGAGAGAGAGAGACCTGAGAAGCTTCTCAAGTGACCTCATTTGCCCTTCACCTTAGGGGTCCCCATGTGAAAGATTGATTGTCTGGTTTGAGTTTTTTCTTGATAGCTGCAAACAAAGAGCTTTTCACTTTCTAGTCACGTGATTCGTATGACCTTGGCTCGGAAAGAGTTCAATGGCCCGTACAACTAGCCTGCCTATGAGCTTTGACTGCGTTAGCTCTCGTCTATTCAGCACAGTAAGGTAAGGTTAGTATTTGATGACGTCTCAGAGTTTAGAATAGTTCAAAGCTGAGTTCAGTGATTTACATAGTGCAAAATTAAGCAATAAACCACCCCCTGGGGATGGTATGCCAAGAGGTTTTGACCAGTGAACGAAATATATGCACGAGCGATAGCGAGTGATTATATTGAGTTCACTGGTAAAAAACATGACCACACCTATAGCACTAGCCAAATGATCACATATACTTTGTATTGCATAGATAACAACAAGGTTGGACAGGCAACTGCATAATCATTCAGCAAATATCTAGCATGGATCAGCATGTGGGTAAATATTTTTAAAACCTGTACAGTTGCGCTAAAACCCCATTGGCGCTTTTTTTTATAATGTCCCCCCAAAATTTATGATGACCCAGAAAAATGAAAGTCTCGGGACACCATGTCCCACTCTTTCAAAAGGCTGGCTGCAACACTGATACTCTGGGACAGGATCCCAGACAAATTTCTATTTAGATTTAAAAAAAAAATGGTAAGTCGGCCAGTGTAAGCTCTTTCACTTGCTTCATTTTTATGACAGGACAGGACAGCTCACCATGTACCAATGTTTCCACTCCAGCTAGCCGCACCGAGGCTGGGACCGATTTCGTGCATGCCTTGACCTTAGTACATGTAGTAGGCGATGATTTGAACAAATACGCGATGACTTGGTTGCTTTCAAAATTTCCTTCAATAATTTCTCATAAAATATTGTCATTAAAAGCATACAGTGTACACGTAACTTGACTAATGTTGTGCCTAGCATGATACGCGTTACACCGTCCAGGTGCACCGCCGCGGCACCGATTGTCCATAGAAAATACAGGTAAAGATTTACGACCCTGCTGCTCACTGTCTCACATTTACAATTAATAAAACTACAGAAACATTTTTTCACGGTTACGAATTTATTTTCTCTCGAAAGCCTTGGTTTGTAACATCACGTCATTCACCGATTTTTGGGGATAAATGCTTTGTATAGAACATACCTGTTGACGATTTACGAACCTGCTGTCCATGGTTGTCATACATGGTGACATAACATTTTCGAAAATTCTATATGACTGCAATGACTACGTTCAAATCCTATCTTCGTCGAGGAATTCACTAGGTGCCTAAGCACCCAGTATATCATTCGATTCGTATTCACACGTACTACAATTCTTCGTTCATGGATTTTGAAAAACGTAGAGACAGACAACTTTAAAATGTGACAAAAATCCCAAAAATTGTGAATTTTCAGGAAAATTAGTCTAAAAATGACAATAAATGCACGAATACAAATGTGCAAACGTAGTTTGTTTACATTTCAGCTGATTGTCACATGTAGTGGCTTTTCCGACAACATCATAAGTTTATGAATTAAGAGAATCGAAAAAACACCTAAATTTGACCAAAAATGTCATTTCATTAATATTACTGTGGTATACGATATATATGCCGTAGGAAAAAAATTCAAAAAGTACTAAAAATAACAGAATTTCGATTTCTAGAAATAACTTGTTTTGAATGAGGATGGTGAACTTCCGCCCTCTGCTTAGTCTTGCTGCTAGACGTTCGGGCTTTCTTTCGATGCTATAACTATAAGCGAACGAAGTACGCATGTGAGGGCTTGCCCGATATTCCATCCTCGATAGCGTTGTTCGGTTGTGTGTCGTATTTTATCGGAAGAACATCCGAGGGCTAGCTGATAGACTACCCTCTGCTAGGCTTTAAAGCATTGCATGTAGTAGTATAGTGAAGATATGAGATTTAAGATGGCCTCCTCTGAAGGTATCTGCGAGCATACAAATCGCATTGCATGATGGTCTAGCTCACTTGTCGTGGGCCCTGGAATCAGTTCCCAGACACCATTTATACAACAATGAACGACAATATACCTTCAAAAATAAGTTCATCTAAACCAATGTACCATGGATAAATACTACCCCAAAAAGAAATATTAGGCAAAAACGCAAGCTGTATGGCAAAGCACGCAAGACTGTGAACTTTATGTTATGGGACAAGTTCAAAGAACTAAGAAGACAAAATGACAGACAGGTGAGAAAACCGCGACAAGAATATGCATGTAAATAGCATCTGTCAAAGTGTCCAAACAGATAACACCAAGCCATTCTGGAACTACATCAAAGCAATCCGCAGAGATGTCGTTTGGTGTTTCTTTATTGTCCAGTATGGGCCGCATAGCAACTAATGCAAGGGAAATGGCAGAAGTTATCAATAAGCTATTTTGTTCCATCTTTACCAACGAAGATCTCACTTCTATCCCAAACCTAGGAAACAGCAAGATCCCAAGAATGCCAGATATCACAATTACAACTACAGGACTGGAAAAATTACTTAATAATTTGAAAGTCAACAAAGCATCAGGACATGATAACATACCTGCAAGAATACTTAAAGAGTGTGTCACAAGTGTTGCACCAATATTACAAAAAAATTACCAGAAATCATTATCAACGGGAAATCTACCCAAAGACTGGTTGAATGCAAATGTTTGACCAATTTTTTTAAAAAAGGAGACAGATCTTTTCAAAGTAATTATAGACCTGCATCACTCACTTGTATTGCTTGTAAACAACTGGAACACATCATACATAGCAACATAATGAATCATTTTGAAAAGTACTCCCTTCTCTGCGATTGACAACATGGATTTAGAAGTGGGCGGTCATGTGAAACCCAACTCACAGACTTGATTGATAACCTAGTAAAAATGTTAGACAGACGTGGGAAAATAGATCTGTGTACCATGGACTTTAGCAAAGCCTTTGATATGGTTCCCCACCAACGTCTACTTGCTAAACTTAACCATCTTGGAGTAAGGACCAACATCAAGCTATGGATCGAAAACTGTCTTACCAATCGTCATCAAAAAAGTTTTTGTGGCAGGTATCTACCCTCAAATTTCTATATAGGTAATTGTGCCATCTCTGAATATACTGGCCACTGATGCAGCTTGTGTATGGTATGAACTAGTATTCATGTATGATTGTACCGATCGAGGAACTGTTGATAGAGTTGTAACATTAGTTGTTGGTCTGTTTGGTGTTGTGTTACTCAAAGTATCTGACATTTAAACATGTTGTTGGAGAAGCGACGGCTGTACTTGTTGTTGACGTTGTTGCAACTGCTATTCTTGTAGTTGCTGTTGTTGTTGCTGGAGCTGGAGCATATGCTCATCTCCATCTACTATTTCAGCAGGTCTAAACAGATCCTGAAGGCCATCATCGATAGCTGCCATTGCTGAACGTGAGATGTGACAACATTCTGTCGTGTGCATTTGGGGATTTTACTTGAATGTTTCATTAGTTTGGTGCACATATATTATTTTGAAATTGACACAAAGTAGAGCCACTGACCTTTATTAAAAAGCAAAGTAGTGTAGTTTTACCAACGTTTATTTACTGTATAAAGGCGGTCAAAACATTTTCAATATGGCGCCACTTGTGTCGTCTGCAAGCCTGACTTACACGGGGACTTTGCACAGCATATAGGTGGATCATTGTGGTACTATTGTACGCTGAAGCCAGGGAGGTGGGTGTACATGTAATGGAATGGAATACCAACAAAAATAAATACATACAAATGCTCATATTATACCCACACCGTAAATGACTGGAATAATCTCACAAATGGCATTGTCTGCTCTACATCTATTGAAGTATTCAAAGAACAAGTGTTAGCACACTTTTTCAGCATTACTAGTGATGTAGCCACACATACATATTCACAAACTTGGTGTGATACCTTTTAGTATTACTGAGTAAACGGAAACATGCACAGAAAAGAATACAACCAAGAAAATAAATGTATGTTATTCCTAAATTCAAATAGTGTATCGTATCCCTTTTTCAGGAAATACCGGGGGCTATATTGATAACTCAACATTAACAACTGTTCTCTTTTTATTTGACTTTTCATATACAAATGTAGCATACACAAACGTTCCAGGAATGGCATCAGTCGTGGTTGACATGGGTGGTTTATTTAAATCCACACAAAGGTCTCAAGAGTTTTCTCAGTATTTCCCTTCCTATCCAGATGAATTGATGGAGAAGATCTTAGCCTTTTGCAGAATAAACAACAAAAGAGGTAATGTAATTCATAATGACATGTTAAGAATTGTCGACAAGTTTCTCTGATCGTAAAAACCAAGTCATAACTTTATTCATTTCAACATATCTTTCTAAATATTTACAGCATTCACATAGCTCCAAACTCAAGAGCACTGCTAGACAACAACAACGTGTGCTTTGTTAAACGAACGTTTTTTTATTTTCATTTTGATAAAAATAGGCTAAAGGCCTGACCAATTTCAAGTGGAAGTGAGTTCCAAACGTTTTGAAAAAAATGCAGGAATGAGTGGTATCCATACATTTGTTTGTTTATAATGTGTTGGTGGGGGTAGCGTCTTGTCTGTACAATGGCGAATGTAATTATAAATGAGTGTATATATTGTTGTATGTGTTGATTTATTTTCAAATTAATAAGTGTAATTCAACGTCTGTCTTTTAAATCATTTATTGTGTTAATCATTAGGACGCATGGCTTTAGATGTTGCATGTGGAACCGGAATCAGTACAAGAATACTGAGTAATCACTTTGATGAGGTTATTGGTTGTGATATCAGTGAATCTCAAATCAACGAGGCAAAGAAAGTTGAGACAGCAACGAATGTTGTTTACAGGTATGATGTTTTTAAATCATGATTTTTTTTCTGTCAATCAAGACTGACAAAAATGTCGGTTCATTTGATAAATCATTGGTCTGTCATTCTGTACAGACATACATGTATATAGCTAGAAATCCCCATACTTGAGGCAGGACTGACCTTTCACAGGCAGGAAACAGGCTTGCTGTAACCCTGATGGAACAGGCCCACCACAGGCCTGATGGAACAGGCCTGCCACAAGCACATTGGACCAGGCCTGCCATAGCCCTGATAGAACGGGCCTCCTACAACCCTGACTGAATAGGTTTACCACAGGTATAATGGAACAGGTCTGCCACAAGCCTGATGGAACAGGCCTGCCACAAGCACATTGGACCAGGCCTGCCACAGCCCTGACTGAATAGGTTTACCACAGGTATAATAGAACAGGTCTGCCACAGCTGCATTGTAAACCTAATAAATGTTAGTGGTGTATATCTTACAACCAAGATCACTGAAACACATATATAAATAGAAACAAAACTGTCACAGTACAGTTTCTATCTCAACTCTAAATTCCAAATTCATCCAAGAAACACTGAAAGTATCCACATATTGAAGCAGTTGGTGTCGTTATGTAGAAACCTTGTATTATAATTATAAACATAGCTACAATGTTGAAAATATTTCGTTGTTTGCTTAGCTTTTATGACCACATAAATATCTGGTCACCATCATAGTTATTGTTTGGTTCAGCTTATAAAAAAGAAAGGCTTCAATCTGTTTCCAGAAAGGCTTTACCTTTTGCATTCAGTAAGCATGTGGGAAAGGGCGTTTTCAATAACACAAATACCGCATTTACTGTGTAATACTTCATCTACAAAAAATGATACCATGCGGTAAATAGCGTGTTTGAATCAAAACATAAAGTTTTGATAATTTTCTTTCCTTGGTGGCTATAGTGGTTATATCTAATCACAGTACTGACCAATGATAGGAAGCCTCTAGCTGCTGCCATTTTACAAAGATCCATGGTGATATAAAGGTTTTCAGGACAAGGCAATTAATACATCTTAGCGGAGATAATTTGAATTCATGAAACTTCCTCCGTTGTGTCATCCATAAGAAAAATGTAGATAAGTGGAAATAATTCATCGAAATTTAAGATTTTATTCATTTTAATGATACTAAGCAGACTGCACATTAGTACTCTACCAATCTTATAGTTTTACCTTTGGGCAACTCGTTCCTATTCTCCTATGTATATATCTGGTTGGGACAACGTACTGACATTTGATACTGATCGCTGCAATGACGTCTTTCATCACCCCGTATAGCAGATGAAAAAGAAAAACCATGGCGTAAAACCACGATAACAAAACAGAAAGTAAATTGACCTGAAATAAACCTTATGTCTCGTGCGTGTTTAGTTTCCTGGATGCCTCACAATGTCAGTATACAGCCTCTGTAGTATTTCATGATATGACAGGCATACAGAATATATACATACAGAATTGCTCATGTTCCTAAATCATAATTTAACGTTTTGAAATAAAGACAGTAGTGCTGATCGGCTCATAAATAAACGACTCGCTATTCATAATAAAAACTCGTTCAGAAGACAAGCCCAGACAGGAGTTACAGTGCTTTGCATACCGAATTGCACAAAGGTCTTGAAATAGCAGAATGCATATAATAAAGGCTACCCCTGTCTGGGATCTTTCTTTATGCAGTTACTAAACATTATGGATACCGTAGTACATAAATCAAATCCAACAGAATACATGGTAAGGTACAGATAATTTTAGAACACCCCCTTTTCAATTGTCTTTATTATGTGTCCTTTTGAATGACGTTAGACCAATGCCATAATACGAGTGACAGTGTTCATATAATTTACATTGTCGTTCAAAGTAGAGTAGAATACACATGAAGTAAGGCTTGGATGGTGAACCCCTATCTTTTTTACAGACGATCCAAGGGAAAAAAACGACAACATTGTAGACCGTGTAGTGGCTGAATTTAGAGCTACGTAGAACTTTATAACTCTAACCCCATACATTGATGACATACGTGTAACATAAGTCCATAGCTAACTATGGACTTCCATTTCAGATCCAATAGTAAATATACCGCTCAAGTACTCGGTGTATGCATATGTCACCTGTAGAAGTGGATTTTCTAGTTTGCATTTTTATCATGTGGACCTTTAAGATCATATGTGTAGAATTGTCAGTAATATCCTTTCATGCCTGCACATATGGAAACAGGTGTGCATGCATTTTAACTCTCATAGACCTAAAGACAGCCAGGGTTCAGACATGCGTTGTCCAACCAGGGCAAAATTTCAGTACACGCATTTGAAGAACACTGATCTTTATCCAGATCGGGGTGGGTGGGGGGTAAGGGGTGGGGTATTCCCGACTGTGGAACTTAACACTACCCATGGATCTGTATGGCATCTGGTCCTATGACATATCATTTATAACAGAACTTTCCCCCCTTTTTTTCCTTTTAAATTCCTGTCATGTAGGGTTGCTCCTGCTGAAGACCTACCGGTTGACAGTAGCAGTGTTGATCTTATAACTATAGCATCGTCCATACATCTGTTGCCTGATCGTCAGACATTTTTCTCTGAGGTTGACAGAGTGTTGAAACCTGGTGGATGCCTTGCAATGTACCAATCCCGACCCACTGTGTTGAGTTGCAGCGACAGGTCTGAAGACATGGCAAGTCTTTTACATGTGAGGAAACATCACAGCTATGGCATCTTTAGTGTATCTTGCTATCAATGGTTGACTTGTATTGATTATGACCCTTATAGCATTTAATTATCTGTATAACTCCTAACTACATTTTAATATAAGATTTTTCAAATTCATGTATACCGCCATACTGCCCACTTTTAACTGCCCTCTAGTGGCCATTCTGAAAATCCACGACGTCATACCATCCTATCCCCGATCCTATTCACACTATACAGTGACGTACCATTTAATACTCTATTTTAAATCTGTACTTTGCAGTATTACCTATTTCGAGAGCTTGCACAGTATCAGCAGCCTCACTTTCAGTTGGTAGAAAATGATTATCGAGACATTGAGTTACCTTACAGTGATGAAGAAAGGTAAGGAAATATAACTATTGTAATGAAACTCTAGTTAATTAGAACTAGAATCAACATACCATATATGTTACATAGCCACAGCCTGTTGCCAGTTATTATTCACTGGCTCTGTTAAAGAAACTATGACCATTCAAAACTTTCAGATATCTAAATTGCAAGTATACTGCAAGTAGAAACAGCCACACAGGCTCCAATGTTTTGATGTCTTCATTTGATATCTGCATGGTAGTGCGTCAGTCGACCGTTTAATGACTTATTCACAAATAAAGTTACCGCACAAAGCGTGTTTTTAATATTTTTCTATCAACTTTATTTCACAAGGAGCATAAGACAATATACGAACATAATTACAAACTAATCTGCTCAGGACATAGAGATAGTCCACTTTGAGCTAATCTTGCCATTGTTTTAGCAATCTAAGAAAAATGTATAAATGACATGGCGGACAAAGACTAATGAGGAGAAAAACAAAGATACATGTGCACATGTCTACATAAACTTTGTAGAATGAAAAACACAATATAACTTTTGCATTTATAATATCTCTGGAATAAACGACATCGAACTGGTTATTCCAGTTTATCAAGGTTTTAAATAAATTTCTTTTGTCATTTTTTGAGAATGAAATTAAATGATTAGTTGTTTGAATGTTATAATTTTATAGGAATTATAGATTGTCGATTGTGTACAACACAACAGTTCCTGACTTTATCCGATCTTGGGAAATTTTGTCTGTATACAGAAGCTATATGGAAAACAATCCTGCTAAGTGCAATACACGTATATCTGAGGAAATACAGGAGAAGTAAGTGCAATCACAATATTTAATTTGTCTAGTTATTCTTTAAGAGGTCATGACAAATCGTTCATTTTTATTTCAAATCGTGAACCAACTTTATACTTAAGTATGTGTTAATAAAGAAATGTTACGAAAAAGCATGAGCCAACTACGTGTTTGTAACTTAACAGATTACAAGAATCTTTGCTAAAATGTTTAAAATGTTTTTTCCGAATAAATGATAAATTACGTAATTAGAGTTACATCTTATCAGCCTTAAGTTCAGTATTTTGCAGGTGAAGATAAGGTATGCATAATTAATTCGGACACTACAAGTGTTTATTCATGTTGTACTATCTGGTAATGAACGTGTTTTTTAAGAAAGCTACTTGGTACAATAACTTACTCGTAATACTCGTGACATAGTACACCTTAAAAGTATTGCATTACTTAGTTGGTGGTAAAGTTATTTTTGTATAGCTGTACACACCATAAATCGATTATAAATGGTTGGTTCAGCCCTCAACAGCAATCGCAACCTGTTTCCATACTGCTTTTGGATAAATATCGACCACCGGTTAACATGTACAATGTCTAATTATTGGTAATTAAACAAATTTCATTGAATATATATTATGGTTGTCTGATCGACAAACGATACTCCAGTTACACTGGTGTCCAGTACAGGTTTATCATGTGACATATTCAAAACCAAGCTTTCACTCTAGATGTTTGCCACTACTCTACCTACAGATAATACTGACCACTAATTATCAGTAACAGTGTTTTTTTTAAACAAATGATTGACAGAATTTTAGTGAATACATCTTTGGATATTTCATGAATAAAATATCCTAGTTGCAGCTAGTGCAGGTTTAAATATTCAAAGCAAATAATGCTCTAAAAGGCATGAACACAGCTTTTAGCCCTTTAGGTAGCAACAAGAAATCAAATCCTTAGTCTAATAACAGTGATTTCTTTCCACACCATGTCTAACAGACCAATAAAAATAGCCAAAATTAAGTTTCTTCATTTTTTTAAAAATATGTAGATTTTTCTATTTCCAAAGTGTCTCTAATATTTTACTGTCTTTTATATTTACAGGATGATGTCTGTGTTAGGTGTTGACACAACACCTGAGGAGACTTCTATAACGACAAACTTTCCAATGGTACTTGCTATGTGTCGTAAACCAATGACAGACGTTCATTTAGATTGAGATAATATTTTCGTATTGAAATGTACACAACTCTTGTTTGATTAAACACGAGAGTTATTATAGTTATTTGTATGGTAATACTCAATAACAAACATTGAAATGTACACAACTATTTCTGGTTTTAATACAATAGTTATTATAGTTATTTGTATGGTAATACTCAATAACAAACATTGAAATGTACACAACTATTTCTGGTTTTAATACAATAGCTATTATAGTTATTTGTATGGTAATACTCAATAACAAACATTGAAATATACACAACTCTTCCTGGTTTTATTATGATAGTTATTATAGTTACTTGACTTGTAATACAAATTAAATGATTTTACAAACCTTGAAATGTACACAACTATTTCTGGTTTTAATACAATAGCTATTATAGTTATTTGATTGGTAATACCCAGTAACAAACATTGAAATGTACACAACTCTTCTTGGTTTAATACGATAGTTATTATAGACATTTCATTGGTAATACTCAGTAACAAACATTGAAATGTACACAACTCTTCTTGGTTTAATACGATAGTTGTTATACACATTTCATTGGTAATATTCAATAACAAATACTAATTACTAATTGTGTTCATTTGTGTGTTTACGAAAATGTAATCAGTTGTTACTATTACCATATGGAAAGTATGTATCGAATTTCATTTGAATTGATACTGTACATATTTTAGATATCGTGTCCAGAGACAGAGAGACAGACACACACACACGCACACACACACACATACATACATTACATACATACATACATACATACACACACACACACAGATGGACAGACAGACAGACAGACAGACAGACAGACAGACAGACAGACAGACAGACAGACAGACAGACAGACAGACAGACAGACGGACGGACGGACGAACGGACAGATGGCTGGACGAACATACAACATCACTACATTACCTTCCCTTGCAGGAGGTAAAAATGCATGACTTGTCTCAACCATGTATGTGTTGATAAAAAGGGACGGTCGAGTAAAGCTAAACTCAATATAACATTCTATTCTCAAATGACATGGCAGCCATCTTTCTTGTCCCATGGAGTCCTATCTGAGCCTGGATCGGCCAGAAGATGGGCTATTCTACACCGGGAGATCGAGTACATACACTGCTGCAGTTGCAAGTAGAATGGACACATTTATTTCTTGGACTGATTAAAATCACTACTGTTTCACAGTCTGTTTACTTACTCGATGGGCAACTTATGTTAAGCTTAAGCTTCTGGGTCCCAAGTAAGAAACGAGAGCCTCGGAAATCCATGTATACGCTCCATACTTTGTAATTTAGCACAAAAACAATGTAATAAAGGGAAAAAAATTGTGACCAACAAGTTGACCCACAAGATGACCCGCAAGCTAAAAGTTCTGTTTATCAGCAAAATATGCTGTAGGTCTCATGTAAGTAAACATAACCTCGTAAATTTGGACACGTGTTTCGAACACAAAGACAGTGTACACTATAATCATATCCCCGTACTTTGAACAAGTGAACCCAAAGTTGACCCGAAATATAACGCTACTGGAGATTATGACAATGTGTCAACATTTTCAGACATGATTTGACACATTCTTTGTCGCAACACATTTCAGTTCTAACTCTCAAGTGTCGATAATGTATTAATCTGCCAGTTTTTAACTTATTTTATCAAGACTAACGTGTATTGAATATAGATAACCCATAGTGATTTAAACATCCATATTAATTTGCTAGATGGGTCACAGGGTCATCCCGCCATATCTCTGAATCACATGATGGTATATGTTATGATGAAACACCATTTGCTTGCACACAGGGTATGAGCGCATAGAGTTGTTGCGTGTCTAAGAGGTAAGACTAATTGTATCCAAAATATTATATTCTCTTCGATACTGTGTAATTCAACTATGCATACATTGTATAGCTCTAATTTGTGAAATGGTAATTGCTTCTGTCAGACTTCATGGTATATCTTACAACCAAACAGTTCCTATGGAATGTATGACCTAGGCTCTCATGATCCTGGGAATTCTCTAATAGTAAGATAGGCAGCATTGGAAAGGGACCATGGTACAATTATAATGTTATTAAAGTCTCACCAAAGTACGTCAGAAATATTTGCCATATTAGTAAGAAAGTGGGCCACTTTGCTTTGGCGTGCGTGCTAACAGAGACTCTACAGGGGAGAAGACGAAAGGTCATACATATATATATATATATATATATATATATATATATATATATATATATATATATATATATATATATATATATATATATATAGAGAGAGAGAGAGAGAGAGAGAGTTTCATTCTTCTTTCGCCAAGTAGAGTGCTCGATCACCTTGGAGAGCTATCATACATTAAAATGAAAGAAGACGAGTCTGATATTACATTGTGGATTTACACTACGGACCGTTTCACCAGAAGGATCGTCGGGTGTAATATATATATATATAGTTTTGTTAACAAAACTATTACGCTCTGCCACTGCGGTATAGAGCACTGTCTTAGCAGATTGATACTCACCGAGTTATATATATATATATATATATATATATATATATATATATATATATATATATATATATATATATATATATCTTATGTCCAGTCACGTGACCTGAAAAAAAATGGTATAGTAAATGGCACTCATAAGTTTATATATATATATATATATATATATATATATATATATATATATATATATATTTACAGCCACGCCATATTTATAACCATATATATCATTGTAAGAGTATACTAACTAATGGCAATGAAGTTCACAAGTAACAGCCCCCTGTAGTGGACAACAATAACAGTTAATTGGACAACAATTGTGTTTCTATTATCTTATTCCTTTGCACGTCAGTGAATGTGGAATACTGTGTTTTATAGGTTATAGATTTATCGTTCCACACATTCGCTTTGAAATCTATAGAATGTAAAATAACCAAACATGTAACTATCAAGTTACATTTTCCAGTAGAGTGATTGAAAAGAAACAATCATGTTTTCATCCCTAAATGCATACATTTTGGTCAATGTTAAACAAAAAACATGACAATAAAATGTACATAAATATTACCAAATCTGAATATGTGCAATTTGGTGTAGCTATTATATTAATTACTGAGAACCATTCATTTTAAATTAAGTTATTGTTATCGCAGCTCCCACAAACCTGTATCTCGAGGCAAACGGAATTAAGATTGTTTATATGACAATGTAAACATAATTGTGAACTGTATAGAGAATATCATATAACATAAGCATTTGCACAAACCTGTGAAAGAGAACTAATAATAATGCTTCATAACTGTATGATCCACCAAATTACGATCATTAGACGTTTTAATAACAATTAGTACCAATCAAACAACTTTAATAACTATCATATTAAAACCAGGAAGATTTGTGTACATTTCAATGTTTATAATCGATTATTACCAATCAAACAATTATAATAACTATCGAATTAAAACCAGGAAGAGGTGTGTACATTTCAATGTTTTTAATTGATTATTACCAATCAAACAATTATAATAACTATCGTATTGAAATCAGGAAAACTAAATTTAATTGTACACTGCAATATTTTGTAACTTAGTACTACCATTCAAATAAACATAATAACCCCGTTTTAATTAAATCCAACAAGAATTGTGTACATTTCCAATACGAAGATGTTATCTTAATCTAAGTGAAGGTCTGTCATTGGTTTACGACACATTGCAATGACCACTGGAAAGTTTGTCGTTAGGGAAGTCTCTTCAGGTGTTGTGTCAACATCTAACACAGACATCATCCTATAAACACAGAAGACAACAAAATAATTTGGAATTAGAAAAAAATCGATATATTTAAAATGGAAAGTATTTTTCGCCGATTTTCTTGGTCTTTTAAACATGCTGTAAAAACCCTCCTCGACTGCAGATTTGATTTACATTTACAACTTTTGGTCAAGATTTGTTTTAGCTGCAAGTAGGATATTTTGTTCATCAAATTACCAAAGACGTATTCACTAAAATGTGATCGATTATTTACAAAAAATACATTAAATCTTTAATTACTGTTCAATATTTTCTGTAGGTAGCGCAGTGATAAGATTAAATATTAAGTGAAATCTTGGTATTCAATATGTCACTATATAAAACTGTACTGGTGTAAATAGACTTAGTCTATTATTAGTCTATCAGATAACAACAATATATTCACTTATTACCAATAATAATTGTACATGTTAACCACTTGCCGATATTATCCATAAACAGTTTCGGAAAAACTGAAATCATAATCGCCGTTGAGGGCTGAACCAAACATCATATTGATTAGATTTATCGTGTATACAGCTGAAAAAATACTTTTACCCACATGTGACGCAATACTGTTCTGTGTGTGCAATACTACGAGTAAGTCATTGTACCTAACAAAGTTCCAGTATCAGCTAATGCAGGTTTAAAGGGCAATTAAAGTATTCTACTAAATGAAGCATATTTTATCATTACTTGTAATCGTCTCAACTCAAAGCTGGTAATATTTATAGATTACATTATTTATCATACTTTTGATTTTTGTTTGATATTTTAAATCGGATTCTTGCAATTTTTAAAAACACGTACCTGGTCCATTATTTTTAAGTTGTTAAATCCTATCTAAGTATGAAGTTGGTTTATAATGTAAATTATTTGGAATCTGTATGGCCACATGAAGAACAAGTATAGGTAAATAAATGAACACCGTGACGTCACTTACTTCTCCTGTATTTCCTCAGATATACGTGTATCTGGATTGTTATCCACGTAGCTTTTGTATCCAGAAGAAGTTTTCCAAAGTCGGATGAAGTCAGAAACTGTTGTATTATAGACTATCGACAAAGTGTAGTCCCTATGAACATAATTAGAATGACCAAGAAAACAAATAACATACGTACAATTTAAAGAGATGAGTATAACATTTATGTAAGATTTTGGTAAACTAGAATAACCAGTCCGGCGTCCTCATCCCCGAGAAATTATAAATACCTGAATTCAAATATTAATATGTCTTTCATTGTCTAGAATTCAACAAAGTTCATATATACAGGTACACATATACCCACAGGATAAGCCTTCCATATACACCAAATAAGACCAAGACAATAACAAGAATCATTTGTTTCTTGTCAGGAGAGTTTGTCTAAAATTGAGCGACAACGCGATTTTTTAAAACTCTTAACAGACCTGTCACCCTTATTATGGCAGCTACTGTTCTTTGTATTTAGTACTTTATAGCAAGTGTGTATGTGGGGTAGATGTCATATGCTTATTCATGATTGACTCTGTAGTTGTCTTCACTGTAGTAGAGAGGGTTATTTTTGTGTTCCTCCACGGATCTGCAGACTACATTGATTGGACAAAACACACACAAAAGAAGACCGACGCGGCGATATGTAAGCGGTGCGCATGCTGACCAAAATTTTGATTTGGCCTAATTGGTGTAGTGTTCATAAATGCTATGCCCACTGAAAGAATAGCTCAAAGTAAAATATACCATTTCCATTTCGTGGCCAGATTGGTTCGTTATTATTTCCGTAACTCATTCGTATTGTGTCAGGTTCCAAGTTAATGAAAAACTTAAGAAAAATAATCAATTTTTCCATTCTGTTGGTAACTTTTTTTGTGATAATTCATCAAATGGTCGACTGGCGAATATACAGCCTATGGTTAGTTAGTGCACACTGGTTCTGTTAGATACAATCACGCAGAAATCAAACATAAATTTACACTAAGTAAGATACCAAGATTCATTGAATATAGTTTCTTGTGATATTTTGTCTAAATGAAATGTACTAATGTGACACTATGCAGACATCAACAGATTGGAGCCTGTGTACCTGCATCTAGGTGGAGTATGTTTAAATGGTTTATTACATTTGGACAAAATGTGACATGAAATTGCGATCTTGCTGTCTTAAAGTGTATGCATTTGCAATTTCCTATTGGTCTCTGTGTGGTTGTATCAAACAGAGCCAGTGATCCGTAACTTGCAATGTGCTGTAGGTATTTTATATATTAGGTATATTGATTCTAATTAACTTGATGCATAATGAGTTCTAGGGGTTCCCTTACCTTTCTTCATCATTGTAAGGTAGCACAATGTCACGATACTCATTTTGTGCCGTCAGAACACAAGGCAGCTGATACTCTACAAACTTTTCATATAGGTAATACTGTTGTGTATAGAATCAGAACAGGGTCATATATTGCATGTCAATGTAAAGTCTGTATAAGATCGGGAATAGGATGGTATGACGTCACGAATTCTTAGAATAGCCACTAGAGGACAAGCCAAATAGGCAATATGTTAATATAGATGAACTTGAACAATCTGGTAATTAATTTTAGTTAAAGGGTACACAGATTCTCCTTTAATCAAGAAACCACCTCTAAGGAGGGTATACCACATTGTTAGGTTTTGACCAGTTATTGAGTCCAACGATGGTTAAAGGATGTATAAAGATCAATTAGACTGATCACAAGTTTTCATGTTGAGATAGACACAATAAAGATAGCACACAAACATCCCTTACATAATGTGTGCTCTGTATTTGTTTTAATGATAACAAAAACAAATACAAATGTAACAAAATGCAGAGCAGACATTATTTAAGAGATATTTGTGTTATTGTTCCAGCCTTTAAATGCCTAATGTCTTCCGCCATCCTTTATATCTAGAGAATTGCGTGTTTCTAGTTCTACAATTATCGTTTTGATCCATTTGAATGTAGAATTGCGAAAAATTCCCTCACAGGCTAAACCCACAAATCATTTCAGATGATACAGACATTCAATAATTTGAGGTTTGTTGACTTTCACCGAATACAATACTGAACTAATAAAATCTAGTGTCTACATGTGTGTTAACTTTATTTTGTCTGTCTCAACATAAAACCTGGTGATCAGTCCCATAAAAATGCCATAATGGTACAGAGTGTAACTAAATGTTCACTCACATCTAAAAGGTCGGATAGTTCTTTCGACTTGTCTCCGCAACTCAATACAGAGGCTTTATATTGATACAAGGCAAGGCATCCACCAGGTTTCAATACTCTGTCAACCTCAGAGAAAAACTTCTGACGATCAGGTAAGAGATGTATGGCCCCTGCCATCGTTACCAGATCCACACTGTCACTGTCAACCGATAGTTCATCAGCAGGAACAGCCCTGCACGACAGAATTTCAGAAAACAAAAACGGGATAGTTCTGTTTAAGTAACAATATATATTTTAGTTATAATTAGAATTTGCATAATTAGTGATTTACAGTAATCAGGCTATATATACAAAGTGCAAGCTTCACGTTCTATTCAATTTGGTACATACATTTATGATGCCTGGGTGCACAAGTATTATATTATATATCGTGTATCGTATATTATATATTGCCATGACTAACATCAAAAGACAACGATTCATCATTGAAGCTATACTCCCAAAAATATAATACCGTAGGAGAGTATGGTCAAGTTCAATGGTACAGGATTTAAGACAAGCTGAGTCCTAAGATGCTGTCTTCTTGGCATCGTTATAATTGAACAACTCTTGAATTTCTTCAAATTACCACCAAATTACGTCTTTCTTATGGATGGCAGAGCTAAGAACCATATATGTATTCATTGTCTCATTTGTTTGTCTTTTACAAGTAAAAAGACTATACCACCGTGAGTCCTTGGACAGTGAAGGTCTTATAAAGAGACTTATGATTAGACACTATTATGGCTAGATAGAACCATCGGAGCTAGTAAGGAAAGAAAATTATGAACATTTACGTTTCGATTTATACATGATATTCCCTATGTTGCCAACCTGTGTATAGATGGAATAGTATACATAAGAATAAGTACAGAATATGTAATGTGGAAAACGACATATGCACATGACTTCTAATTGCTGTTTTTGCAAAATGGTAAAACGTTTTGTAAACAGATTGGTGTCATTCTATTTCATAAGTTAAACCAAACAATGCCGATCAGGATAACCAGACTTTTATGTTGTCTAGAAATACAAGTAGAGAAGTCAACTTCTTCATCAACTTTTTCATCATGTTGGACTTCTACAAAACACTTCCCAGTATTTTTTTGGCAGAAATTAGAATCAGAATAGAACTACAAACTGCAATACTGTAAGTATATGCGTTTTATTTACCATTATAAAACTAAATTGTATTTTTACACATATTTTCTTTCCGAATGTGTACAAATTCAAATTTCTCTTCTGTAAGATTATTTCGAACGAACCAGTTGCAATACTATAACATGTATAACTCCACAGAAGTTAATAAACATGCCTAAAAAACTTAAAAATGATGAAGACCAAACGTTTTGAATTTCTCCCTTTCAAATTACGGCATATATAAGTGATAATTCAAGAGTAGATTAGGCCAAACATCCATCAAATTTGTTGGTCCCATGGTGTGGAACAGTATTCCAGAACACATTAAAGATATCCATTCAAGAAACAGGTTTAAACTCGATTTCAAGGACTACTTGTTGTTAAATTCATAATTTGTCTTTACATTGATCACTATGTATATGTATATATTCTGTTGGTGTATTGGATTTATACTTTTGTATGCGTTTCTTTCTTTCGCTGTGTTTTTGTTTTCATTTTTCTTACTCAGTGTGTTTTTCATGAACTGCGTTTAAAATAGGAACACGTCAAATAACTGATTTTGTAAAAAAAATAATATAAATAGTGTAACGAGGCTGAACTCGATTAGTTGCTTGACCAACTATTTTTCAGTCTTTTTCTCTACAGTACAATGTATATAAAAAACTGCTATGTATTATTATCATTAATTTGAGAATAAATTATTATTATTATTATTGAGAATAAATTATTATTATTATTATTATTATTATTATTATTATTAGTATTATTATAATCAAACAGTGTTAGCAGACAAAACACTTGCAATTCTAGGATTAATTCGTTATTGACAACAATGTCTTCACCTAAAAACAAATGCCTGTGAGTGTTAATTTATAATTCTCTATCTATACCAAATACATTTATAATTAATACATTTTCAAAAGATTTCCAATGGCAACACTGCCACAAAAGCATCATAGTCAAAACAACAGAATTGATGATTGGTTGAGTAATATAATTATGAAGACTGGGTGTAGTGATCTTGATTGGAAGATTTACACCACTAACATTTATCAGGTTTACAACACAGCTGTGACATTCCTTTTTTATCATGCTTGCGATATACTTGTTTCATCATGTATGTGGTGTATCTATTTCATCAGGTCTGTGGCAGGCCTGTTCAGTCAGGCCTGTTGCAGAACTGTTCCATCAAATATATGCTAGGTCTGTTCCAATAGGCCTACGATACGTATGTTGCATTAGTTATATGACAGGCGTGCTGCAAACCGGTTACAAATCAGTCCTGTCACCGGTGGCATTACATTGATGTTACTACCAAGGGCATGCCATGTGAAATACTGTGAACAATGAATTAACAAGTGCACTGACATTTCTGATAATCGTGATTGATAATAAAATTGAGAAAAACGCTACCTGTAAACAATATTTGTTGCTGTCTCCACTTTCTTTGCCTCGTTGATTTGAGATTCACTGATATCACAACCAATAACTTCATCAAAGTAATTACTCAGTATTCTTGTACTGCTTCCAGTTCCACATGCAACATCTAAAGCCATGCATCCTAATGGTCAATATATTAAACGACTTAAATTGTCAACTGTTGAACTACAGTAATCAATTTAAAAAATGAATCAACACATAAAATAACACAAAAAAATGTCTTGAGCTACGTTCCTTGGTTGTGCAATTGAGTCGAATATGTAATTACAATGGTATTTTTGCATAATGTTAAATCATCACAATTTCTTCAATATGTAATATTCAAGGCCGTGATTCTGAATGAAGGGAGTACTGTACACTGTACCACGAAATTTGAATATGTTTCTCCAAAATATTGGTTTAGTGTTTCTTTATTCGTCGCCAGTCGACAATTTACATTTTGTTTAAGTAAACATTAGGAATTACATTACCCCTTTTGTTGTTTATTCTGCAAAAGGCTAAGATCTTCTCCACCAAACCATCCGGATAAGATGGACAATAAAGCGCATAATCTTGAGACATTTGTGTGGATTTAAAGAAACCACTCATATCAAGGTCAACCGATGCCATTCTTGGAGGAGCGTTTGTTGTCGTTAGCTACATTTGCAGACAGAAAGTATAAAAAATAGACAAATAAAGATGTTGAATTATCAACATAGCCCTGCTTGTATTTATCGCCTAAAAGGGGAAGGGTGCGAATACAATATGTGTATTTTTCTTTCCATCGATGTCCAGCCATATCTGTAGATGCCTGACAGATTTCTATAAAATTTGGTACAATGACGACATACTATAGCGACGACGGCCTTTTCATTTTCTTTTAGGGCAAATAACTTGATTTTATCATCTTATAACCAAATTTCATGCATAATTAAGTGTCTACTCCTATATTATAGGAAGCAATCTTTAAAACCACACTAGCTACAACTTGATTAACCAAATGATATATACTAATATTGGTCAATTACTTTTAAAAATACACTGTATCTGTTAACTAGTGGTCAATGTCATCTGTAGGTAGTGTAGTGACAAGTAGAAATCAAAGAACTAAAAACGATACCAACAGACTTTGTAGAATATGCCTGCCTTGTCATGGGTGATGTATTTGCCAAATTATCTGGAATTTGAAGTGTGCATTCTATAGATATAGCTTAATTACCCAGATATGTATTATGCAAATTACTCATTAAAAATAAACACTATGACAACAGCCTCTACGTAACATGTGTGCTTAAAATGGCTGATGTATGTACACAATGTTGTGGAATTTGAAATGTACATTCTTTAGATATGCCTTAATTACTGAAATAAATCATTTATGCAAATTAATCATTAAAACTATATACTACATCAGCATACTATATACGACATATGTGCTTTTGATGAACAATTGTGCCAAATTATTTTGAATCCTTGAGATATAGGCTAATTACTAAAACCCATCAATTAAGCAAATGACTGATTAATTTCCATTGGATGTGTACAAAATCTAATCATTTCTTGTGCTTAGCATTTGAAAGATGTGTAGCAAGTTTCATTATAATAAAGCAGTAGTTTTTTGATATCGTGATCACAGACAGAGAGAAACACATACACAGACAGACATACAGACAGACAGACACAAGCACACACCGACACAAGCACACATACTCATGGACACACACTGACACGCACATACATACGAAACATAGCAAAACCTCCCCTTACTAGAGGTAAAAATGATACCTTTGTCAACTATGTGAAAGCAACGGTCAGGTATACGTGCAGATAGCGAGGCAGTGGTTCTAATCAATATACCATGAAGACTGACATCAGCAACTACCTCGGCCACTTCACAAATTAGAGCTATACAGTGTCTGATTCATTGAAATACACAATATCGAATAGAATATAATAATTCGGATAAAGTTAGTCTTACCCCTTAGCTACACAATAACTGTATCTGCTCAAACCCTGTGTGCAAGAAAATGGTGTTTTGTCAGTGTTATCATCACGTGATTCAAAGATATGGCGTGATGACCATGTGACCGTTTTAGCAAATCAATATAGACCGTTTTAATCACAAAGCGTTACTTATATTGTAATATGCATTAGTGTCTATAAAATAAGTTGAAAATTGACAGATTATAAATACATTTTCGAAACTTGAGATTTTCCAGTCAGAATGTGTGATATCATGTCTGAAAACGTTGCCATATTGTCATACTCTCTACTAGTGTTATTTTGCTGCTCAACTTACAGATAAGGTTCAGTTGATCAAAGTGCGGGTCACGAGGTTAGGGTTGTTTGACAGACGAGCAAAATATGTTGATGATAAACAGTAGTTTTTGCAGGACAGTTTGCTGGTCACAAAATCTGATGTTTTTTTCGTATATTACATTGTATTTGTGCGAATCTATAAAGTGTGAAGTGTAGACACGAATTTCCGACGATCTTGTTACATTTTATAGAGACTAACGCATATTGCAGTGGTCCATATTGATTTTCTAAAACGGTCACATGGTCATCACGCCATATGTTTGAGTCACATGATGATAACACTGGTGACAAAACACCATTTGCTTGCACACAGGGTTTGAGCAGATACAGTTATTGTGTAGATAAGAGGTAAGACTAACTATATCCGAATTATTATATTCTTTTCGATATTGTGTATTTCAATGAACCAGACACGATATAGCTCTAATTTGTGCAATGTCCATGGTAGTTGCTTATTTAAGACTTCTTTGTATATTGACTAGAATCACTATCTCACTGTCTGCCATAGTCTGCCGTTGCTTTCGCATAGTTGACAAAGGCATCATATTTACGTCCAGTAAGGGAAGGTTTTGTTATATTTATGTATGTATGTGCATGTCAGTGTGTGTCCGTGTGTATATGTGCTTATGTGTGTGTGTGTGTGTGTGTGTGTGTGTGTGTGTGTGTGTATGTGTGTGCGTGTCTGTACCCTATAGCGTTATGTACACGACCGTGTATACTGATATGCCCCATCTAGAAATGGAGTGACAGGCGTACTTTGTTAGTCATACCATGAAGATATATCTGATAGTCCCTTTCTTTACACAATGCTAGGCAAGGGTAGTTATATATGGATAAACGGCTCCTCGATCACTGTGATTGGGGAATTTGAGCTTTTCTTTATACAGTTTAGCATATATCCTGCATTTTTACGATGTCACAAATGTGTTGTAAGTAGACAATAAAAACTCGAGGTCACAGACCTACAAGTAAGAATTAATAACGTGTCTGATTCTGTGTGTTTTCCCATCATGCGTGTCTTCTCAAGAAAAGTATTCGTCTCTATCGTTAGATTAGATAATTACGTGTATGATTAAAGTGCTTGAACTACATCCAACATTCTTCTTTAGTCAAGAATCTCAAAAAAGAAAACCGCAGCACTAAATAATTGTCTCAACTAGAACAAGTTTCAGATGAGGTAGGATTTACATTCTTGACATGTCAGTGGTCGTTATGTTCTTTATTTGATTTGGTGACATGCTGAGTAGCCCTATGTCATCAGACACATCTAGATATACAAGACTTCCATCAATTGCAATCCGGGCATGCTGTTAAACAAATGTGCTATCTATTTTAGAGTTTTGTCTGCAAACATCAGAGAAACAAGAAAGTTATTCATTCAAAAGTCAAGAAAACAATGCTGGACCAAAACACGCAATAAGCTTAGGTTTTATTACAATAATTAATAACACTGGTGGCTTAATGAACAACAAGTTAAAAGAGGAGCAACCTGGATGTCGATTGAAATAGCTAAACAATACTGTTTTGACGACTTGCGGGTGAATAGTCATAGTGCATTCAATGTCTGAATTAGTAAGTAGTGGTTGTATAATTGTTCATAATTTGAAGAAGACAGTAGTTTTATGGCCTCTTTGTGTGTACATGAAATGCCAGGGGAATTTGAGATTTGACAGATTGCATTCGTCAAAGCTTCAATGTCGTAGTTGCATTGCACACTGTATCTTAAAGTTGTAATATGGCATGACATATATAGATCGACTGGACAAATTAAGATTCTGAAGATTCTGACTGACGATAGAAGGTAAACTGGGAAAGTCGTCAGTATATTCAAATTTATATACTAATTTAATACACTTTTACTTTGTGTTTGTGTCTGTCTAACGTTTATTTTAATGTGACATTACACTAACGTTTGTTTTAATGTGACATTACACTAACGTTTGTTTTAATGTGACATTACACTAACGTTTGTTTTAATGTGACGTTACACTAACGTTTGTTTTAATGTGACGTTACACTAACGTTTGTTTTAATGTGACATTACACTAACGTTTGTTTTAATGTGACATTACACTAACGTTTGTTTTAATGTGACATTACACTAACGTTTGTTTTAATGTGACATTACACTAACGTTTGTTTTAATGTGACATTACACTAACGTTTGTTTTAATGTGACGTTACACTAACGTTTGTTTTAATGTGACGTTACACTAACGTTTGTTTTAATGTGATGTTACACTAACGTTTGTTTTAATGTGACGTTACACTAACGTTTGTTTTAATGTGACGTTACAGGAAGCATTATTGATATTAGGTCACACCCATAAATCAAAACTGAGTAAGCGACGGTATTTTTTTAATATATCCATCACGTATACATCAAACATGTACAGACTGTACATAATCAAAATATATTTAATTTGATTTCTATAATTTGAAACCAAGTAGAGCATACCAAACGTTCTAAACAGTAACTTGAGTTACAAAAACCGTTAGTTGTGACACTATTTTGTTGAGAAAGAACATATCAGGAAGTATTCATGTGTTTGACCAATGACGTGCGCGTGTATATATGGCACGCATACAATACTTGGAATCCGATCACTTGATCACTTGTTATTCGATCTTTGTTACACGCAAGCAAGTACATGTTCAAGAATTATATTCCAAGAGTCCCGAAGCCGCCCAACACCTTAAAACTAACCCTAACCCTAACCCCATCCCATCCCATCCCAAACTCTCCAGGATGTTTCCTTGAGATTTATAATTGAACTTTAATTCAGCATTGAATTTGTCGTTAAAAGGAAGCTATTTATGTAGTATCAGAGCATCATTCTACATGTGTTATAGGATAAACTTTGTTTAAGCCTGCACTTCTTCGTTATCAACCAGACATGCTTCCATATTTTCGGTAACTGTAGTATCCGAATAACTTGGTGGTGGAGAGATTTGTTTGTCCTCTGAACCACTGGCTCCTGCTTGTCCTTGGACAGTGGACTGGTGTTGTTGTCCTTGGGTTATGTTCCCTTGAACAGATTGTGGCCACGCTTGGGATTGCATCGATATCGGCTGTGGTGGTGGCTGAGTTACTGGTGACACTGTGATCGGATGTTGTTGTGGAACTATCTGTTGCTGTGGATACATCTGAGGACATGCAATTGGCTGCATCTGACCATGGAACTGATTGGTGACGAGTTGGTGTTGTCCTGGCTTCGTCTGCACCATCTGTCGTGGAAGGGATGGTAGACCACCTATGCCAAATAGATCGAGGGTGGTAAAAGATCAAATTGAATGAAATCAAAACGTTGTTCTCTCTTAAACTTGGTTAATGAAAAGAAATACTTTTATGCAAAACATGCAACATTGTATTATATCACATTCTTATTATAATTTTGGGTGTTAAGGTGTAATTAATATGTGATAAAAACTATGAACAGTGTCAATGATCTCTAAAACATTTTGTAGGTGATAAATGACATGTAACCGTACTTTGTCCTTGAGTTCCTAAAGCTACTCCTGGTGGTGGTATTGGCATGCTTGTTGGAACCATTTCAACAGATGCCATGGGGATCTGCTGTTGTTGCTGATTTGACACATAATATAAGTTGATGTCTCGTCTTTGTCCACAACAAACTGCTCGACAACAGAATGCCGACGTGATGATAGCAATAACAGTTTCAGCGAAGGCAGTTATTGCAAGCAGTGAGTTTACTGCGATTTGTCCATCCTGAAGACAAAATAAAGATAAAATTGATTGATGTTATGTATACTATTAGTGATTAGTTGATTACCCATCACACTCAATGGAATTCACGGATTACGCCTTGAGAGGTCTTCCTATGACAAGTTCAATCGATCACTTCTTCCATAACACATCTCAACATAGAATCAAAATTAACACCATAGAGAATATTATATGTCACGTATGTTGGACCACCCGTTATGTATTGTTTTCAATGGAGATAGTGATGATAACGTAGTGCTCCGTATATTATGGTATTGACCGAAATCAACCCGGAACCCTTTTTTCATATTGACTGAAATCAACCCGGAACTATTTTGACATGCAGAAACAAAATGCACATTTCTGTACATCAAATCAACATTCAATGTGAGGAATACACATTTATACATGTACATGAGTACACATACTCACGCTACTAAAATGGCGTGAAAATTACTACTTTGCGACAATGCCAGTTCTATATATTCGTATAAACTTTTGTAACACGTGTAATGTCATTGCTGGGGGTCGTCGCACTATGCGACAGTTCACGCTGCTTGAAGCACATGATTTTCGGAAGAACAGTAAACTTTTCAAAATAACTGCTCCCATGGCGAATACATCATTTCACATACAATATCATACAATCCATTTTGATGTCAACACTGCAATCGTTAACATGTGTTATCTACAAACTCGGCGTTCTGAAGTAATCCTGAATGATGGCGATCAAAATGACTAACGTGCAACTTTGTTTGGAACATTATGCAAATGAGTTGACCAAGCAACCATGAGTTCAAAAATAGTACTCTGGTGCTATTTAGCATTAAATGTAAAATCTTGACAAATCGCAGTTCTAGTACAAAATTCAGCTTTATTCTTCTTTAAAAGTTCCCGACATGAAATTCCTTGGATGAAAATGAATTCCCAGGTGACATATAATGAAAAAATTATCGCCTTGATATTGGATTATATGCCCTTCCGGGTGCAAGAATTCAATCAGCACTCTGCTACGCATCGTGATGATCACATCCTTACACCTCAGGCATATAATCCAATATCAAGGCAATAATATATAAAATCTTACCATATTTGGGCATATGTAACTATAGGCGTCATAGTAACAATCTAGACTATCATAATCGTACCAGTATTCTGAGTCAGTAATTGCAGCACCAATTGCCATACCTAGCAGTACAGTTCCACTTAATGATGCAGATATAATTGATAAAACCATAGACGTGATGATCTGAAAGAATAACAATTAAGAATTTGACATATATCTCATTATACCATGCATGAGCTAACCTTAACAATATATACTGTGGTAGTTCTACGTCACGACAACACGTGTCTACGTCATTCGTTCTGTTGTCAAAACGCTTTTAATTGCCATAACTTCCCTGATTTAAACAAATTACGGGCGATGGTATATAATTACATATTTCTCTAATATTCTTCTTTACTCAGCTGGACTCGAAGTGACAAGGGCCCCTTAGAGCACTCGCATTTTCCTTGGCTGAAGGAAGAAAATAATTGGGGAATAATATGTAATTGACAAACCAATATCAATACAGCAATCTTTAAATTGGAGACGTTAAAATAAATACAATAGACTACAGTATATTTGTAACTGCACCTTTGATGGTTGTTGGCCTTCTTCATATGCACACTGTATCACACTTGTAGAACAAATCTAATCTGACATTGTGATTCAAATTGTTTTTAAAACCAGTCAGGACATGGGAATACATCCATCGTATTTGTATAACAGCAACACAAAAAAACACAGTGAAAACCCTTCATTAGGGAGCCTTCAGTATTTACAAATTGGGAATGTCTGCGGGAATGGGGAGGGGGGCGTCATCGAGAATTGGTTCTTAGAAGAGGGCAATATTTTAGTTAAAATGGGATAAAGGGAGGGTCGCAAATTTACTTTGACTCATTATATTGTCTAATTTTGTATTTTGATGAATTTGGTATCCCACTGGTGCCACATTGGTTAGGGTTAAGGTTAAGTTTAGTGCTAGCGTTGGATACTGTAATATCAGATCGTTGCTGACAACCATGTGGTGAAATAATTGTCAGGTGTGATGTGATGGGAGAAGTTACAATGGGTCTCATAGGTGTACAATGGGAACAGTTGGCTAGTTATAAGGATTATATTTCGGAAATGTTCACCTTGGTGCTATCAATATTCAGAATGCCCATCTAGTGTTGGGGAGTTAATTTGTTGGCCTTCAGCTCAGCCAGTGAAATCTAAACACAGGTTGTAAGGCATCAATTCGTAAGACTTCATACAATTCATCACTCCAGTTCATAGGGATGGAAGTAAGGCTTTCAAACCATCCATTCAGTTATTAGTGTCCACTATCACGCATGACAATTTAAGCAATCTGTTTGAAATATTTAAACGACGGAGGTCATGTTTTAGATAAAGGAAATTCAAGGGTCTTATTTCAACAGGACGGAATCGGGAAGAGTCGCACTTTATATAACAGCCCGGACCTGATTTTCGCTGACCCTCCCCTTGTAATTACTGAATACTCTCGTGTTAATATACTTCCCAATGATTACAAAAAATAAACAAAAAGGACTTACGTAACAATTGGTTTTCTTAACAGATGACACAACTCCAAAGCATCCAGTCACAATGAACTGTTAAGACAATACAGGTGTGGAATATTTGATAAGAAACAATTCAGTTACTATGTATACATATTGTCTTTTAAAAACTATACATGCTAAACTGATGATATTGATAACTGACATCATATCAAAATAAATGTGAGAGATTTCTCTATGATAATAAGTGCCTTATAATAAGTGCCTTCATTTACTGCATTTATATCTGGTGCAAGTGATCATTAGATCATTATTGAAATTTAAGCATTTGGTTGTAGACTCTGCCGGCGCCTATGTTTGTAAAGAATTATTACGCCATCAGTAACTGCGCATGCTCCCTTTCCAAACCTAATCCACTTCCGGTAAGGACACATATACAAAAATGTAATTCTTACCAAGGCTCCACACCATAGTCCAGTCCCAGGATATGATAAAATTGATCTAAGTCCAATCGCAACTGATCCCAAAATTATGGCAAATACACCACATATCATTTGACAAATGCCAAGGGCAAGTGCTGTTTTATGAGCAAATCCCTGTCGTACAGCAGGTTTGGCATTAGACTGGTTGACAACTGGTTGCAGAATGACTTGCTGGTGTTGCATGTTGAAGCTGTTTAATGAAGACATAGGTACGTTAACATGGAAATATTTTTGATGTTGTGTATCAATTATATTGTTATTTATCAAACGGTTCCACAAACATAAAAAATAGTTCTTAAGTATCAGAACTTTTGACATTGAGGCCATTCCAAGTAAAAAATGTCATCTCAGTATCAATACTTCTGTAAAAGGTGTTACATGTATCAATTTTTAGGTGATTCCTTTGTGATGAGGCCTTTGGTTTACACGCACACACAAGTACACACTCTGAGCTAGTAGAGAGGTTTAGATGTTCGTAGTTACGTGTTATATTCGTGTAGCGTCATAATCACGTGATTTGAAGCAACCCACGCGTACGTTCTGTAACAGGCGATGCTATGTCAATGCATAAACAGATGTCGGGGATTAGAAACAAAAGCTAAGGTCCAATTAGGAAGGATACTCATATTTTGTGTGTGTTTAGTATGAGAATTAATTTTTTAAATTCTACATTGAACTATTGATCTCACGACTAAAGGTAGACATGAATCAGTGGTGGGAGTGGCAGAGAAGGTGGAAAGTGTCCTAGAGGTTGACATGACTAAATAACGCCCATAAATAAATGACACAAATGTAAATATGGGAAGGCCAAGAGGTCAGTTTTTTTACATTTGTTTTGAACATTTTGAATGCGATGTCTGCAGTTTATGATTGAATAATTGATAGTATATGTATATTGATATAGTGAACACTTCCATATCAAGGAGTCTGAACTTTTTTGTCTTCAGGTTTAAAAATGCTAGAACAACAAGTGCCGCCAATGACGCACCGACCAGTTACCGACCAGTTCAACCACCAATGTGAACCTAAAGCATCACTTTTGTCCACTGCTTTTCCGCAAATCACACTAGGTGTAATTTCCATAATTCTTGGATCAGTTGAAATTGAATCTCAGTTATATCCGTCTAAAGGTGAAATTGCTATATGGTGTGGAATCTTGGTAAGAATTTCATTTGCGTAGTATGGTTTTTTTTAAATACTAGAAGTCAATAAGATTCAGGAATGGCTCAGAGACATGTGGTGGAATATCTCTTTACAGAAAATAAACACAGCGAAGTATCTCGATCCTCAATGTTATAGTATGATTTGAGCTTATCACGTTTTCAAAAATGAATATGTTTATTTGCCTGCAAATTTATAAACATTTTCACAAATGTATCTTTGTAACAGTTCATTTTGACCGGTTCCGTTGGCGCTGTATCAGCTCTGAAGAAAACTAATTGTTATGTAAGTATTTTTGTTTCAAATTTGTTTTTTTTAGTGAAAAGTACTTTTATCATATATTTAAAATGGGTATCATAGTCTAATGTTCAAAGGTGAAGTTTATGAATATAAACTAATGTTACCATACCTATTTCAAATGAAGAATACACAATCCGATTTAGATTCACTGGTATAGGTTATACAAGTTTTTCAGTCATTCTAAGGGTTGGACGTACATATAGTTGTTGCCTGTTTATCGGTGGGTCGGTGTGAAAATCACTCCTGAAGGATTACATGTACTTTTGTGTCCATTTGAACAGTCATTTTTATTTAATATTTATAGCACTCTCCCACCATGTGCTCAAAGTGCTTTACCATATTACCCCTGGAATGGATCTGTAGCGGTACAACGGCCCTTTATACTTCTTCAACTCTCTGGGAAGCATACACACCATTGCAGCCTCTATAAACGCATACAATTAAAGCATGTACATTGTATCCTACCCGGCCCTAATCAAACAGTTGTGTTGAATGGGCCGGGGCACAATCGGGGTTCAAATCTTGATCAAGGACTTTAGCCGTTCAGAAACAAACAGCAGTGATGGGGCTCCGAACCTGTAAACTGTATTAGTTTTCATGTCTAGATCTGCCACTCTGACCATTCGACTATCATGACTCCGCTGTACTATATTATTGTGGCACAAGCTGTGTTTGTTAACTGTTTAAGGAAGTGAAAATATTTACAGACAACCTTGATTAAGCAATTTTAGTATAATATTAATGTTGATGAATACCTTCTATGAAATTAAAATTGTTTTATGGCATTGTTGACGGCATAGTAGGGATGTTCTCGATATTCTGTCTGCATATCTAGAAATTACGTTTGTGAGTTACATCTCATATCAGCTTTGAGTTTGCTCAATTGTATATGTTTCTTAAGTATATTTCAGTAAGTAGTACAGTAAGTACATTTTACATTTACAGCAAAAATCATTTCTCAAATGAATAAACTCAGCTTGTATCCTTCAAAATACTGCAGCATCAAGCAATGTGTAGAATCTGATTATCATATTTTTTCAAATATGTTTTTTGTTTTCTCTTCAGATTATAACATATATGCTATTATCAATATTATCTGCAACAATGAGTGGAACCATACTTCTGCGAATTGAAAACGATGCTGTAAGTTACAACTCCGACCCAACCCCAATTACGAATATGAAGACTCCTACACAAGCAGGGCACCCTACACTAGCTGGACACAATATTCTGTTCAGTCTCCAAACACAGCAAGATTGTAATATAATTTCACAAGAAACTGTATTCGTATTGGTTTCTATGTGGTTTTATCAAGCAGAGCCAGTGAAAACTTGAATGATATGGCAGTATATTGTTGTATTCACAACATCTACCTGCTAAAACCCATTATGCAATAATATGAAATGATTATAGTGTTTGACGGCAGCCAAGACTTTTGGGTTGCAGAAGGGTTGGCCGCAATTTGTCATGGATTATTTTGGTATACAACTGTACAGTAATACCACTCTTTAACTTTCTTTTGGTTTTTAGTATTTTTTCTTCCTTGAGGAAGAGATATATTTATGGGTGGAAGTCTGTGTGTCTGTGGGTCTGTGTGTATGTGTGTGTGTCTGTCTGTCTGTCTCTGTCTGTCTGTCTGTCTGTCTGTCTGTCTGTCTGTCTGTCTGTCTGTCTGTCTGTGTCATCGTTTTCGCCATAACGGCCTGCTCAATTCAAAGGAAATTTTGAAGACGTATTCCATAGGGTAATGGCAAGACATTGTTAGGTTTTGATAAAAATCCCGTGGAAATTAATGAGCCATTTACATAATTAATGATTTTCGGTAATTAGGCTATATCTCAAGAATGCACGCTTTAGATTCATTATAAGTTGGTACAACATTTGCGATACCAAAGCGCCCCTGTCCTGAAAATATTACTAATGTAGCTTTAATTTTAATAAGTTATTGGCATATTTTTGATTGGCCACAAAAAAGAAAAAAAATAGTTTCTCGTCAGAAAATGTCATCTAAAGTGGTGCGACTTTATCACCATTTTCTAAAACACGACTGGCTCAATTCAAACGAAATTTATTGCATGTGTTCTGTAGGGTAGTGACAAGAACTGATTAGGTTTCGGTAAACATCCCAAGAATATTAACGATAAATTTACATAATTAATGGTTTTCGGTAATTAGGCTATATCTCAAGAATGCACACTTAAAATTCAATATAATTTGATACATACATTTGCGATACCAAAGCACACTTGTCCTGAAAATATTATTGATGTAGCTTTTATTTAGTTTCAATAAATTATTCGCATATTTTTGTAGGCCACTAAAAGGAAGAAAATAGTTTCTCGTCAGGAAATGTTGTCTAAAGTGGTACAACGATGCGCTTTTTTTTGTACATTCTCAACAAATGTCACAGTACATGTTGTGGTTGGCCAGAAGATCACTAACAGCAATGAGAAAATAGCAATCAATGAGAAAAAATAACTTATTACATATGTTCTGTTGTATTCCAACAATTGTCTGTAGGAACGACAATCTTTGCCCTTACGGACGACATTCAGTTTACATCTGGTGCTTGATAGGTTACTTAGTTTCCTAATAATGTAGTATAAAGTAAAAGTTGATCCCCTTAAAAAGCTCACCTTTTAATAATGAAATGTCATTATATACGGGGAAGTTTTAGTTTTACTGTTCCTACAGGCCTGTATGGTGAATCGAAGAGACTGGACATAGTTTGATATATGTTTCGATTTTAATTTGTAGGATGGACCAATCGCAGTGGATACACTTCTTACAATAACTGCCTTTATTGAGACTGTTGTTGCTTTCATCACATCAGTACTATGTTGTAGAACAGTCTGTTGTGGACGAAGACATCAGGACGTCGCCATGTCTTATAGGCCAAATCAACAACAGCAGGTTTCCATAGCAACTATCGCAATGACGCGAAACAATATGCAACTGTCACCAGCAGGACTGTCCTTAGAAGCTCAAGGGCAAAGTACGTTTGTGTGTCATTTATCACCAAAAGGTGTTTTCGAGATAAGTGTTCATCGTTTTTATAAAATATTTATTACAAACATACTACTCTTGTGATCTATATATTGAAAGGGTCACATGATCTGTTGAATATCAATGCCATTTCATTTTCTTAACCCTTACTTTATTTAGTACAGAATTTTGCTTGGATTCATATTTGTTTTAATTTTACCATATTTGAACTATTTGATACAGATGATCTACCATATCCACCACGACAGATATTGAGACCAACACTTCAGCAAGTCACTGTCAATCAGTCACATGGTCAGATGCAACAAACTGCAGGTGCTCAGTTGTATCCACGGCAACTGTTGTCAAACATGGTGGTACCAGTAACTGAGCCAAATGCACCATCGCAACCAATGCCCCAAACCCAGCAACAACCTAACCAAGGGAACAGATTTCAGGGACATCCTGTCCAACTCACTATCCAAGGAGAAGGAGCCTATGGCTTAGATGACAATGGAATCTCCCCACCACCAAGCTATTCGGAGGCTATGGCTACTGTTCATACATACATGCATACAAATGTATGACAAAACCTCTCCTTATACTATGGCAGATAGTGAGACAGTGGTTATCGTCAATATACCATGAATTCTGTTCATAATCGACTACCATTTGACAAATAAGAGCTATGAAATGTCTGTACCGTTGAATTGTACAAGATTGATGATAATATAATAACTTGGATATGATTAGTCTTACCTCTTAGCTACACAACAATTCTACTTGCTCATACCCTGTGTGCAAGAATGGTATTTCGTCATCAGTGTTACCATCATGTGATTTAAAGTTATCACGTGGAGATCATATGACCATTTTGACAAATCAATATAGACTGTTCTAATCACTCTGCGCTACCTTTACTTCAAGATTTGTTAGTCTCTTTTAAATAAGTTAACATTTAGCAGAATTTAAACAAATTTTCTAAACTTTAGGCTTATTCAGTATTTGTTTTGTCAACAGAGTTAGAACTGAAATGTGTTGCGATAAGGAATGTGTCCAATCATACCTGAAAATGTTCGACACACGGTCATAATCTCTAGTAGCGTTACTCTACGTGTCTACTCGCGGTTAAGCTGAACAATAAACTACGCATTCTATGACTACACTGTACACTGTCTTTGTGTGTCTGTGTGTTTGAAAAAATGTATCAATATTTTCACTTAGGGTTACTTCCTTGAGACCTATTGACAAGCAAAAATTGTTGCTGATGAAACAGTAGTTTTAGCTTTAGGGTCTATTTTCTGGTCACTAGAATTACATTTTCATTGTTATATTACATTGTCTTTGTGCTACATTGCTAAAGTATGAATCGTATATATGGATTTTCGAGGGCCTCGTTACTTTCGTCGGACTTTGACGCTACTTGCGTCTCCAAGAATGTATGTGCATGATCTACTAGGATCGAATAACCCATCTTCTGGCAATGGTGCAAACTTCACATCCAGGCTTAAGATATAACTCCAGGGAACAAGCAAGATGGTTGCCGTATCAGCTTGGAATCGAATATTATGTAGAGTTTAGCTTTACTATATCGTCTCTTTTATCAACAATTATTGTCGAGGCAAGTCACGCATTTTTACCTCCGGTAACGGGAGGTAATGTAGTGATGTTGTCTGTCTGTCTGTCTGTCTGTCTGTCTGTCTGTCTGTCTCTGTCTGTCTGTCTGTCTGTCTGTCTGTGTGTATGTATGTATGTATGTATGTATGTATGTATGTATGTACATATATGTATAGATGGATGGATGGATGGATGGATGGATGGATGAGTGTCTATGTATGTGTATGTGTGTCTGTCTCTGTACACAATATATTAAAGTGTCGTGAGGTTTCAGTCTTTTATATAATATGTGTCAATAAAGTTACAACTGAAATGTGTTGCGATAAAGAATGTGTCAAGTCATGTCTGAAAATGTTGACACACTGTCATGATCTCCAATAGCGTCATTTTGCGTGTCTACTTGCGGTACAGCTTGTAAAAGTGCGGGTCCATAAATTATGCATTCTATGATTATATGATTTGTGTGTCTTTGTGTTTGAAAAATGTGTCAAAATGTTCTCACTTTGGTTACTTCCTTGAGACCTATTGACAAGTAAAAAATGAAACAGTAGTGTTTTAGCTTGAGGGTCTATTTGCACTAGAATTATATTTTCTTTGTTATAATACTTAATCTTTGTGCTACATAATAAATTATGAAGCGTACACACGGATTTTCGAGGGGTCTCCTTACTTTATGGAGTAATGTAGTTATGTTGTATGTCGGTCTATTTGTCTGGCTGGCTGTCTGGCTGTCTTCTATATAACTGTCTGTCTGTCACGTGATAACTTTGACTCATGGTAACACTCGTGACGAAACACCATTTCCTTGAACACATGGTATGAGCACATACAAATACTGTGCAGCTAAAAGGTAAGACTAATTGTATCTAAATGCGCATATTCTCTTCGAAATTATATGATTTAATGGAGCAGACACTTTATAGGTCTAATGTGTCAAATGATAGCATATTTCAGACCACATTGTATATTGATTAGAACCACTGTCTCTCACACTCAGGCATAGTATACCTGAAATATATCACAGAAGTATCATTTTCCTAGCTGAACAGCTGAGTGGCGTTACTTATATGGAGTTTTGTTGGGGATGGGGGGATTAGAAACAAAAGCTAAGGTCCAATTAGGATACTCATATTTTATATGTGTTTAGTATGAGAATTAATTTTTTTAATTCTACATTGAACTATTGATCTCGCACCTAAAGGTAGACACGAATCAGTGGTGGAGTGACAGATAACGTGGAAAGTGTCCTAGAGGTTCACTTATATCAAAGGAAAATGTAAATAGGTACTTGTTTAGTTTGATCAAAGTTGATTTCCAGCTTAAAGGAGAAGGTGTCAATCCCACTTTTTCAGATAAATTTTACGCATAATATGTATTAATTGTGCGTATATCATATCGTTTTGATAAATGTTAATTTTTGGACATGATTAAATAACACCTTTGAATGACTACGCCCATAAATAAATGACATATATAGTTAGTTGGTTTAAACAAATGTAAATATGAGTAGGCCAAGAGGTCAGTGTTTTTGACATGTTTTGAACATTTTGAATGCGACGTCTGCAGGTTTTGATTGATTGAATGATTGATATGATAATGTATATTGATATAGTAAACATTTCCATATCAAGGTGTCTGAAGTTTTTCGTCATCAGGTTTGTAAATGCTAGAAGACCAAGTCGTGATGCCGCCAACCGCGCACCAACCAGTTGCCAGCCACTTCAATAACACACCTACTGTGAGACAGGGATACAAAGCACCACTTTCCTTTGGTATTCTTCAAATCATACTAGGTGTAATTTCCATAATTCTTGGATCAGTTGAAATTGAATCTCAGTCATATCTATCTAAAGCTGGAATTGCAATATGGAGTGGAATCTTGGTAAGAATTTCATTTGTGTAGTATGTTTTTTTTTATACTGGAAGTTAATAAGATTCAGGAATGGCTCAGGGACATGTGGTGGAATATCTCTTTACAGAAAATAAACACAGCGGAGTATCTTGATCCTCAATGTTATAGTATGATTTGAGCTTATCACGTTTTCAAAACTAAATATGTTTATTTGTCTGCAATATGTACAAACATTTTCACAAATGTATCTTTGTAACAGTTCATTTTGACCGGATCCGTTGGAGTTGTATCATATGTGAAGAAAACTAATTGTTGTGTAAGTATTTTTGTTTAAAGTTTTTTTTTCATGACAAGTACTTTTTTCATGTCTTTAAAATAGGTAGCATAGTCTAATTAATTTTTCAAAGTTTTGAGTTTTTGAATATATTTAGTGTGAAGATACTTATTTCAAATGAAGAGCCAACAATCCAATCTAGATCCATTGGTATAGGGAACACACGTTTCACTCATGCTAAGGGATGTCGACATCGTGCATATAGTTGTTGCCTGTTTATTGATGGGTCGGTGGGCATGTGTGAAAAAACACTCCTGACGAAATATATGTGCTTTAGTGTATTATATTTACCAGTCTCCATTTAAACAGTCATTTATACATGATATATCTAGCACTCTCCCACTCTATGTTCAAAGCACTTTACCATATTACCCATGGAACTATAGCGGTAAAACGGCCATTTATACTTCTCTGGGAAGCATATACACCATTGCAGCCTCAAAGCGCAAACGATTAAAAAATTTACATTGTATCCTACCCGGCCCTAATAAAACACTTGGGTTGAATGGGGCACAATTGGGGTTCAAATCTTGTTCAAGGACTTTAGCCGTTCAGAAATAAACGACATTGACAAACCCCGAACCTGCAAACCGTATTAATTTCCATGTCTGTCTATCTAACCATTCGACCATCATGACTCCTCTGTACTGTAGTAATGTGGCACAAGCTGTGTTTGTAAACTGTTTACTCAAGTGCAAACAACCTTGATTAAACAACTTTAGTGTAATATTAATATCAATGAATACCTTCTATGGCATTACAGTTGTTTTCTGTCATTGTTAGAACAGCTGACGTAGGGATGGTAGTAGGGATTTCCTCTACATTTTGTATGAATGTCAAGAAATTATGTTTATGAGTAATATTTCATACCAGGTTTGAGGTCAGTCAATCATAAGTGTTTGTTAAGTATGTTTCAGTAAGTAGTTGAGCGAGTACATTTTATATCTACTACAAAAATCATTTCTCAAATGAATTAACCAAGCTTGTACCCTTCAAAATATTGCAGCATCAAGCAATGTGTAGAATCTGATTATCATATTTGTTCTAAATTATTTTTTGTTTCCTCTTCAGTTTATAACATTTATGGTATTCTCAATATTATCTGCAGCAGTGAGTGGAACCATACTTCTGGGAATTGAAATCGATGCTGTATTTTACGACTCCGACCCAACCCCCAATTACGACTATAATGACTCCTTCACTAGCTCGACACAATATTCTGTTCAGTCTCCAAACATGGTAAAGTTATATTATAGTGTCACAAGAATCTGTATTCATATTGGTTTCTGTGTGGTTGTATCAAACAGAGCCAGTGAACACTTGAATGATATGGCAGAATATTGTTGAATTCACAACATGTACCTGCTAAAACCAATTATGCAATAATATGAAAGAATTAAGGTGTTTGCGGCAGCCAAGACTTTTGGGTTGCAGAAGGGTTGGACGCAATTTGTCACGGATTATTTTGGTATAAAAATGTACAGTAATACCACTCTTTAACTTTCTTTTGGTTTTTAGTATTTTGCCTAATAAGTTATTTAGTTTCCCAATAAAGTAGTATAAAGTAAAAGTTGATCCCCTTAAAACCTCACCTTATGAAATGTCTTTATAGACTTGGAGAGTTTCAGTTTTACAGTTCCTATAAGCCTGTATGGTGAATCGAAGAGGTTGGACATAGTTTAATATATATGTTTCGATTTTAATTTGTAGGATTTTCCAATCGCAGTGGATTCGCTTCTTTCAATAATTGCCTCTCTTGAGGCGTTTGTTGCTTTTGTCACAACATTATTATGTTGTAGAGTAGTCTGTTGTGGACAAAGACGTCAGGACGTCGCCGTGTATTATAGGCCAAATCAACAACAGCCGGTTTCCATAGCAACTATCCCAGTGACGCCAACAAATATGCAAATGTCACCACCAGGACTATCCTTAGAAGCTCAAGGGCAAAGTAAGTTTGTGTGTTATTTATCACCAAAAGGTGTTTTCGAGAGAAGTGTTCATCTTTTTTATAAAATATTTATTACAAACATACTACTCTTGTAATCTTATATTGAAAAGGTCACATGATCTGTTGAATATCAATGCCATTTCATTTTCTTAACCCTTACCTTATTTAGAACAGGATTTTGCTTGAATTCATATATGTTTCAATATTACCAAATTTGAACTATGTGTTACAGATGATCTAACATATCCACCACGACAGATGCAACAAAGTACAGGTGCTCAGTATTATCAATGGTAACAGTCACCAAGATGGTGGTACCAGTAATTCGGCCAAGTGCACAACCGCAACCGATGCCCCAAACCCAGCCACAACCTAACCAAGGGAACATATTTCAGGAACAACCAGTCCAACTCACTATCCAAGGAGCAGGAGCCTATGCCTTAGAGGGCAACGGAATCTCCCCACCACCAAGCTATTCGGAGGCTATCGCTACTTTTCCAGAAAATATGGCATAAAGTATTTCTGGTTGATAAACAAATGAAGATTTAAACAAAACCGAATCCTCCAGGACATGTGGATGGATGTACTGAGAATAAGAAAATGTTCTTTTTTTCCAAATTATAACTACATATTCAGTAGGCAATTGAATTTGCAGTATAAACCCCAAATGACAGTTGTCCCTGTGAGTGTGAGATGCTGTATCGCTTGAACTTCAATAATCTTAAGTCTTGCTCAAAATGGCAAAGATACCACATTTGCCACAACTCTTGAGTTTTTCGTTGCAGCACACCTCATATATACGCTACACGCTGCACACATTTTCTATGGCTCCGGAGTGTTACTGCATTATGTACACATTATCGAAGAGTTGATAGGCGCTTTATAGACGAAAGAAAACGCCCGCGAAAGTTACACAATCTCAACTTTCCATGGAAATTCATTCCAGCAAATAGGCAACATTTTTGCAAATAGTATATTAAGAAGAGACCTTTTAAAGCATCTTTGTCTTTTCCATGCTTATGATTTAAACAATTATTCAATCGACCAAGAATATGAGTGGCGTATGGGAACTTGTAACTAATGAGTCGAAAAAACATAGCAAATTTAATTAAAGTTATCATTATGTATCAAGAATGTATCCATTTGAAAAAAGATAAATATTGAAGAATGCCAGTTAACCTTAATTGTAATAAATAATAGTGAAAATAATGGAGATTATGGACGTTTTGATTTGCATTTTCCATTATTGATACCTTCCGGTATTTGAGCTATTATTATACATACCGTAGTTAATACATTAAATATGAAACATTTACTGAAAATCACCAATTATGCAAATTATCCCTCACTGATTTTTGTATGCTGTTTACCAAAGTAAATCGGTTGTTGCAACTCCTTGGCAGATTGTTTCGAATTTATTTGCATTCACAGGAGTATTTTTTTACATAGGATGTCCACAGACAAACAGCATACAAGAACATATGTACAAACTGGCTGACAGGTAAACAGGCAGACAGACAGACAGACAGACAGACAGAACTGTAACATGTCTTACCCTCACAGAAGGAGAAAATGGGTATTACCATTAGTTCGCTAGTACTCATTGGCTAGCTGCCCTATCCTCGGGCTACTATAGTTTCGTTTAAAATGACTTAAGGTCGACACTGTGGGCGCTGACTCAGACAGATTGTCATGACCTTTTGGCTTTTTCCAGCAACCTCTCGAAGCGCGAATCTAAGCTCTTGACAGGACCTGTTCATTTATAACAGTGCGATAACAAAACAGCATCCAACTGTATTGAACTCTCTGCTAGTGTCAACCACAGCGTTTACGACAAATGACCAGGTCAACAACGGATCAATGAACTGAGAAACTGTGACCTTTGAACGCTGAAGGCTTACATTTATATATGCGTGGAATAGATGTTTCTCGTTTAACATTTTGAGACGATTTGTTAGGCGAGACCCTAAAATTTCTTTACACAGACATCCGAGCAGTGTCATGGACATTGGCGGAAAGGTTGTGTTGGTCACGGGAGGTGCACGGGGGATTGGCAGAGCAATTGCAGAACGATTCTTACTCCAGAACGCAAAGGTATGTTGAACAACTTCCGGTATAACAATTGCGAGTGGCTGTGTATGTGAGTTAATTTTCAACGTAACTTAACCATTCCGTTATATTGTTATGGTGGCGTGTTGTGTATGTGTGTTTGTGTGTGTGTGTGTGTGGGGGGGGGGGCTGTGTTGTGTGTGATTGTGTGTCTGTTTGCGGTTGTGGTTTGTTAATATGACCTTGGTGATAAGGGTAATGTCATTTAAAGAATCGAACAATGGAAAAAGCAAAACAGTACAAAGACAGTAGCAAAAGACAAGGTTTGTGGAAGAAGATAGAGAGGAGGAAACTTAACGGAGAGGCAGAGAAACATGATACCTATATTATTTTTTAAAACTTTTTTTTTAACCGATCGACTGTCACCCAAAGTTGCTATGCAAACGTAATTAGATACATAAAATACAGGTCACCAGTATGTTCAACACAAAAGACTGACGAATATTTTGTGTTTTATGTTACCCTCTGTACTTACCACAGAATAATACCTCAGGCAAGCAAAGGTGAACACGTTCCACCAGAAAATATGGAAAATGTACCCTGGTCGTTCCATGTCGTGTCATTGACATGTTTGTGGTACTGTCAATGCCTTCTACGTCATTGGTTTTGCCGGTACTCAAAACAAGGGTTAAAATATTCGAAATCGCCATTATTTTCCCCGTTTCTTTCACAGACTACGCTTGCAGAATTATATTTATAACAATCTCAATATTTGTCTTTATAAAGCTTGAAAATGGTCGTGATCTAAAGTAATTTTGTCACAAGGACTCGAAAGACTCGATTGGACAAGGCCCCTTAGGTCAGTATTCCAAATCATGTATAAGTTGGAAATAGTTTACAAAATAATTAAACTCTTATTAAATCTCCTAGGGCGTGAGCATTATTGACTTTCATGAAGAAAATGGCAAGAGATCCGAACGGGAACTGCAACAACAGTTTGGAGAAGATAAGGTTATATTTATCCATTGTGATGTGTCTTCAAAGGCAGATTTGGAAGGTGAGCTTATCAACAAATACAGTGGAAGCCAATTAGGTAGAAACCTTGATCTACAAAAACTTTCCTGACATTGCTACATCATATCAATGAATTTATCATGCCTGAAAATATGCAAATGTATCTTATTAAAATGTATACTGTATATTAAACAAAGATTGGTCTATTAAGATAATGGGAGCTAGCGTAAAGAAAATAGAGCCAGAGGCAATATATATTTATCGATTTAACAAAACAAAAACTTTAGCAATGTAAGTAAGATTTTTTGTAGAAGCAAACATTAAATGTAACAATATAAAGCATGGGAGGCCGATAAAGGTTATTTGAGATCAAGGGCTTTCATGTCATGTCCTATTATATATCTACAACACACCAAACTTGTGCTTTTGCCGATGAATCAACAGAACTGCAAAATAGAAATGTGTATTATTTTCTTTTAGAATTTTCCATGAATACATTAATCCAATGACGTAATATTAACAACATGGCATGCAAAACAAGTAATTTTGTTTGAATTTCAATTATTGATTTGTACATGATTATGTTGTGTATGAAGTCGTCCTCACTGAATACACCACGTTCTTCCCTTCTCCCGTTTCCCTTTCTCTTTCTAACCATACCTCATTATTCCATTATTTTGTCTACTTTCCAAATCCAATAATTTACAGACTCTTTCCGTAAAACTAAAGAAAATTTCGGACGATTAGACATTGTTGTTAATAATGCTGGTATTTCTGATGAATTCAATTGGGAAAAAATGGTGAACATAAATCTGGTGAGTATGTTTATATTTTTTGTGAAATCTAAACCAATGATTCACAACTATTGAAAACTTTTTTCTTAAGGTTCATAATAGTTGACGTGTACATGAAACAATAATATCGACAAAAATATCCAGTACATAAAAGTAAACACTCATTTATGAGGTAATGAACTGGAAGAAATGTCCTGCAGTCTGTTTCATGTTTGTTTTCACCTAAACTGTTTGATGATACAACCACGCATAAACCAATAACAACCACTCAACAACACATGGTACACGTTTGGAGGAAACAGACATAATTGTGACGACACTATATCTTGATTTTGATGTTTGTCATATTGCTTCATAGATTTTACTTTATTGAGATGTTGCTTGCACATTACTCAAAGACGACCTAATTTTACACAACTTGGATGACTAAGCCTTCCGTCCGCCTTTCAACAAAAGACAACATACATTGTTATCACAAGGATTTCTTATTAAAGAAACGTTCAAACTTGTTTCATCTACACTAACAACCAACATTCATTTCTCATTTTTTAATGAAAAGATGAAATCTTGTATTGTTGTAATTCTATACACATATAGAATGCAGTAATTAGAAGTACATATTTGGCAGTAGAGTATATGGGGATCAAACATGGTGGGGATGGTGGAGTTGTTATCAATACTGCTTCCACACTAGGTAGGAAAATGCTATATTTCTTCACTACATACATTTATAACTCACGCCATTTAAAAGATGACTTTGATAATTTTGCTGCTAGGTATCACCTTTTCAACAATAGACAAAACTGGGATAACATTTACTCGTGAGTGCACTATTAGTGCCGATTCAGCTTCAAAGTGACTGATCCGTTATGGTATCGATGGTCTATCTCACTTGTTTACTAGTCTATGTCACATTTCCTTTAACATTATACCGAATACACGGTTGTTTTCTTAATTTCAGAGAACATTGACATTATCATAAGCCATCAGCTCCACACTGTCAGAGGCAATTTTTGTTCTAACACCTTGACATGTGGCTTTGACATTATTGCCTTTCAGGATCAACCATCCAAATAATATTCTTTAAAACATTGTCACTTGACTTTAATAGCTTTATTATTCCCTTGTAGCATTTACATCCAGTGCAACAATACCTGTGTACACTGCCACAAAATATGCTATTGTTGGATTTGTAAGAAGCGTTTCGGTGAGTAGGTCTACACTGTAATTCATTTTCAATTTATAGAATCAACTTTATAATTACAGAAGGCCTTAGGATAGGTTCCAGTCTCTATCAAATGGGTCGTTGCTATGCCAGTACGGTCGTTGATATGTCAGGTAATTTTAGCGTTGCTGCTATACTAGTTTGTGTCACGGTATTTTGCTAGGTTTCTGGATGATGTAATGTTATATGGCTGCTATGAATTTACCTGATATGTTGGCATGTTCCGTCAAGACAAAAAGCCATATAATTATTCAAATATCTATTTAAAAAAAAGAATAAACGATATCAATAATAGTTGCTATATTTCCATCCCCAAAGACGTTATTTACCCAATGACAATGAATATACAATAACAATCTTACTGCCAGTTGTACATTCTGTGGCCTGGCCCAACATAAATCTTACCAATAGAGATATTTGCCTAGCACGATGATAAAATGTAGCAATGTTTGTAGGATTTTTGTTGAGTCAGACGATAAAATGTAGCAATGTTGGCAAGATTTCTGTTGAGTCAGACAATTAAATGTCACAAGCTTGTATTGATCCAAACAACTATTTGTGTAAGGTTTCCTGATTTTAATTGTACTTGCAAAATGCTATCCCGTCCCTTTTTTGTCACGCTTACTTGCTTTCCTAACCTGGAACTATTGTATTTCATTGCATAACTTCACAATGTATAATTATTCGTTTCATATATTTATCTTGTTACAGAAAGAGCAGATGGTTGTGGAAAACAATGTGAGGGTCACAGCTCTTTGTCCCGCTAAAGTGGACACTAAATTGCTTACTGACTGTCTGGCAAGTGGCTCTCGATATAGCAATGAACATAAAGCAATACTTGACGCACAAGAGGATGTACCGTAAGTTTCGTAATAGTAAAGAGAGTGAAAACTGATTCGTTTACCAGGACTCGGTGAAAACTTACAAATGGAATTCACTTTGTGATGAAATCTTAATATACATTAGACTGCCACTACACGAAAAGTCTAATTTAAGCACCTTTACCCTGCCTGTGACCCACCTAAACACTATCCCTGTCCAGGGGTAGTACGAGATGCAGACTTTTGACTGTCTACAGCCCCAAGTGAGAGATCAGAGGGAGTAAATTAAGTCAAAGGGTGAATTTCGTCTCATACTCACTACATTTACACATCCTCTGCTCAAGATCTACCTCAGAGGAAAGACATGGTCAAACATGATTTTTCGTATAGCTGGTATATTGATCATCACCCAGTCCAATCTCTGACATCATCCGACAATATAATGCGTGTATTATTTATTTTTAAATGTGTAATAACTAACACGGATACTTGGATTTGTAATGGTTTCTCTGTTATTTTTTGCAGTATGCAGTATATTACAGATGCTGTAATACGTTTGATTGAAGATGCAAGTCTGAATGGAGCGTCATGTGCAGTGCGACCTAACAAGCCATTCTATGTCATTGCAGAGCCTACATCTATATAAAACTCATTGTACATAACCGACAAACTATTCTTCATGTAATTAGACCATGGTCTCTGATTAAACACATTTAATAATAATAAAATATTAAAACATGGTAAAAAAAATAACATGATAAAGAATATAGTGTTAATACATAACTAAGAATAGGTTATTTTATATGATAAAAATGACAATGCATTGTTTGCATTATAGATTTCAAAATCATCGTCTGGTGTAACACAAGTCTTACTAACATATTGCTACATCCTATCATCTGGCGCGACAAAAACAAAGTGCAAATGCTACAATATGCACATTGTTACAATGTATACAACAGGCGAACATCTACTAAGGTAATAGTGTCTCGCCAAAAAAAATGAAGAAATGTTGGAATTAGCTAGGAAACGAAAACATAATGTTAGAAGGAACTTCACTGGTCAAGGAGATGAATTGTAGCAGTGGTTGTATGATTATTGTTGAGCCAGACAACGTAATGTTTTTGTTTTAACTGACTTCAGTTATATATAATTTAATTTCATAATTATTATTACATTATAGTTACTAAAGAGATGTGATTTACATTGAGAAGCTTGTTTGATTGGTTTAGATCGAAATCGCTGACAGTTACGGTTTCTCAAGCAATGCATTAGATAAATTAGGGTTTATCTTTGCTTCAAACGATTATCATCCATGAATATCGATATCGCAAAGATAAATTTACATTAACAAATTACATTAAAATTACAAAAGTGCAACCCAAACTCTTTACCTTGTGGTATTGTACTCATTGAAAAGAGACCTTTTTTATTCCCCACTTAATGTTCACATAGACAAACAAACTAATGTGCCATTAAAACACGTATTGCAGCGTTTTGGCAGTGAGAGTTAAGACGTTGATGGCGTAAAGTACATTTTATTTTCTTCCGTAAGGAAGGAGATATAAGAGGGCTTGAAAAGCCTGTGGTTTGTTTATGTATGTGTGTTTGTGTGTGTCTGTATCACCATTTTCGAACAAACAGCTGCATCAATTCGAACACACACACGTACGTACATACATACATACATACATACATACATACATACATGCATACATACATGCATAATTACATACATACATAATTACATACATACATACATACATACATACATACATACATACATACATACAGACAGACAGACAGACAGACAGACAGACAGACAGACAGACAGACAGACACACACACACACACACACACACACACACACACATACATACATACATATGGCAGGTTACTCAACTTTATTTTTTAGCAGCAATTCCTCCGACTCCCAAGCCTAAAATAATGATGGCTCACGTATAAGAGTAGTGCATATTACTAAATTTATTGAATTACACGTGGTCATTATGATTACAGAACAGTTAAAGCAGTTACATTGCAGATTTTATGTATGTTGACCAAACATCACCTGTACATCAAATTTTCATAGTAACGATATGAATACTACTAGTCCAGAACATTTCCCAATGAGATACCTTAACACTATCCCTATCAAATAATACTAATCTGCCAAGTATTTCGATTCATGTCAAATATATGGAGTTTTGGCTGTCGTAGATCATACATCAATACCAAACATTATGCCCCTTGATGAACAGAAATCACCACCAAGAACTTTGCTTAAATCTCAGTGGATCTTAAAGACAATAAGTCTTGTGATTGGCCACCCTCCGAGATGTGTCAGGGATGCCTCGATTGCATCACATAGGTATATATGCAAGATTCAAATACCTGTATATTTAGCAGGGCTGTTGTGGTGATTTCATTAAGACAGATATATGTGGTTCAAAGAACACATACCTTGGCGTTGGTACAGGATCCACAGATGATAAAGCTAATGAGAAACCTCTGCTATGCATCGTCCAGTTACAGGTATTTGTGATTGGCCTCTTTCCTAGGATTCGAGGTCACATGTGGCTTCGATTACGTCTTATGTATGCATATAAGATACAATTAAATGTATATTTACCACTGTTGGTGGTAATGTCAAATTTAAAACACATATCTGTGGCATGTGCCTTGGTTTTGATACAAGACCCTTAGATGAAAAAGTGAATGGCAAACACTGCTATATATCCTAGAGTTAGCAGTGCGAACTATAGACATATTCGTAGTTTATTTTGGATTGCTTTCATCACAAAAATACAGTTTAATATATTGATCTTGATTTCACAATATATAATAATCAGATCTTATTGGTTAATCAAATTGGAATTATAAATTTACATTTACAATATTACATGTCGCGAGTTTATGCGCTGAGCCTTAGTTTGGCATTAAAACTTGATCATTAAATAACTGAAAAGAACGTAATATATTTGCATATAAATTAAAGGTCGCTAGGAAAAATACAACGTAGCAGCGCATCGCCAGAGTAATTGTTTGTAACTCGATGAATTGCCAAAACTAAAAACGTGTAAAAGTAATTTCCATTGTATGTACAATGAAAAACTCTCACATACATCTTTTTATCATCGTACAAGTTATCGAGTCATAAAAACGGAGATGATCGACGCTGTTTCATATTGTATTTTCAAATTAGGAAAAAGGGAATTAAACATCAAAAACAAATAACCATTTGTCATCTACATGTGTTATAACTTAAGTGTAAAAGGTGTTTGACTGCAATATATGCAAATATTTAACATAAAGCCATAATTAATTGAACTATAGAAGTATAACTTAACGTTAATATTGATGCATACTTTCAAAAGGCACTGATATCGCATTCTTTGTTAGAACACTGAAAGTAAAATAGTATAGTTTTTCACGACATTTGCTATTGGTTCGTTCATTTATTATTGTCAATAGCAAGTGATGTTTAAATATGTTTCTGAAAGTATTATTACAATAAGTATGTTATAATCTACAGCAATAAATATGACCACAACATGTATAAACTTAACTTGTATCCCATTAATATGTATATAATAAATACCCCTTTAATAAATGGATGTCTCCCCATTATGCATATGTAATATTACTCCTTTTATATGTGTATAATGAAAACCCTTTACTGGATATACGATAAATACCCTTTACTGTGCATGCGATGCATGTGAATGCCTCACGAATCACTACTTTCAGGTTTCACCTGAAAAAAAAATGCAAGTGCCTCAAAGGTACTTCTATATCATTCGATAATGCTTAGAAATGACAAGAAATTGTCTGAAAAAAACCTTCACAAAATTGACCTGTATACCTTGTAAATCATCTTGTTTCACTCTTGCCAATATACTATTATCTGTACTAAGTCTTTTACTCTTCTCTCATTTCATAACCACTTACTATGGCTGCTAAGCGTATATAGGACTTGGCACTTTTTACAGTTACAGTATGGATACCCGGAGAAACGTCATGTTTAACTTCAAACATATGCAGAAGTCCAAGAGAAAACCCTGTGGACAGGGTAACTGGATTATTTTCATCGTCGTCCACCCAAACATTTACGGTATCACACTTTGGACATGAGAACGTACCGACCAGTACATTTGCTAACTTCTGTCCAAAAGCCTGTATGTTAATTTCAAAGGTAATCGTACTGTTGATCCTGGAAGGGTGCCAATGCCACTTTGTGTCTACACGACTCTTCTGGTCCATGTCGTCTGGTAATGCTCTTTCCCATCCATCATTATGTATAGGAAGCAGGGGGTATCTGTTGCCCGTTTCTGCCAAAACTGTCGACCAACACTGCGTGCCTGTTAAACCCATTTCTTTGAATAACGGAGGGGGTAGGTTTGTAATTTTCTTCATTTTTGTTGTGGTATCAGATAGTTTAGCTGACGATCTTTCAAGTGTATTATTAACCACCCTTTCGATAACACCATTGAAGATATTGGTCAGAATACGTGCGACTATTGAATGGTATTTGATACTTGGGTGATGACCATCAGTACTGACCAAGTCATCTAAATCCTCGGGATCGCCTTCTTCAAGCTGACGACAGTAAGCACTCTTCATATTAACAGATGTAATATTATAGTACTCCCTTAGTGGCTTACTGCAAGTATCTTCAGTACTAACACACTTACCCTTTCTGATCCCAGTCATAAAATTGACGTATATTAGCAAAGGCCCATTCGGCATGTTTAATATTTTCCTGGTGTATAATTCCTGTGATGAACAGCTATCAATTTGAGCAAAGTCATTAACGGCAAACTCTCCAAGAACGACATCAATGTCCGTCAAGTTCAAATGATTTTCCGTACAGTATGAGTGATACCGACTTCCTGTCGCACCAACTGCACCATTCTGAAGTACAACTGGGGTATTAAGAATATAGCTCAGCATTTGTCGAAGTTGTTCTGCATACAGGTTTTCAGTGCCGACAGTTGAAGCGGCAGATATTGATCCGCCACTTACTCCGATCACAAGCACTCGTCTGGTGAGAATCACATCCAGAATAACATTCTCTAGTTTGGATATTGGAAAGTGTATATGAGGAACAGTTTGCTCTAGCATTTCCATGTCATCAATTCCCCATTCAAGAAACTGTACGTGAATCTCCTTATTGAGGTAGTCCACCCTTTGTTGTAGATCGTGTAGCAATTCAGTTTGATCGTACTTTTTACCCTTAGTATTATATTCCTTTGTGGAAACCTCGGTTTCATCTACAAACCTGTGCCATTGTTGTGTAGGATTAACATCGCCGTCACCATGGTAGCATTTTGGCGATTGCTTGACATTCAATGTTGTCGAAATCCAATAGGTTGTAGCTATTGAAACCAATATAATGATTGAACCGGCGATTCGAGTTATCTTCATTTTAATGTCAGTGTCATGTATTCGAATAGACGAACCTTTCTTGAATACTTGAACACCTAGACAGATCAAGTAAGATAAATAATATTTATATTAGAAAGCAAACAGTTTTTGTTGCGATATAAAGTTACCGAGAAATCCAATTGAATTATTCACTGACAGATAGTGTTGCAGTTCCTCTGTTAGCAAGAACATGCTGTAACAATATCGTTGACCATATTGCCTCAGGGAAAAAGATACACTATACAAAACATTATATTTGACTATGACAGTCCATCCGGGGTACAGGTTGGTTGAGTAGAGGATGTGCAAATGTGGGGAGTTTGAGACGAAGGTCCACCTTTGACTTTTGGTGATCTCTCCCCTGGGGCTGTAGACAGTCAAAAGTGGCACTGCGTCTCGTACTACCCCTGGACAGGGATGGTGGTTGGGTGGATCACAGATAGGATAAAGGTTCCAAGGGTAACTTAGACTTTTCGTCTAGTGCCACATTATTAAAACATGGAAACCTACAAATATTTACGACACTTCATTATATCTGACACGTTGCAACACACCTTACCTCAATGAAATGATATGCTTACTCTGGATCACCAGTAGTTTTAACCCAAACGTAGAGATACTCTATAGTAGTTAAGAGCACAGAGAGATAATTAGTTCATGGACCAAAAAAAAGAGCACAAATATTTTAAAAAACTCTATCAAAAACGACAATGGAGACGTGTCTTCCAGAAACTCACAGTATTGCTAGTCACCTTAGAATAGATATTATACCTACACTTTGTACGAGTATTAAATAGTTTCAATTTATTCAGTTAAATCTGAAATAATGAAAAAAAAATGTTAAAAGTACTGTGACCCCGAAGTGACAACACAAAACATAGATTTTAAAAACAGACACTTTAATTTTCTACTTAGAGGCTTACAAAAATGCCTATCGTCGACATTTTAATTTGACAACAAAACATAGTTTTTGTGCACGAAACTGAATTTGAAACATCACAAACTAAAACTGTAAATATACAAAACTGATTTGAAAACCAGATTTTAACTGAATGCCTCCCATATTAAAGGACAAAGCCATAGATTTTGTTCCTACACACAATGTTGGAAAGCAAAATTCTGAGGTATAGCTATTATACTTGATGTCTCCTTGTTATCGAAAAAAATCATTACAATTATGCAAATGAACAATTAAGTTTTTCCAATCTACATAAAAAACTACAAACATATATTTTGTTATGTTTGATGTATGTACCAAATTATGTGGAATTTTAAGCATGCATTCTTAAGATATAGCGTTAATGAAAATCATTAATTATTAAAATTACTCATTAAAAGTTAAAGCTATGTCAACAAACTTTATAGAACATTTTGTGCGCATTAGTATGGTTGATAGATGGAAGAAATAGCTTGAATTTTCTCAGTTTGGTTTCTGTTACTTGTTTCAGTTTGTGTTGCTTTGAAATTTAGTTTTACATGTTTACAGTTCTTTTCTAATTTTTTGAAATTAAATTATATGTATGAATAACAATGGTTTGTTGTTGGACTTCAGGTTTTGATGTAAATTTAGCATTTTTGTGTTTAGAATATGTTAACAAGTTGTGTATTGTTTTGTCACTTGTAGGCCACCGTACAAAAGAGCCGATAATTTTTGTTTGTCTGACCTAAATCCAAAATATCAGAGTTTAATTAACTCTAGACTGTTTTTTTCTGTAATAGTTTGTTTGTAAGCTGTTAATCTCTATTCGGGATTACACACTACTGTAGACTGTCGTGTCTGATTCATTAGTTGTTTCCATGTAAGACCATAATGAGATTAAAATCCGTTTGAATGGAAATTCAACTTCTCCAATGCAGGGATACATGTCAAACAACACGTTAAATAATGCAAATTAGTCTAGCAGCAAGGCTGCAATTTGTGTACGTGTGGCTTTCTTTGAAGAGATGAAATATAATAACATTGGTAGAGTACAGTATGCGCTTATGCATTTTATTAATATATCTATCTGTGAAACCTGCCCAGTAATAACACGTGTATTATTTATGTATTCAAATTTCATCAAATATCGTCATTACAATGCCAGCTGTTTGTGCACAGGGGCTTGAAATCGGTTTCATTAAATTTCGCCACTACAACACCAACTGTCTGTGCACAGGGGCTTGAAATCGGCCATATTGTTTACAATTTTTATGTGTGTGCAACTTGTACTCTTTTTTCTTTTTTGTTTATCGTTTCCTTTTTTTAAAGCATCCTTTCCCTACAAGGTGTCATGTATATGTGCCGCCCTTTGGGGTAGGGTTTTTCGCCATTTGGTCTAAAATGGGTACTGTCTTTTTAGAGCTAAGTCTAAAATAGGGTGGTCTTTTCAAAATTTTTCAATTTGTTTGGATCAAATTGGGGTCCTGGAAGGAACTCCTTAATAAATTCCCGACTAGTTCAGAATTTCCGGGAATTTACCCGGGAATTTTCCCCTGCTAATTCACTGGTTGATATGTTCATATTGGTGACTATGTTAAAGCACCCCCCCCCCCCGAAATGCTTGTTCTTAGATATAGCCCCATAATGCTTTGTTACTTTAAATGCGCACGTGTAACACTGCATTCATCGTTCAACCATGCCTTCAACATTGATCTAAAATGGGGTCTTCTAAAAAGTTGAACGGTCTAAAATGGGGTATTGGTTTTGGGTCAAAATTGGTCTAAAATGGGGTCACCCCTGTCAGACTTGGCCAGTGGCGCGGGGGGGGGTCGCTGAGCAACACAACATATTCTTTATATTCTTGTCATATCACAATCAACACAACGTACATGACAGTCTTGTCGCATCACAATCGACGTCACGACAATTAGACAACGCTTACTTTCAATTTTTTACAAAAGTCATGAGTTATACAGAAAATAATTTCTGCACAATGTCGTAAATCACAGTCCTCTTTACGGCAATGTCCAGAACGTACTCGCAGAAAATATTGTGTTCTGGCTTGCAAGAGCTAGCGTTTCTGCAGGGATGTAAGACATTTGGGGATATATGAATAAACAACAATAGATAAAAAAATTCCATGTGTACTGAAAGTATTCTAGCGGTATACCTTTCTTCGAAATGTTCAGACCAAGTTGGCATCCATTCTGATTAAAATCTGATGTGGAGAAAGTGGCTACATGCCTTTATTTACCTCTATTTCTAAAAAGCATGTAGCTGCTTTCACCACATCAGATTTTAATCAGATTGGTTGGCATCCAGACGACAGCATAACGCTAAAAGGTGTATGCAAAATTCCCTGTGGAGATAATAACCATAGCAACTTCACAAATCTTTGATCAAATTCATCATCTCAAAGTCAAAGTCCTTCATGGTAATCATGACGTAATGTACAGTAATTAAGTATTGATAGCATGGTACCTGTGGAAATATCAAAACGGCAATTATGTCATGCGCAACACACTGACTGAGGAAAATCTCATCAAGAAGCAGGATATATTCATTTTTAGTGTACGTTATTTCATGCCTCCAGTGTAATTTTTCTTCTAACCACCCTCTTTCATCGCCGATGTACGGTGTGTCGAGTATCGTAAACCGTGATGAGAGTGCCCCCAGCGGTGATTTACTTTAACCGGGACTTCAGCAAGTACCAGGCGTAATTAACGTAACACCTTCCGTGAGACAAAACCCTTTAGATTTTTGCTCATGTTAGCCACATTGTAATTATTTGCATACAAAATTCTGAGCTATAACTATCATAAATGATTACGTCTTCAATGACACACCACACAATATGAAATGTGTAGCTTGCAAAGGTAAGATATTGCCTAATTACCGCAAACTATTAATTATGCAAATGAATCATTACGAAAGCTACTCAAGCCGGATACATACATTTTGTTATATCAATGTAGGTAACAAATTATTTGAAATTGTAAGTTTGCATTCTTTAGTAATTAATGCAAATCGCTGATTGTGCAAATGACTAATTACAATTAAAAACTTAATCAGAAAATTACATCAACCATGATATGGTATTGATTGTTTTCAAATGGTTAAATGTCTAAAGATAGGACAGGCAGAAAATTGCTTTAGTTTGGCCCCATGGTGTAATGGTTAGCACTCTGGACTTTGAATCCAGCGATCCGAGTTCAAATCTCGGTGGGACCTTTTTAGTCGATCTTAGCATTTCCAGGCTGTTTACATTGAGCTAAAATCGATATCATAATAATAATTAATTTAATATTTTAATTATTTGATAGCGTATCAGTAAAAGTTTAGCTGATTTGATGAACTAAATTTCTGTTCTTTTTTTTATGAATATCAAAGTTTAGTCGACTTCGTGATCTCATTCCTGGCCCCCCATGTGAAGTAGAAGATCAGAGCGCCACCAACGGACTGTATTTGCAAGTCTAGAACGTGGTTTACCTATACAAAGTATTACGAAAAGCTAAACATTTAGGCAAACACATCAGGTAAAACACACATCAACTAGATAAGTCGAGCACAGTTACTGTAACAAACGTTCCGTTACTGATTCCTTCGAATTCGTTGCACATGTGGATGCTCTGTACCGCGGCTGACCCTATATCATCGTGTATAATCTGTACTCGGGGGGTGGGGGTGGGGGTGGGTGGTTTCCACTGCCCAGGTCCAGGTACCACTGCCTCCCCCCTGGGTGTTTACTGTACTGATCATTGCAAAATGGTTAAGTTTGAAAATTGGAAAACTTTATTTGGATTATAATTAGCCAAGATAAGAACGGCTTGGAGCATAGCGTGTAGGGTCTATGCTTAGGGCCGGGGTTTCCTTCGAAAGCAGAACGTGAGTCAAGCCAGTATGAGGTAGCGTAATCTCTAGTTAGTCTGTACGAAACAAAGTGTATTGTCACACCTATTAGCCAGTACACATGTCTGTACTGAACCTCAGAAACTATTCTTTCAGTTGTCTAAGTCTGAACGGAATATATGAGCATTTCATAATGAGAAGACGGACACGGGATGATGAACGTCCCAAAGGTTTAGGTGAGTTCGTGATCACCCGCCACAAAACAAATAACATTAGCTCTGGTAGAGGACTGCTAATCCTGCACATGTCAAAAACCGAGTCAGCATTTTGACAGCTAAAGGGCATAAATCATTCTCGCAAACCAGAGTTATTATCACTACATTTCGTGGCACACTCGTTAGGAACGTTGCCGTAAAACAGGCCGTGGTTTGCGACGATGGGCATAAAAATACTTAAGGTGATGTTGTAATAGCGGCTAAACTGTGTATGCACAATTCGTTGTGGAAATTATAATCATAGCATCCTCACTTAGCTTTGATCATTTTATGGGTGGAACGGATATGGATCAAGTTGCATAATATAAATGACTATTTGCAAATAATATTAATCTCTAAATTGGTAACATATTAAAGCAGACGCTGTACCCCGCCTTGCTCATTTGATTGCTAACATCAACCTAGCACAGGTCGTACAGCTACATAATATCCGGACTGGAAATATATTCTACGGTAAGTTCTTCTCCGTTAAACATTACAAAAGTACTGACTGACCCGTGGTTATTGTACCATGGCCATACGAAAGAAATGAATTCAACTGACCTTGTCCTTAATGTATAAACTCAGAGCAACGGGTAGATAATGGACGAGGTAGACGAAATCAGTGTTCCAAATGGCTCGATCACGTACACCTGATTTGTTTGTTACAATCACAATTCATGACATTACTGCATTGCTCTAAAGTGGGATACTTGAGCTGTAAGTTTTTGTCGCCTTGTCGACCGATCGACACACGCGTGACGCCACATGATAAATTCGTTATATACAATTTTGTAATGCCATCAAAACAGACAATATATACTTACTTCATTAGCAATTGTTTGTTCTATTCCCTCTGTCTCTTTCTTGTTCTTGCTCTCGGACTCTATCGACTAACTGATTGCCTGTCTGTCTGTCTGTCTGTCTGTCTCTGTATCTCTGTCTCACTCTCTCTCTCTCTCTCTCTCTCTCTCTCTCTCTCTCTCTCTCTCTCTCTCTCTCTCTCTCTCTCTCTCTCTCTCTCTCTCTCTCTCACACATGGTTGCAGGTGAAGAAATGAAGATGGCACAGAAACTAAAATCCAACAGACGGCATGACAATATCCCTGGATGTAGATGTCACTTTAGAATAATTTTCCCCTTATTACTCGTACTACTATTTCAATTGTCATTAATGATTTGGATCAACACAACAACAACAACAACAACAACAACAACAACAACAACAACAACAACTACTACTACTACTACTACTACTACTACTACAACTACAACTACAGGATATGATGGACAGAAGGCAAAGAATGTGGCCAGTATGATATGTTCTGATATAATCAACAGAAACGTGAAATCAAACAATGAAAATATCACTACCTCAGGTTTAATAATTAAGAACAATATTACGCCTGATAACATGTTTGTACCAATTACACGCAATTGTTCCTTCTTTCTTCATTCAGAAGGATATATTAATAAGCCTGTTAGTCAGGAGGAGATTAATTTCCCCCTGGCCTTTAGCATAATGATACACACTTCGGCTCACCAAGTGGAACAGTTGTTGAGAACCATATACAGACCTCATAATATATATTGTATTCATATCGATAAGAAAGCTCCATCTGAACTACATACAGCCATGAAGGCGATAACTAGTTGCTTTGATAATGTATTCATAGCTTCACGTCTAGATCGTGTCGTCTGGGGAACAATAACGCAAGTGCATGCAGAACGGAGCTGTCAGAAAGAACTTCTAGTACAAAACCAGAAATGGAAATATTTGATAAATCTGACTGGACAGGAGTTCCCTCTGAAAACTAATCTGGAAATTGTTCAAATCCTGAAACAATTCCAAGGTCAAAATGATATAGTGACATTGGCATTGGCAGTCCCGAACAGAACAGAGGTAAGACATTACATCAGAGAAGATAAACTTTACAGGACAGAAATAAGAAAAACTGAACCAAAACCAGAGGGCATTGTACTTTACAAAGGAGGTGTACAGTCTGCACTCACACGTCCGTTTGTCAAATTTCTTCACACCAGAAACATTGCTGAGGTATTGCTTATTTGGTTGAACGATACCGCATTCCCAGATGAGGTGTTTTCTCAGAGTTTAGCCTCCCTCCCCGAAGCCCCAGGCGGACCTGGAATAATTGGTTCTGCCGCATCTGTTTCAAGATTAGTAAATTGGAAAACTATGCCCCATTGTAAAGGTATTTTCATCCGTGGTGTATGTATCTTCTCATGGCAGGATCTACCATGGATTGTTAAACAGCCACAATTGTTTGTCAATAAACTCAAAGTGAATTTCGATGCTTTAGCTTTGCAATGTCTAGAGGAATGGATAAACTATAGAACTTTTCATCCTATTGAGATGAACTTAAACTTATATCGGACTTTTGCAAAGGTTAGGACTGTAGAGGCTCTTAGAAACCTCGAAAAATGGGTAATTTAAGCTATAGACAGTAGAGAGTACCCTGCTAATGCTTGGTTTTGTTAAGAATGGTAGAGTACACTGTATTCCGACATTAGGTAGACATCCATAGCTAGAAGACCCACACAAATTATTCTCACCAACCCTGTCCTGTGTTGTGATTGTGTATTCCCTTTGAAAGACACAGGTGACAAAATTTGACTAAGAAGAGGTCTGCTGTATACAATGGGTCGTGTCATTCTGGAAAACAAACAAAGCTACAGCAAATTTCTCAATATCATACAGTGTTTCCATTTGATACAACTATGCAGAAACCAATAAGAAAGTGGACATGCTACACTTTAAGACTAGTGGAACATTGAATGAGTACAGTTTCTTGCTACATTTTGTCTTAGTGACATGAACTACATATGTCACCATACAGACATCAAATGAACACCGCAAAGGACATTTTACGCGCCGTACATCGTGTGTTTGATACTATGAAAAACACTGGCGCCTGAATGTCTGAATGGATTAACTGTTGCAATAAATTTAAATGGTTTATTTCATTTAGAATAAATGAAACAAAAAAAAGCGATCTTGCTATTGAAGTGCGACATGTTCGGTTTCTTGTTGGTTTCTGCATGGTTGTATCTAACAGAAAAGCTGCACGTTATTGTGAAATTCACTGTAAAGGCTTCTTGCCAAAATAACGTTGACAAGGTGATTTGGGATTGGGAGCTTCTAGCTTCGTGTGTTCCCCAAGATACTAATTGCCGAAAGGGAGGTCTTGTTCAGAGCCCCAAAACATGGGAGTCTGGGTAACTAAGACTAGGAAGTCATTAGAAACATCATCCGCTGTGAATACAAGTGAACCAACATCGCGGTCAATAGTTTATTACCCTGGTAATCGAGCCGTCGGTTAACCAAGATAGACCATAGACAAGATGTGTATGTGGATAGACACAATGATATGTTGATACAACAGTGATGTTATTGAATGGACGTTGGTTTAATTATAGTCTCAGTCTGGAGGCGTCGCTGAAAACTAGTTTATTTAGAGTTACACGAACCTGCAGTGCTGTTTTGGGACTTCGAATGGTTACGCTATGTTGATCTCAGGGTGATTACCACAGAGGAAACTCGATCCCCCACTTGTGTAATCTACCACATCGAAGAACGATATATTTAGTTTGCATCAATCTTAGTAAACCCAAAGCTGGATTACTAGAGTCGTTTATCAAAACATCACAACAATGGTTTTAGTTTATATATATAACTAAATCGTTTGAAAGATTTTGTTTTCCATAAATTGATTTTGTGAAAAAAAGACAATTTCTATTTTGTTATAAATCATTTATTAAGCAAGCTTGTTTTGTCAATAGACAGGTCGCTGTTATTAGAATGTATTATAAGAAGTTGAACGATGGGCGTCTGTCAGTTTGTATTGCTATGAGATAATGAGTGCGGTCATTTTTTTTAGCAGGGGACAAAGACGTGTGGTTTTATTTACCTCCCGTAAGGAAAGGTTATATTCTAGGTGTGTCTCTATATTTTTTAGATCTATCCTTTAAGGAAGATAAAGTTCAAACTTGTTTTTTTTTTCCTATATTGTGTTCTATTATTTTTTCTGAGTAAACAATTTGACGTAATACGCAAACGTCTGTAATTCATTATTTGTACGTGCATCAGCCACGTGTGTGTGTGTATATATGTGTATGCTCGTGTGCGTGCCTACTTAATATTACTTACACGTACGTACGTACATACATACATGCATACATACATACATGCATATATACATACATACATACATACATACATACATACATACATACATACATACATACATACACACACACGCATACATACATACATACATACATACATACATACACACATACATACATACATACATACATACATACATACATACATACACGGACCATCGAGGCATATGGCAGAATCCTTACCAAAATGTTTTTTTTTTGATCAGGTGATTATGAAAGAAAGTGTACACGTTAACTTATAAATGTCATTGCACTTTGATACACTGTATTATATCGGGTACACTTACACTGACGTAAGGTGTTTGTAATGAATATTCATAAAAGGTTGTCTTTGGCACGTTACGCCATGGGTCCAACATAGTTTTTTCGCTCCCGAAGTGATGCGTCTGTCTGTCTGTCTGTCTGTCTGTCTGTCTGTCTGTCTGTCTGTCTGTCTGTCTGTCTGTCTGTATGTATGTATGTATGTATGTATGTATGTATGTATGTATGCATGCATGTATGTATGTATGTATGTATGTATGTATGTATGTATGTATTACGATTGCCTTTATAATCATTATTCAGCTCCAGTAGGGCGATTCCCAAAAATCCTGTATAACCAAATGTTGTGGTTTGCAGTAACTTACTCTTGCTGCTAAAATTGATTCTCTATATCTAAACTACCTTCACGATATCGATATTCCTTATTATCTACGGTTTTCTTTTCAGCATCTAGTAAGGTATGTTTTATACAATAATATACAAAGTAAATATATGTAAATACTAATACAATTAAGACAATAATAATCAGTATCTTCTTAGTATAAACTTGCCATCTTTGAGATTCGCTATTAACAACATCCCAAGATCTTACCTTTTCAAAATGTTGATACAAGTTCAAGGTTATTTCTGAAGGTTCGCTGGTTCTATTGTTTATCAACTCCTCTAAACAATGTAGTGTTATCGAATCACTTTCTCTGTGAAATTTATTGACAAATAAATGAGGTTGTTGAACGATCCATGGAAGATCTCGCCAACTGAAGACACACACTTCTCGAACAAACTTCCCTTTACAAGAAGATGTTTTCTGCCAAACAATTAATCGTGAGACCGCGTCGTGGGATCCATCAACTCCCGGGCCTCCTGGAGCTTCGGGTAGGGAGGCTAAACTTTGGTAAAATGCCTCATCGGGGGATTCGGTGTCATTTAACCATATAAGGAATTCTTGGGCGATGACGCTTTCGTGTAGAAATTCTACAAATGGTCGTGTGAGGGCGGACTGTACACCTCCTTTGTGGATGACAATATTTCCTGGTAGGGGTTCCGTTTTTTTCACTGAAGATCTTACTAACCAGTTGCTATTTTCATAATGTCTGAAAGCTGTTCTTCCTGGAAACACCTTTGCCAACGTTACAATGTCATTTTGCCCCTTGAATAATTTCAAAATTTGTACAATTTCTAAATTAGTTTTTAGAGGGAATTCCTGTCCAGTCAGATTTATCAAATATTTCCATTTCTGGTTTTTCGTCAGTAAATCTTTCTGACAGGATCTCTCTGCATACACTTGGGATATACTTCCCCAAGTAACTTTCACTAGTCTCGAAGCTATGAAAACGTTATCAAAACAACTTGCAATCGCATGCATTGCTGTATGAAGCTGCAACGGTGATTTCTTGTCGACATGAATACAGTATACATTATGTGGTCTGTATATGGTTCTCAACAACTGTTCCACTTGATGGACGGACTTGTGCATCACAATGCTAAATGCCAAGGGAAATTCAACCTCCTCCTGTGTGACAGGTTTATCAAGATACCCTCTAGATTGAAGGAAAGTGGCACACTCACTCACTTCGTTAAAGTCTGAGTCGTTGCCAGAGACCATGTGCTGAATCAATGCATCCATTTTTTCGCTAACGATGTCTTGTGTTCGTAAACGCCCATTAATCAAATCTGAACACCGAATTCCTGATATGCTAGTCTCCCATTTATGAGACTGTGGCGTCATGAACACAATGAGGGAAATTGCTAAAAGAGTAAGAAAGAGAATGACTTTGTTGTGATGCTTCCAGATTTTGGTACCAACACACTTCCAAGGAAAACGAGCCATTGAACTTCTTTTTCTTTTGTATTGTCAAATATGCTACTGTAACTTGTTTTCCTGGAGAGAGAGAGAGAGAGAGAGAGAGAGAGAGAGAGAGAGAGAGAGAGAGAGAGAGAGAGAGAGAGAGAGAGAGAGAGAGAGAGAGACAGACAGACAGACAGACAGACAGACAGACAGACAGAGACGGACGGATATACAGTCAGTCAGACACAGACGGAAAGCGAGTCAGACAGTATAACAGACAGCGAGTGAACGGCAGTGACAGACAGACAGACAGACAGACAGACAGACAGACAGACAGACAGACAGACAGACAGACAGACAGACAGAAGGCAATCAGTTAGTCGATAGAGTACGAGAGCAAGAAAGAGACAGAGAATATAAGTTGTTAATAAAGTAATTTTTGTAATGTAGTAGCTTATCTCATACGAGTATCTCAATAAGGAGTACACCAGTTGCCTATCTGGCAGCAAATGTTTCTTCGTGAAATAAAAACGAAAGTAAATATTTATAGATTATTAACGTGTGCGGCAGTGCACATATTAACGCCAGCTTGCCAGACATGTACATAAACGCCAGCCAGAGAATAAAGTGCATATCATAGGGGTGTGTGTTTTTCTTAGATTGTTATTTTCCTTGTCTACGGGCTAATTATAACAACATTGTGATTATACGTTTTGACCTGTGAGGAAATAACACAAGTATAGACATTGATACATTTGTAGCAGCAGGATTCGTATGCTATTTTAAGAAAACGGAAGCAATGATACATGTCCCTGTCTACCACAAGTACTCGAATCGATCTGTATGATTTTTAAAAACCATATGTATATCTTATTTACTATACATATATATTTTTTAATCATACAATTTGATTCGAGTACCTGTGGTGTATACTGTACATCTTGGAACTCTCCTTTTTGTTGCGCTAAATTTTCAATCATATAACTCTGGTATTTGACAAACGCTCACCTAATGATGAATGTGTCGAAGTCTGCAAACTTATAATATATGTCTGTTTTGCTGGCATTACAAAAGAGCATATAAAGAATTTATCACGTGACGTCACGGTTGTGTCGGTCGGTCGGTCGGTCGGTCGGTCGGTCGACAAGACCAGAAAAAAATTCCAGCTCAAGGCTCTCACTTTAGACCAATGCAGTAATGTCATGAATTGTGATTGTAGCCAACAAATCAGGAGTGATCGAGCCATTTGGGACACTCAGTGGTTTCGTCTACCGAGTCCATTATCTACACATTGCTCATAGTTTGGTGATAGAGTCCATACATTGAGGTCAAGGTCAATTGGAATCATTTGTTTCATATGACCCTGTACATGGTACAATAATCACTGGCCAGTTAGTACTTTTGTGATGTTTAACAGAGAAGAACTTACCGAAGAATATCTGGTCATTTCGGATATTACGACCTGTGCCACGTTGATGTTAGCAATCGAATGGGTGAGGCAGGGTACAGCGTCTGCTTTAATATGTTACCAATTTAGAGATTAATATTACAAAAATGACTTCCATGTACACATATTATGCAACTTGATCCATATCTGTTCCACCCATAAAATGATCAAAGCTAAGTGAGGTTGCTATGGTTATAATCTCCACAACGAATTGTGCATACACAGTTTAGCCGCTATTACAACACCACCTTAAGTATTTTTATGCCCATCGTCGCAAACCACGGCCTGTTTTACGGCAACGTTCTTAACGAGCCTGCCACGAAATGTAGTGATAGAAATAATAACTCTGGTTTGCGAGAATGATTTATGCCCTTTAGCTGTCAAAATGCTGACTCGGTTTTTGACATGTGCAGGATTAGCAGTCCTCTACCAGAGCTAATGTTATTTGTTTTGTGGCGGGTGATCACGAACTCACCTAAACCTTTGGGACGTTCATCATCCCGTGTCCGTCTTCTCATTATCAAATGCTCATATATTCCGTTCAGACTTAGACAACTGAAAGAATAGTTTCTGAGGTTGAGTACAGACCTGTGTACTGGCTAATAGGTGTGACAATACACTTTGTTTCGTATAGACTAACTAGAGATTACGCTATCTGGTTCAACATACTGGCTTGACTCATGTTCTGCTTTCGAAGGAAACCCCGGCCCTAAGCATAGACCCTACACGCTATGCTCCAAGCCGTTCTTATCTTGGCTAATTATAATCCAAATAAAGTTTTCCAATTTTCAAACTTAACCACTTTGCAATGATCAGTACAGTAAACACCCGGGGGGACAGTCGTACCTGGAACTGGGCAGTGGAACCCCCCCCCCCCCCGAGTAAAGATTATACACGATGATATAGTGTCAGCCGCGGTACAGAGCATCCACATGTGCAACGAATTCGAAGAAAATCAGTAACGGAACTTTTGTTACAGTAACTGTGCTCGACATATCTAGTTGATGTGTGTTTTACCTGATGTGTTTGACTAAATGTTTAGCTTTTCGTAATACTATGTATAGGTAAACCACGTTCTAGACTTGCAAATACAGTCCGTTGGTGGCACTCTGATCTTCTACTTCACACGGGGGGGGGGGGGGCAGGAATGAGATCACGAAGTCGACTAAACTTTGATATTCACAAAAAAGAACAGAAATTTAGTTCATCAAAACAGCCAAACTTTTACTGATACGCTATCAAATAATTAAACAATTAAATTAACCATTATTATGATATCGATTTCAGCTCAATGTAAACAGCCTGGAAATGCTAAGATCGACTAAAAAGGTCCCACCGAGATTTGAACTCGGATCGCTGGATTCAAAGTCCAGAGTGCTAACCATTACACCATGGGGCCAAACTAAAGCAATTTTCTGCCTGTCCTATCTTTAGACATTTGAGCATTTGAAAACAATCAATACCATATCGTGGTTGATGTAATTTTCTGATTTAGTTTTTAATTGTAATTAGTCATTTGCATAATTAGCGATTTGCATTAACTACTAAAGAATGCAAACTTACAATTTCAAATAATTTGTTACCTACATTGATAATAACAAAATGTATGTGTCCAGCTTGAGTAGCTTTCGTAATGATTCATTTGCATAATTAATAGTTTGCGGTAATTAGGCAATATCTTACCTTTGCAAGCTACACATTTCATATTGTGTGGTGTGTCATTGAAGACGTAATCATTTATGATAGTTATAGCTCAGAATTTTGTATGCAAATAATTATTATGTTGGTAACAGGAGGACAAATCTAAGGGGTTTTGTCTCACGGAAGGTGTTACGTTAATTACGCCTGGTACTAGCCGAAGTCCCGGTTAAGCTAAATCACCGCTGGAGGCACTCTCATCACGGTTTACGATACTCGACACACCGTACATCGGCGATGAAAGAGGGTGGTTAGAAGAAAAATTACACTGGAGGCATGAAATAACGTACACTAAAAAGGAATAAATCCTGCTTCTTGATGAGATTTTTCTCAGTTAAGCGAGTAGCCCCGTCTACACGGCACTAAAAAACCTTCGTCCTATGACTGTCAGGACGGAAGGTGCGACATCCACGCTGTAACCTTCCTACGTGTAGACACAAATCTATCCTACCTCAGGTAGGACTTGGGACTGCCTCAGGTAGGACGACCTACGTGTAGATGGGGCTAGTGTGTTGCGCATGACATAATTGCCGTTTTGATATTTCCACAGGTACCCTGCTATCAGTACTTATTTATTGTACATTACGTCATGATTACCATGAAGGACTTTGACTTTGAGATGATGGTGTTACCATAGTGATGGCAATATTTGCAGGTATCCATCCACAACTACGAAATTATATCGTTACTGGTCATTACCATATTAGCAATCAGTGTTAACGTATGTCGAAACGCAATCATGGTGAAGGGGAAATCATCGTCAAATAGTATTATGCCAAACTTTCCTATTGTGATATTTCTACAAGGTGAGTAAAATTTTACTACCTTTCATTGGGATTTTGGATAAAAATAGTAATATTTCAGAGAGAGAGAGAGAGAGAGAGAGAGAGAGAGAGAGAGAGAGAGAGAGAGAGAGAGGGAGAGAGAGAGAGAGAGAGAGAGAGAGAGAGAGAGAGAGAGAGACAGAGACAGAGAGACAGAGAGACAGAGAGAGAGAGGGAGGGAGGGAGGGAGGGAGGGAGGGAGGGAGAGAAAGAGAGACAGGCAGGCAGGCAGATAGACAGACAGTCAGACAGACAGACAGACAGACAGACAGACAGACAGACAGACAGACAGACAGACAGACAGAGAACGAGTGACAGATACAGAGACAGCTTGAGAGACAAATTGAGAGACAGAGAGAAAGACAGACAGACAAACAAACGGACAGTCGACTTTGGAAAGCACTAATGTATAAATGTAGTTATTCATATTCAATGCACAATTGAAGTACACAAACTACCCTCCTTTCTTTCCCTAAACAGTTTTGTTTGCATTCGCTACGACGGCCCATCACTGCAACAGAAAATGCGAGTTCCCAGCAAAACCTCAAACTTGCGAGTATGACTTCACAATTGCGTATTACCTCTCCATGGCATCTAATTGTGCTGACTGTCCATACAACACAACCCATTGCTATGAAAATAAATGTATGTCCTTGGATGGAACTCAAAGAGCCGTCGTTGCTATCAACGAAATTATACCAGGACCCGCGATCGAGGTAAGGTTTAATATTTCAACGATATGAAATAGAACGAAATTATATATTCAAAATGATCGACCGTGCGTAGCTGCATCATAGCATTTCATATTAATTTTCCGATTAAGGCTGAGTACAGCATTCAAACTACCTATAGCTCAGAATTGTGCATTCCAACAATGGGTATAAAACTAAAAATATGGTTTTGTCCTTACGGCATTCAGTTTAAATCTGGTTTTAAAGTGTTACGATTAGCGAGGGCAACATTGAGGCGCCCTAACACGTGACTTCAATTTGCTGCAATTGTTCAGAAGTTCATGTAACCAGTCTACTAATGACTAACATTGACCAACACACACACACACACACACACACAGAGACACAGACACATAAACTAATTTCTGTCCATTGATTTGTTTTCGTTCTGCAGGTATGTCATTACGATACTATTGTAATCCACCTCAGTAATGAACTTATGACGTCAGAGGTAACATCGCTTCATTTTCACTTCCAAAGACATGCCGGTACCCCATACATGGACGGTGCACCGATGGTGACGCAATGCCCGATTCAGTACGGAAATAAATGGAGATACGAATTTACAGCTGATCCGGTCGGAACACATTTTTGGCATTCTCATGCTGGATTCCAACGCGCAGATGGAGCGTATGGCGCCCTCATCGTCCGTGAACCAGAGAATTTCGATCCGCTGCTGAAGTTTTACGATTTCGACGAAAGTGAGCACACGATACTACTTGCCGACTGGACAAATGAGCTTGCTGTTTCTGTTATACTAACACGGATATTTGTATACGAAGCACGTAATGATGACAATATTTTAATCAATGGGAGGGCAGAAGGAAAGGGGAACAGCCATGACCCCAAAACTCCTAGATCTACGTTTTCCGTGAAACCAGGTTTTCGGTATCGTTTCAGGCTAATCTTCAACGGGAACAGCGACTGTCCGATTTACTTTTCAATTGACTATCACATTTTGACCGTGATAAGCACAGACGGAAACCCCGTCGAGCCTTACCAAACTGATATCTTAGGGATGTCAAATGGTGAACGTTTTGATGTTGTCATAGCAACCGATCAAGACATTGACAATTACTGGGTGAGTTACATGTACTGTAGACAACAATCTTCTATCCTGCAATTGTAGAAATATTTCAGATATATTCAGAGATAGTAATTAGATAGCAATTTATGATAATTTAGCAGATTTTAACGACGAAATCATGTAGTGTCCATAATTATCAGTCACGTGTGGTGCGTACATTCCTAGGGATATTAGTCCCCCCCCCCCGTTCCCATACGTACATTTACACACATATACACTGGAAATTGTTCGATTGTACCACGATGTTCAACTACACGCAGAAAAACCAACAATCATTAGAATCACGAAAGGCGATATAAGAAAAACAAGATCTGAATACAATATTCATTATACCAGTAACTTGATATTAGGTAGATATCAAAATCCAAGTTCAACTTCCAAGTCGTGAAATTTAAAAAAAAAACTAAATCTCAGACCCACAAGCAAGATTTAAATGTGGCCTGAGGGTAAAGGCTACTTAACCATTCAATCACCGTGAACCAATCAAACAGGACGATTGGAAGGTGTCTTACGTCCCCTCCTCCGCCTGCAATGAATGGCTTCCACGGTTTTATTATATTTAGCATAGTCTCGGTTACCCAGACTCTCGTCGCTGAGGGCTCTGCCTACGAGACCTCCCTTCCTTCTCTCGACCGAGTGCTCTCGTAGAAGAGTCTCGAGCAGTGAGAGTGAGAGTCTGGGTAACCGAGACTACATTTAGTATAGCTTTTATCTTGCCACTTTAGCTACACATCGATTTATTGACTAAATGCTTACAACATCTCGACCTGTCTTTCTTTCTCCTGCAGATTCGTGCTAAGGGCATAGAACCTGATTCGTTTGACTTGCTTTGTCCAAATATTTCGTCGACAGCAATTTTACACTACGACGGTGCACCGGAAGACAACCTCCCAATAGTACCATTGAACTTTACCAGAAAAGGAACCGTATTAAATGATCCCCATAAACCCAAGACAGACCAGTTCATACCGATCACAGCACTGAGATCGCTTGGTGAGTCTGTCTGTCTCCCTTACAGAGAGAGAGAGAGAGAGAGAGAGAGAGAGAGAGAGAGAGAGAGAGAGAGAGAGAGAGAGAGAGAGAGAGAGAGAGAGAGAGAGAGAGAGAGATAGAGAGAGAGAGAGAGAGAGAGAGAGAGAGAGAGAGAGAGAGAGAGAGGGGAAAAGGAAAACACAATTTTCTTTTTGTTATATATTCCAACAGTCTCTGATACATGAGTCAGCTTTCTTATTACCGAGTTATGAATTTACCCATTGTCAGGATAATATTGTTTATTACATGATTCATCAGAAAGATCATTCATGAATTATGCACGTTGACGACTTCTTCATTTCAGCACCTAACGACGCAACGTCTGGTAAAGCGGATGTAACATACTATTTAGCTGTGAACCAACTGATCTACGAGAGAAGTGAACTGAACTTTGATCGTACTAACCAAATTGATTGGATTGCATATAAAGCGCCATCAATACCACTAATATTCAAGAAAGATGACCAACCGATAATTTGTTATTATGATGACGTGCAAGCCATGAGGGAAGAATGTGATGGTACGCCAGTTTGTCAATGCACATACGTCATCAAGGTTGCCTTGGGAATAGTAGGTGTCCAGACATGTTTTTAGACGTGTGCACACATATGTATGTAAGCATGTATGTGTGTGCGTTTGCGTGTGCGCGCGCGCATGTTTGCGTGTGTGTGTGTGTGTGTCTGTCTGTCTGTCTTGTGTAATTTGCATTAAAATAGTATACTAAGCTGGTATTTAAACAAATTGGTGTCGGTTTGTTACTTTTAACTCTCTGTAAATGTAGCAACTAGATTTAATACAAACTTTTAACGGTTGTCTCCCTATTCATGGAAGGTCGTCGAAGTAGTTATCGTGAACGAGGCTAGAGAGTCACGAGAAAGCCATCCGATGCACCTGCATGGAATGAACTACCGGGTCGTTGCCATGGAGAAGGTCACCTATCCACTCTACAAATCTGAGGTCAAGTTAATGGACAAACTAGGTACTGTATACGGTAACAGAGTCAATGTAATTAGACAAGTGTAAAAATGCAATGTGTTAATAATGATAATAATATATTTCTTTATTTATTCACTCTCCATAATCTTCCACAGAAACAAGTATTGCATGTAGTGTTATCCTCTTTGGTGAAAAGCCGCAAAAAACACATATTTTGTTAGCCAAATCATATATCCAATCTTGTTGTTGTTTTCTGACATTTATGATGGCTCCCTAAAGTAATACAATTTTAGATATTGTATCATTAGCAAACGTATCATTTTCACACGTTTCACGGTTCTGCTCTCCCTGGGGTAGTTCTTAGTACATTGATGAATAGAGATGTTCACAATCTAGACGTTGCAGTCCAATGTCTTAAATCGAATACTGGGGTACTACAGTCCTGTTCCCTAAAGCGAGTCAAAGCTATTAAATGAACTATCAAGATCAGTGAGCATGACCACAAGATTTCGTGTTAAGATAGATACCATACAGATAATATACAAACACCACTTACACCATGTGGGCTCTGTGTTTAATTAAATACATAAACAATAACAGCATGCATGCTACTTTAAACATATTCTACCAACTTTCACTGGCTTCTGACCACTGATTTTGTTTAAACTTCAACAGTGTTACATTGTATTGCCTTGCTTCGCAAATATCAGTATAATTCCATGTTGGTAAGGTTTTTGTTGAGCCAGACAATAAAATATAGCAATTTGCAGGCAAAATTTAAAATGTAGCAATGTTAGTAAGATTTTTGTCAGGCGATACAACGTGTTTTTTTTCTTCAAGTTTTTCAGGGTGATATTAATTGTAATTTCACATATTCCATATTTTTATTTATTATTTGGCAACTGAATAAACAATCTTTGATAATAATTATTTGTTTCAGGTTTGATAGTTCGTAATTTAGACCATCCAGTGATGAAAGATACTGTCGCTGTACCAGCAGGTGGTTATACAATACTCCGTTTCCATGCCAACAACCCAGGTTATTGGCTATTCCATTGTCATATTGAATTCCATATTGCGGTGAGTCATAACATAATATATTCATAATGTACATGACGTCACTACTGCATCAATATACACTTGTAGAAAACTTTAAATCCCGGTACACTGGGGTGAGACGGTGAACGAGGAAATATACACTGTAAACTTACGTCACGAAACACTATTAAAATGTGATTTAACAACTTATGTACATCAAGTAATATACGTTATTAGCACCAAGCAAATATATGAAGTAAGTATGACCCCAGGTCACATGAGTACGCCCTCTATATTGCATAACTACACACCGCCATATTGAATATGACTAATTTGCTTGATATGAAGAGTAAGCTTGCTGAAAACCAGTACTTTTTATGTAAGCCCATTTTGGGATATCCAGCATTGGTCTGTGGAAAACCTGTAATTCACCACTATTCCATGTCGTGACAAATACAAACCTAGAGTGTGACTGAACACATGTACAGCTACAATAGGAAGAGTTCATCAGAAAAATGTAACTGACATCTCAGACCCCACTACATGTATATTCTACATTATAATGGTCTGATGTGTCTTGTGCAGTTAATGATCAAAGCTAGTCATTTGGCAAGTTGAATTGTGTTCTACTTTCTAGATAATGCTAGCATTCTCGTTGCTTAACACAACAACAAGATTGCAATTAAAAAAGAAGATAGTTTTGTACTTCGCGGTTTTAGATTCAATCAGTAACAATCGTACTGTCTTCATCAATACAAGTGTACTAAAGACAGAAATAAGTGTGACAGGACTTTTCCTTTAAGTTGATAGCAGTAATATCAATACAAGTGTACTATAGGTAGAAATGCGTTTAAATGGACTTTTCCTTTAAGTTGATAGCAGTAATCAATACAAGTGTACTAAAGGCAGAAATAGATCAGTCTGGACTTTCTCTTCAATACTACTGTGGCTGTAGCCACACGTAAACAAACTAATCTTTTCCTCTACATGTCTCTGGAAACGAAAACGCTATGACTACCAGGAGAATTACACAATACAATTATACATTTATTTGCAGAATGGTGGCATGGGTTTGGTCTTCAAAGTTGGTGAAAATGAAGATATCCCAGATGTTCCTGCAGACTTTCCTCGGTGTGGTAACTGGCCATAGTGATGACATCATCAAAACGAAGTGAACTTTCACATTCTGGGTGCAATTGTATCAAATACTGAAGGTTGGAGGGGGGAGGGGGGCTGTATTCTACATTTAAAAAAATAAATAATTTTGCAAAATTAAGCTTACAAGAACTACAAAAGTAAACATCAACATACGAAGCTACGATTAATACCAAGTTGTGTTGATTCATAAATCCTAGGTTCAGTCACTAAAATACAGTGTGAATTTACCCTTGAGTAAATCTTAAGTTGTCATGGTTACGAAATTTCAACAGTTAGAAACTACATTTCTTTGTCGATGATGTAAATTAGTGTGAATTTACTATGCCGAAGTTCTTGTATAGGTCATGTCTTCCGTACGGTGTATCGACGTGTGAAAGTAAATCTCTGAATGGTTTTCGGTACCTCTTCAGTTTGTAGCTGTTTTATGAATTTAAGTAGCATGAGTTGACTATATAATATTTTACTCCGGGACTGGTGACACTATTTACATAAAATTTACAAAGAACCTTGATTTCACTATTTAAACAAAATATAATTATTATCGTTGCATGATGATACTACCAAATCACTGTGGAATTTAATGTAGGTGGCATGATGTTCTTTTTCTTTACACAACCCTTATATTGTTACGAATTACGGTGGATGCGGAAACTAACGTCAATTTAAAACTGTTCTTCCAATCTGCAATGGCTGTAATCAGATTAGAAGAAACCAATAACACAGAGACCATTTGGAAAACAGTGGAACTGAACTAGACACTCACAAATGAAAAACCCCCACAAATCTTCCTACTAACATTAAGCGTACATCGGAATCACACAATTCTTGTTCAGGCCTTACGTCACCTTAAAAGGTGTGAGTTCTATCAATAACAAGTGTGGTAGAGTAACTAGAATATACTATTACAGGTCTATTTTAAACTGTGCAGCAAGGCTTGCCTCCCGACAACGTACTCTCAGCTACCACTTATATACTGTTATCACAGTGCAGTCTTACATCTTATTGTGGCGTTACTCTCCCCGTCCTAAATTGACAACATTGCCCTGGAGACCTCCTAAACTGCATCAGAACTCTTCGAAATTTCTGATTTCTCCAGCAATAGATAACAGGGTTCACAGATGAATTTGCTAACAGCAGAATAAGTGATGTGCGGTGAATAAACCTATGCCTATCGGGACAGTCTCCGTACAAAGTGTTAACTATCGCGTATTGTGAGGATGACACAAGGAGAAAGCTAAAGACGGCGAAGGTCTTAACAGTCAAGTGCATTGTTTCACGTAGACGTTTTATTTCGTGGACTCTTTGCACAATTTCGTGGACCCCACGTTGTTCAGCCCAAACAGCCATGTTTTGTTTGTGTTTCAGAAAAGTACGTACTATAAGAATATACATCGTGATACTAAAGAATATAGGTGCTGCAAAACTTATTACACGTATCAAGGTAGTAACTTCACCTGCCCATGGTATCCCTGGTAGTTCCTTATGAACGGCTACCGTACACATTCCGCTGGCGTGGTTATATTTGATTGACGGAAGTAACACTTCGAAAAGTGGGCGAAGTAGGCTAGACATCCATATTGCAGTGAAAATTACGTATCTGCATCTTTTTGATGAGAATCGTGCGTGGTAACTTGGATTGCAAACTTTAAGGTACCGGTCGAAGGCAATAACAGCAATGCTAAGTATAGATACTTGCCAGCAAATGTCACGGAAGGAAAATAAGTACTTGCACTTGGTGATTCCACCAGGCCACTCTCCGTACATGACAGAGCTAACCAGGAATGGTTGAAATATGGCGCTCAACAGAATGTCCGAAAAACTAAGATTCAGAGTGAATGTGTTCAGAACTTGAAAATTACCTCTTATACCGTGGTAATTTGACCAACAGAAGATGATGATGACGACGCCGTTGAAGATAACACCAGACAATGATAAAAAGAGGATCGCCGTAGCAGTAACAGGTCGTTCCCAATATTTCTCCTCTGTCAACAAAGTTTCACAAAACTCAGCTCCACTTGTCAGATTCGTAGCATTTGCTTCCATGTTTTCGGTTCAGTTTCTAGACGATATTTTGGATGTCTGACGTCTTTTGATGACTGAAACATTTGTGAATGTTGTTAACCTACACTATATAATGATCTCCAAATACGTGTGATGCACCAAGTCTTTCACGACAAGCAACATTTGCGTCATAGTTACCAGGCAACACCAGCATCCAAGCAAAACCATTTATACGGAGACAGAATGACAAACCCACGCAGGAAGACAATCAGCCAGCAACCCACACAAAACATGCACACACAAACTCATACATACATACATACATGCATGCATACATACATACATACATACATACATACATACACACACACACACACACATACATACATACATACATACATACATACATACATACATACATACATACATACATACATACATACATACATACAAACCGAGTCGGTGTACACCAATTGCAAATTAAACTCGAAATGCCATTTTTATCAAGTGATAAAATAATTTTTAAAAACATGGAATATTTGATAGGAAAACAACAGGTAATAATAGTTGGAACAAATTGTATATATTTATATGTTAGTTTTGGGTCACGAATATTTTCCCACTAAATGAGGAAAAATATCGGGGAATTATAAAATTTTACCAGCACGTGAAAATCTTTATTGAACACCTGGAATAGCAGTACAGCGACATTTTGACTCATTTTGAGAACTGCATAGTGATTGACAGACGAACATTGTCATGAGGTACAATGACAAGTGTATCAATTAACTCCATATTGTTTGTTCGAATGCGTTCTACTTGGCTTGCAGATAGGCCTAGTGTAACTGTTTTGTATAACAGCATATAATATGTGAAGACTCAAAAGAGAAGGAGACAGGAGAAACAGTATTCTTTAAGTGTCAAGGAGTTTATTTGTCGAAAAACGTAGAATAATAACAACTTGGTATGCATGCGTACTTCTTTCAACTCATACGTAACACGACGATTTTTTTTCATTAGTTTGTATTCAAGTGAATGTGATTTTAAAAACCAACACAGTACAATAAAAATCTTTCTATTTGAAACACCTAACTGCCACACTTTAAAGGGTTAGTACCTTCGATGTCTAAGCTTATACACAGACTGAGTGAAATTGGAAAGGGTAACCCTTATTTATTTTGTTTCTCATTACTTTATTATGGCTACTATGATTGAATGAGTACAGTTCATTGCTATATTTTGTGAAGTGAAATGAATTACACATGCCACCATACAGACATCAAATGAACACCGCAAAGGGCATTTACGCGCCCTTCATCGGATGTTGGATACTAAGAAAAACATTGGCGCCCGAGTGTATAGAGTTGCCCAACATTCAAGTTGTCTTATATTTCATTTAGACTAAATGTAACAAAAAAAGCGATCTTGCTATTGAAGTGTGGCATATGCAGTGTCTTGTTGTTTTATGCGTGGTTGTATCAAGCAGATCTAGAAAAGCTGAATGGTATTGTGAAATTCGCTGTTTATCACCAGAGCAAACCATGACAACGTGCAGGAAATCTTCAAAGATGTTATATATACAGCACGGATATGGTACTCAAGAGAGTGTTTTGGAAGGATACTTGAAGAATATCACGACACATTACATTGACAACTTCACAAGTACCATAATACGATATGGAGAGGCGTCGACATCCGTTATGCAACATTAAATTTTCTAAACGTCTAATCTGAGACTGGAACATTTACAGAAAATAAGCACACAGCTGACAATAGTTCTCATTTAGAAATTCCAGAAAGTCTGCGTCCACTTTAAGATTACAGCAAATTCACAATTTCTTGCCAAAGCTGTCTAATGAAGTATTAACATTACAATTTGACGCAGACACATGAGGCGCCAATATTTTGGTATCTGTGCATTGATGTCTGCATGGCATGGTGACAAGTTTTAGCGCATTTCATTTAGACAAGTTTTAGCGCATTTCATTCAGACAAGGACTGTATTTATTCAGTTTTGATATCTTAAAACGTATCGTGTGTAGTTTCTTGTTGGTTTCGCGTGTTTGTGTCAAACAGAGCCAGTGAATGCTAACATGAAACGGGTGTTACAATCAGTCATGACGATGAGATTTTCTTTCTGATAAGAAGAACCGGAGTGGACATTTAATACGCTGAGGGACCTCTGTCCTCTGGATTGAGGAAACGTTAAAAAAATCATGCTAGAATTACAATGAGAAGGGAGTCTTTCTTTTGGTGTTTACAGATATTCCTTTCGTAAAATGGATGCAGTTGTATGACAACAATTTGGCCTTGGAGATATACGCAGAGCTTACCCGTACGATTTATTTGCCCTTGGACCCCTCCCCCATTCTCTCTCCTGCCACCGAAGGATTAAAACTCTTTCCACTAGATTACATGGATATTTTTTAACGGGTGAAAAATATTGAAAACTAGAAGAGTAAAAAATACAGGCACTATTATGGAGGCGTTATCAACCTTCATCGTTATGTTTCATATACGACAATGCTGAGCATGCCAACATGGCTTCAGGAAAGGTAAAGTGAAGGTACAGAAAAGCACATCTGTATTCCATGGATCTTTTCTGGGAAAAACGGTATGCTGACAAGATCATGATAGCAACATACAATTTTGATGACGACCAAACTGAATTGAATTAGGATTAGTACAAATAGAGAGTTCACACTAGTTTTAATGCAGGGCATTTTTGTACAAAACTACTGGTCAATTTCAAATTTCTTGAAGTCGGTTGATTCGAAGTAATTTTGTCTTAGTCATTTTACTAGGGTCCCTAACAGCGTTTTTGCTATGCACATTTTGCATGTGTATCAAAAGTCTGTCTTGTCGATGGAAACATATGATGTGATCTTTGCTTTTTTAATTGAATTAAAATCTAAGTTTAACTGATAGTTATAGTACGTGTCCTCGGACATTTACTGTTTTTATTCGGACAGTTTTGGTTAACCCGTCTGTTATTTGGTCCGAGGCGCAGCCGAGGACAAAATAACTGATGGGTTAACCAAAACTGTCCGAATAAAAACAGTAAATGTCCGAGGACACGTACTATAACGAAGTTATACTGCGAATTTGGCGAGTTTTGTAGTTTTCAAGCGACTTCCTCCCTGGCAATGAACGCAGCAGCACGTTATGTAAATTACAATTGATGGGACCGTTTTACAACACCTTGTCATTTGCTTGAATTGAGAACACTGAGTTTAGCCAATCAAAAATAGAACATTTTAGTTTAACAGGTGGTAGTATTATAATTAGACACGCGTGTGTATTCGGGTGTGGCAGCATTGTGTCTCGTAGTCAGACACCACAGTCGAACCGTTGTCGAAGTGTTCGTTCCCTCGTCTCGTATTATGTCGCTTCAAAAGTCTGTAGTCAATTGGGATAGGGAATATTTTCTATCCCAGGTCGACGTAGATGATGCTGAAGATTTTAATTTAACTGACATACAAAAAGAATTTCGGTTTCTACCTCCGGTTGACAAAGTGGAGGAATACCAGAAAGCACGTGTTCCACCAGCCACTCGCAAGGCGACACGATGGGGTGTTAATGGAAAGAAGTGCAGGTAGGATCTACCCTACGTCTTTCTGAAAGCGGTTCCAGTGAGACTGTTGAATGTAACACTGCATCGAAGGATTCGATTGTTGAATCGTCACCAGTTACAATAAATGTAGTCAAAGAGAACACGAAGATTCAAATTACATTTTGAATTGTGTATTGTATTTTCATTATGACTGGAATTAAATGCACTTCACCTGGTTTCGAGCTTCTTTGTTTTCATTGGTTGTGTACACCTGTCAGATTGTTTCTTTTTGTATTACCTCGTTAACATTGATATATTCCCAATTGTTGAGAATAAGTAAACTGCGGACTCTTTCTTTGTTTGGGTTAACTTGGTGTGGACTCTTTCTTTGTTTGAGTTAACTTGTAGCGGCCTTTTTCTATGTTGAAAGCAGTCCGATTAACTTGAATTTATAATTAATGAGTGAAAAGTGTACGGTAACAGAAAAAGAGAGCATGCTTTGAACAATAGAGACGAGCCAAAAAGTTGTATAACCTGGTTTATACTGCGTGGGTTTGGGGTAAAGCCAAAATTCCACCACAGTCCCGTGTCCAGTATGTCAGCATATGTGCAGTGTAAAGCCAATGTAAATTTATCAAAATAAATGACTTATGGTGGATACACAGTTTCAGATCTAGGAAGTGCGGTCTTAAGACCGCAAGTTTTACTATTGTCTGATATTCGTCTTTGGAGGCAGTATTGTCTGCAGTTATCCCGTGATGATGTCAAGCAGAAATGTTATACAGTAACTAACGCAGAGGGCGCTATTAAAAGTCTATGGGAATACTTTAGCATCAAAACATGAGACGACCATAGACATTTTGGAGACTGGGTTGGCAAGACTCAAAATGACTCGCATATATAATCTAAATTTGGCACTTTGCCAAAATCAACGCTGTAGCCTCAGTTTAGAGCATTTACTTGTGTTTTGAATAAGTGCAGGTTTTTGTAAAACTATTCTTTTCAGTTTGAGGTATTTTTGACTTACTATTTTTCAATACTGCTGAATCTTCACTTTTGCAATCTCAACTTGGGCCTTCTATATAAATAAGAATTACACTTAATAAAAATTAAAACACAAAATTAACCTATCAGTCTTAACCTTCTCATTATATAATCGATCCTGTCTCTTTTTCAATAAGACGCCTATCAAGCCTCTGTAGGTACATGGACGTAAAATAAATTATATAAAACGTTGCAATCAGAACAATACAATGTAGATTTTTGTATTCCGGCAACACTGTGTACCGTGAACTGATTTAGAAGAAATGTGATCATGTATGGATAAAATTGGAATTAGTATGCTCTCGTATGACAGCCAGAATTGACTTCCACGATTAGTGTTACCGGTGATCGGTATCATTAAGGTTTGAAACGTTTAGCTTCTTAACGTATGCACGGAGGTTATAAGGCAAAATGTTAACAATCTTTAAGTCGTTTTTTGTAAGAAGTTTCGGATATAGTTAATTGAATTAGGCGGAAATGTACTAAGGAGATGATCGTGCATGGGTTCATCGATTCAATACGCCATGCTCGGCTGATTATTACCAGCTATGAATGCTTTATGATACGAAAGAATTGGCGTCTGTCAACATTACTCCCCACCGAGTTACAACGGAAACATGGAGTCAGTTAGGTTGTTTAGTCTCCAACAGAGTTTTTTTAGGACAAAACTCCAGACACTGGTAGCACACATGCATATGAAACTCCGGGATAAAACGATACATTTTATCTCATTTTGAAACAAATAACATCACGGCCCACAATAAAAGTCAGAAGAGACGAGGTAAAATGTATCACTTTATCAGAGTCAGTATTTTGTTTATGTAAGCCGTGATAAAAATCGACTTGGGAGACGAAAGAATCACCTTTAATTATGATGTTGTGATTGTATCGCTACAGCATGAAGACATTTCCCATGGTTATGAAATTTTCAGTTGAAAGGTGAACCCGTGTTTAGAGAGTTTCCTTGACAAGGTGAAACATGTGGGCGACATATATACCCGTATACCTTAATACATGTGCTTTGTGAGGGGGGGGGGGGTATTTCGTACCATTACTGATATGTAAAGTAGTACTTCAGGTGATCGAAAGAATTGAATCAGTTCCACTACGAGTTTTGTATAGTTTAGAATAGTAAACATTACCAACAAATACATCCCTCAACTGCGATTCACACGATACTATTGTGTAATGTCTTAGTGTTGGATGGCCTCGTCTGCTAGGGCGGTAACATGAGCGTAGCTATCTTACATTTCAGCTATAATTAAAAGTAAAGTACGACGACCAGACTTTTTATCGCATATATGGGTTATTCTTTTCCCTGCTATATTATTTAAGAGTTGACGTAATGAAAACCTTATCAAGGGATACATGCAATACTTACACTCAAGAAATGATGGCGCTAAAAATTTCATTGTACACCAAGATGATATATCAAAAATTTTATAGATATATTTTATTTTGGATATCAGAAAACAAAATTTACGATGACCCATCATTTTAAATGTATGTTATCAATATAGAGTAGATCCGGGTACACTCCGCAATAAAGGATTTAAATCCTACCATAAGAAGTTATTGGCCTACGACTTCGGAAAACGACTACTCGTGATTTGCTTACAAATATACCTTCCAGAAGGCTGGTTGGTCGACTTGGTAAGCATTCTCCCACACACGCCGAGAACGCGGTAGTTCACATTTGGTATATTTCATTGATCCCGTGCGTAGAAGCTGGTTGGTTGACTATGTTACACCCTCTACTATGTCAATTAAGTCACCTGATTAATATATTATGTTAATTTTCCCATGCTATTCGCTCTGACCTAGTTCACTGTATATGGCAAATGCGACTTGTGTACTAAATAACTTTGAACGTCAAGGTCAGGGGTGATATGTTAACTTTATTGGTGATTTTTCGTGACAAAAAAATACTAGTCTGCAGGCGGTGTGGCGAGAATCATCTTGATCGACATTATGGTCTCAGAGAAAAAAACGCAAATAGCATCGACTGACTAATTGACTGGTATACAAAGCAACAACGTTGACGTATTTACTCATAAAAATACTCTGAAAATGATTAGGCCTAATGAAAAAAATTGTTTGATTCCGGTTACCTACCTAGTTTTACACGCCGACCCAAAACTTGTTGTTACGTATTCGAGAAAAAAAATCAAAAATCGCGAAAATTGTGAAGTCTCGCAAGAAATAGTGGATGCGGAAATTGACATCAATTTAAAAAGACAATATACAACTATTCTTCCAATCTGTAAGTGTAATGGCTGTACATCTGATGAGAATAAACCACTAACACGGAGACCATATGGAAAACAACGGAAAACATAACCACCTAAACTTGACACTCACATTTGAAAACAAAATTTGAATTAAAAAAATTTACCTACCACATCTATTCTAAAATCGAATGTAATCGGAACAACACAATTTTTTATTCCTTAAGTTAAAGAAACAAATTGGTATAAAGAACTTCTCTATAGTTATAGTAAAATTCAAAAAGAAATTGCAAACTAAATTTGCACGAAATAATTTTGGTCATATTCAGTCACAATAGAAATTTACAATTAGTGGTTTTCAATAACTTGATTAAGGAATAAATTTTTCCGAAATTAAAGAGACACATCGAATGGTGTAGGTGAGGAAGGACAAATAGGAGAGACACACAGGGGGTACTGAGCAAGGTAATGTTGAAATGTTGCATGCTTATGGTATAACACTTGCTAAGCATTTTTATCATAACACAGAATGATATTGTAGGAAATTCCCTTTTCTCGTTTTCCCTCTAGCTACAGAAACGTTTAGTCGAATTTAACGACACAAACACACATTAAATATGTGCATACAAAAGTTGAAACAGCGTTTGAATAGAGACAACCCATGACGCTACATATTAGAGTGAACTGAGAGGTGAAAGGTCAGTCCGTTTGCGTCGTCCATATTAGTAAAGAAACGGACGGTGTGTCATTAAGCAATAAATCAAACACGGTCAAATTTTATGTTATACTCTTCTTGATTCCTATCTCTCCATATTCAAATTGATCAGAACATGTCACCACACAAATCGCGATTCATATTTTATTAGCCAAAAAAAATGATAATTATAAATGGAAATGTAAGATTATAGAATTCTTAAAAAATATATTAATTTCCTGTTCGCAATGTAATTGTATTTGTTTTTTCTCTTTGTATTACTGTTGATTCTGCCGACAATCGCAACTGCGAATATGTACACTGCGCATGCTCGACCTTACCTCTTAATGTACTCGTTGAGTTCCCGAATTCGCACTTGCATCGAGTACCAATACTTATAGAGAGAACACAGGGAACGTTTGTGGAGACAATACATCAACTCAGACAGAATTCTGCATCATCGGTAAAATGTTAACTGCGTGGATATGTTGGTTCGCCGTGCTTACTCTCAGCTGCAAAGGTATGTACTTTTTCGTTCTATTCCAATTTATTCCACAGTATCGCTAACGCCGGCGTAAGTATACTCACGTCATTTGCAATGTAATATGTTTATGTACTGGTATTACCGAATTTAATGAGGGGCCAGCAATATTTGCAAATAGTGATTAACATTGCATGTACTTAAACAAAGGGGTATCTGTCACACAAAGCTGATACTACTGCTACTGCATTATTCGTTCCAGAGGTGTGTTTTATTTTCACAAGTGCTTTTCAGCGGAAACGAGTACGGTTGGAATGCACGACAAACGACGAATTTGAACGTCAAGACCGAACAGAAATGTCCAAAATGTAACAATTCTTCATCAAATTTAATTGTTGTCTCCTATCCCAGGCTTCTTGTATCTTTTATCAATTCCAGTATACGCACGTATCAAAACTTAAAACGTTACAAGAATAATTCAAATAGTTAACTTATCAAATAACAAATAAATAAAACGAAATCGCATCTGGAAACGTCGTACGTTACCAGAAATAGCTCATTGGTTACGTGGCAGACGACAAGGTACAAACATTTGCATTACAGCCATTAGGCGCGGGATAAAAAATACGACATTTTGTGTCAGTTTCTACAATAATTATATCCATTCGAAATTTCTAAATCAGAGTAAAAAATAAAAGAGTTTTAGGAATTAACCTTCATCTATTTGTTAAACACAAATGGAACGTTTTCTTATTTTTAAGAAATGGGTTCGTTGATAATATGATACGCTGTGATGACTTGTTTACAGCAATACAACCAGTTGAAAGACGCCATAGTATTTTATAACGAAAAACAATAACTGTCATCCGTTTTGACTCCAGGTTTTATCATTCTAATAATTAATGATGGTTACATTTTAATTTCAATTTTTCGGTGAATTCTTGTTCTTATCATTGATTAGAATCATTAACCCCAGTTAATCTTCTCTTAGCTCGCTTCACTATCCTTTACTGTTTACCATGATAAATGTTTAAACAGATGCCAACATACTTACACTGAGACTTCATTTCGTCATGACAGAATATACTGATATACTGATATATGATAATACTGTCGTATGCATACTCCACGAAAAGTTATTTTGGTAGTTCGTTTGTTTTTTTCTCTATACTTGTCTCTCGCCCCTCTCATATCTTTGTCTCTCTGCCCCTCCCCTTTCTGTGTTTCAGTTTACCAGACTCGGTCAGTCCCTGTATGCACGTACGTACGTATGTATGTATGTATGTATGTATGTATGTATGTATGTATGTATGTATGTATGTATGTATGTATGTATGTCTGTCTGTCTGTCTGTCTGTCTGTCTGTCTGTCTGTCTGTCTGTCTGTCTGTCTGTCTGTCAGACTGTCTGGCTGTGTTTGTACATGTGTGTGTGTTTGTCTGTATGTCTGTCTGTCTGTCTGCCTGTCTGTCAGTATCTGTGTGTGTCTGTGTGTTTGTCTATCTGTTTGTTTGTTTGTTTGTTTGTTTGTCTGTCTGTGTGCCTGCGTGTCTGCCTGCCTTTCTGTCTGTCTACCTATTCTGTCTGCCACAGTCTCTCTCTGTCTGTGTAATGTTCTCAACATATACATTCTTAATAATACATTTTCGTTTATTAATCACGAAACTTGTGTCTCCTTTTACAGCATTGCTATTTGATACAGTAAAAATAAGGTTTCTTGTTACAAATTACATCAAAATAAGTCGTCGATAAATATATTCTTGCACAAGCAAGTTAATAATACATTTGATCTCGCTATGAACACAAATCAACACCACTGTCGCAGTTGACAAAGCGAATTCAAACACAAAAAACTTTCTGTTTATTTTGTTTCTGTAATTCGTATAAAATTGTGTGACATGCCGAACGACAAGTGAAAGTCTATAGCCTTTCGTGTTTTGTTGTAATGGAAAAAACTTCGAAGTTGAACTACTTATAATTCACATCCTTTATTGTTTTAATCCCTTTCCCTACCATCTTTGATATCTCCCTCCTCATCTTTGTCGCATTGTCATGTATATCCTTATAAACAAAAGAGAAATTACGACCGTCGTATTTCAATTTTATGTCGCGCCAAAGTAATTTATAGCGAGCATGCCGAAACCCCATTACCTTTATGGAGTGGGTGGTAAATTGAAAGAGACTAACATCTTGAGATTAATTTTGAATTACAAATCATGTTACTAAGGTTTAACTACTTCCCATAGATGGACATTAATGATTCGTGGTCATTTAAACCAATCGACGGATTAACAAATTCAATAGACAGTCGTCGATAAATATATTCTTAATTATAATTACTGAACATGAAATCCGACCCTCCAGTTACGTTTATGACCGGTTACACGTAGTATGGATTTTATGTTAGACTTGTTCACGTCTTAGGGCCTCTTTTCATTCTTTATTTGATTATTTTTAAATGTGTGCTCTTTTGTGTGCAATAATATGAGTGATTGTGCAACTGTCGTGAGATTGCGTACAGTCCTCCTAATAACCTGGTAAAATAAAGATGTTTGGACATTCCCCTTCACAGAATGTGAAAAGAACAACAATTAAACAAAGATTATGAGACGAAAACAAATCTCAAGGGACTGTGGCAGTCTATTTTTGTCTAAACCACGAGACATAACAGGAAATCGTTTGTCAAAACGAAGGTTCATATGAATCAACAAAGTGTTCAACTTTTAATACTCGATGGTCAGGGAAGGCTTTAATCTTAAAGCGTCTCGGATAAAAAGTATTTAAAGTTTTACTGTTAATTTCGTAAAGAAAAACCCAAACCCAAACAAGGTTACATAACTTACTATATTATTAATATTTTATATTAGAAAAGATTTTATTTTATAAACATTCACTATTATTGTTTAACACTATGACAGAACCCCATAGCAAGCTAAGTGCGCGCAAGTCTGGCGTACTCGGGTATTTGCAGTGTTCTTAGCTTCCGTACTTTCACTAGCGTAGCGAGTGAAAGTGCAGCAGAAACAATTGCTAGCACTCATGCAAATACCCTTGAGTACCCACACGGGAATTCATGTAGCATGGGGTTATGCAATTATCTTTACGTATGTTTATCTGATGAAAATACAAATTTCCATAACAAATATGGAATTAATGTATATTGTTGCCAATGTGCCCTCCAGGAAACTCTGTTCCCACTACACTTTTAAAATGGCATGTTTTAATTCTACTCAATGGAAAAAAAAACTCGTTTTTACCTAGGACCTTCAATTTCATAAATACCTGGCAAAACAATGACATATTCCAGTCTCAGTACTTTTAGAAAAGATGTCCTAAGTGAAATAATTGATGTGTGAATTTAACGGAAGTTTCGGTAATTCTATCATCTTTTATTTTACTTTTATTTCTATTTTTAAAAGTTTTGTAAATATTGAATGCATTTTTCCAATTTCAGAGTGTCTGTAAATGGGACAATCCCGTAGAATCTTAAATAAATAAATAAATAAATAAATAAATAAATAAATAAATAAATAATAAATAAATAAATAAATCATAACAATCATACAGCGCGATTTCTTGTGTAGTGAACGATCTAACCTCATCTGCACATCATTTGCATGTATGTATGTATGCAAACAATGTTTTCGGTATTACACTGTAGTGCAAATTACACTAGTATGCGCGCGCACCACTGTTAGTAATCTCTGTTACATAATGTAATAATATGTTTTATTCCAGGGGCAAATGTCACTCTTGAGGGGCATGAAGTTGAAGGGAATCTTAGAGGTCTACTCTTCTCCTATTACGACAAGTCAGTGAGACCATCACTTGATACTGATAGTCCTGTCGTTGTCAATGTAGCCCTGTCTCTTACACAGCTTCTTGATGTGGTAAGCATTACAGTATTAAGTTCATATGGGCATCGAAAACAAATATATTAACATGTCGTTAATGACACTTATTCTTAGTAAATCAATTCGTGTTACCGTACAAGCTTTGGAATAGACGTAAGAACATAACTATATTTTAAACCATTTTAGATTCCAATATGGCCGTCGAATACTTTGTTAATCACTGTATGGGAAATATAAAACTTAAAAACACGATGTTAAATCGTCAAATTTTATTTATTTTTTCAAAAGAGCAAGTCTTAGTTTCAAATTGCAATATTTGTATCGATATCATGGACTTTGATAGTATAAACGTTAAAGTAGCCAAATGGATGGGATTGGGGTGTTTATTTTGGAATTGTAATTAAAAAACCATGAAAAAGCATTATGAAACAATATATCCTAAGTCCTTGTTTGTAGATTAAGAAATTGCAAAATATTAATAAATGTAGATGGGAATGTTTTCAGACACATGTGTGTATAGTTTTGGTATATAAATACATTTCTCTGTTGGAATCTTCAATTTCCTCAACTTAGACTTTACAGTTTAGAATTTACCAAATACATCAATATATTGGACAATTCGTTGTCATAAAATCAGCATCTGGGCACGACCGTCGTATCTGAAATAAAACATCTTTGATTATCTACGTGGTCCTAAATATGCCAACACATGCAAGAATACACCTACTTAGCCCTAATTCAAAATCATTTCCATACAAGTAATCTTAAAGCATACATGACCTGAATGATAAACTGTATAATTACATTAAGGTACTTTGTTGTTAGTATTGCATCTTCGCACCATGTAATCAATCATGGCGACTATTGGATTCTTTGGTAACCATGCCTACTATCTCACCTAAATAAAACATTGAAAGTAAACTAACACAAATTCCGTGTCCTACTAGATATCGATTTGACTGACGTGGTAATTGTAATTACAAACGGTTCAAGTAATTCGTCTTGAAGATTTGCTAAAGAGACTACCACTGTATAGTTCCCGAGTACCTCTTTTGAATTTCGACCCTGAATATTATTTCAAATATTTCTTCTAAACTAATAAACATATTTGTTTAAATAAATATCTGAACATCAATCTTAGTTTTTTCAGTTGTATCAGCAGATCTTAACATCAATACAACAATAAAATGAGAGCCTCCCGTAAAGGGGCCGACGGATGTCAATTGAATGCAAATTGTTGAGAAAACATTGATTTTTTCACGTTGAAATTAACAACTACCTCAGCCAGGTTTGAAGAAAACAGGGGTATTTTTATCATCAATCGATACACCACACACACACACACACACACACACACACACACACACACACGCATATATATATATATATATATATATATATATATATATATATATATATATATATATATATATAATTCAAAGTATATATACACATTTATATATAATATATACTTTGCATTTCGTGAGATACAACGGTGCGCATGCTGAACATTTCATAACTTTGTCGTTTTCTCTACGAGTACTTTCTCTAGTATTATTTCATTTTATGGGTCAATTATCAATTTGTGACGTATTTTCCATTATCTCTGAAAATAACATAAATAGAACTTAAGTTTTTTTTAAAAAGAGAATTGTTGAACAGTAACTAGTTTGACAGTACATTATGTGGAAACAAACACACACACACACATGGATATGTACACATGTATACATACATACATACATACATACATACATACATACATACATACATACATACATACGTACGTGCATACACACACACATTTATGTATGTATGTATGTATGTATGTATGTATGTATGTATGTATGCATGTATGTATGTATGTATGTATGTATGTATGTATGTGTGTATGTATGTATGTATGTATGTATGTATGTATGTATGTATGTATGTTTGTTTGTTGTTAACGTTATAGGGCCTGTTATACGTGATTATGACGCCAATATGTCTATTGCTACAACATTTATTGTGCGTCTCGAACCTGTTACAGAAATACAACAATGGCACTAAATACAAAGGAATATATTGTGATACCTAAATATGTTCGTATATTACCAAACCAAAATGTTCTATTTATTAGAGTAGCATTCACACTATTGTCAACTGACGTTTATGAAGCAGAACGCTAATTGCTCAGCAAATTATTGCATGTGTTTGACTATTGGAGATCTAATAAAGGGATATATCACGCGCCTTGATATACTGTAGGATACGTCGTGTTGTTCAGCCCTATCAGGCCTCTTAACCACGACTGTACTAATCTACCCAATTTCCCAAATTAGCATCCAGACTGGGTTGCAACTAATCAAATATCGTTATGTTCTAATAGGTGTTAAATTGACCATGATGTTAGCCTTCCAATGCTTATTTATGATACCAACCACCTAATCTTACGTGAATAGCAAAATGCATTTCTTGGCCAAAGTCTAATATTGTATCCGAATACAAAGAGTTATTACAGAACAAAGCAGGTAAACAATCGTTAAGAAAGAAACTAACAAATCAAAGTCATAACTATGAATAACTTTTATACATCTAAAAAGTTACTTAAGTCGTCAAACCTGGAGGCACTATACAATGTCACTATACAATATGACAGTTTTGTATACGTCAATGATGGCGTTGTCATTGACAACGCTACTTGAATTCAACACATCGTCAACTTATGAAATTAAACTTGCTGCAATTAGATGACAACAAAACAGTATATTTAAAATGAGTTTAGAAAATCCATTACTTAATAACATGTTACAGATATGTGACTAGATCGATATAGAAGTAAATTGAACGTTGCCTTTTTCACAAAGAATACGGGTAAACATTTACATACATAAAGGAAACCGACCATGCATCATAACTGCTATAGTTACAATATTATTGCTCTATAGCTTGAGGAGGTCAACTAGTTTCATTTTAACCATACATTCCAAGCGAAACTTTGCATATGTATAGAATGCTAGCATATAGTGATGATTTTAAACGTGAAAAGAAAAATGGGGTCACCATAATTTCCTGAAAGGAAAGAAAGATATGTATATATGTATGTATGTATGTATGCATGTATGAACCTACATCAGAGCTCAGACACTAGAAGAATCTTTGTCTGGTTGATAGTGAAAAGAAGCAGACTTTTTCCGGCACCTTGGCCAATTTTCATTGTCCACCACTGATAAAACGAAGCTCTATCTGTTCAAAGACGTTTCTATATAACTCCTATAATGGCTGTAGTATCACATGCAGTGTAATGTGTCACATACATGTACAGATATGTAACTGAACTGCACAGTACACAGTGTGTGAATTATTTTGAGGCAGCCATCCCACACATATAGATTTACATACGAATTGTCTATCCATGAGTAACATGTCAAATACAATCTAAAAGTGTCACCATTGTCTATCATAAGTTAAGCAAGCTAAGTGTTTCCTCAAAGTAATTATTTACGTTTAAGGCGTTGCCTTGGCCACAGTCTGGATGCAAACGTGGTCTCTAACCACGTCTAGTCAAATGACTCAATTACAACCAAATGTAGTTCAAGCAAGTAGCTAAAACACTAACTCATTATTCGTAAGAATTCTGTGATTGATTAACAAAGACACGATGTTTATGACTGTGTGGGTGCTTGTGGATGAATTTTAAATTTCATCTCGTGCATTTCATTGAGCTAGACTGAAAGAAAGTTCTGAAAGATTTGATGAAGGATAGCGCAAGACTACATTGTCCATAAAACAAAACAGTTTTTAAACTAAAGTGTCTAGTTAAATGCCTATACCTTGTAACATGTCATAGTGTTGCACTTGGTCGCTTAAAACAATATAACAACATATAATTCTACTTTCTGTAATTGCGTAATTTTGTGATAATGAAGATGTTGGGTGTTCGACACACAAAATAAAATGGCAATTTGATTTGTTATGCTGCGTATATAAGCAAACATGCATTAGTGCACTCCTGTTGTGTTCAACTATGAGACGTGATATTTTAAATTTATAGGAACTAATATATTCTGACCAGTTGACCAGTGAGTGATATCAGTACACATTTTACAGTATCAAGTTCGAAGTAGCGGTTCCAGAACTATATTTTGAAAATTGGTCAACACTTCAGCTAAAAACAATACTATTCACAATACATACAGTACACAACTTTGAGCTTTGAAAACTCAGAACTTTTCTCCTGTGAAAGAGCACTGGACATCATTATTAAACATAAGTAATTAAGCACTCTGAAGGTGTGACAAAAATACATAAATATTGTTTATTTATATCTTACAGGATGAGAAGAAACAAGTTATTACCGTTAGTGTGTGGCTTTATCAGGTATTATAACACATCGTTTTCACACAGTGATTGGCTTAGACCGTGTCACGTGATATGGACTGGTGACCCATAGTGAACTTAATTTGCATAGATATGGTACTATTCGTATTCTAGTTTCCGTAGGGTACTATTCTTGTTGTATAAGTGTCCTACTGATGATGTGCATTGACTAAGGAAGGAATTTGCCTGAGAATATGAAACACTTATTCCCTTTCCTATTCGGGCACTAGTAGACATATTACTCATAGAGCTATTATGATAGTCGAGGGAAATAGTTGCTACATAGTAAAGCTCGGGGTAATAGACGACTACTAGTGGCCTCATAGCCAGGCAATAAGTTAAGAGTATAGTATTAACCATGTATTCAGATCCCAAGGTTTAAAGGGGAATGTTGATAAGGCAGAAACGCCTAACATTGGTAATCATGGACATATTGGAAGTGACAATATATGCATTCCAAAATCCCTGTTCACTACATGTAGACCTGTTTTATGGACGTAGGGATGGATATCTCTAAAACAAATGAATAATCCGTGGTAGCAACTTACATCACTAATTTTAGTCACCTTTTCGCAAATAGATATGGAAAGACTATCGTCTGAAATGGGACCCGCAAGACCACGAGGGAATCCGATCATTGCCGATTTTGGCTGGCAGTGTCTGGTATCCAGACACTGGTCTCTACACAAGGTGATTATGCAATTACTTTTCGGTCAATAATTTGAGTCGTGGTATTCCTTTATCATAGCGAATACATGATAAACATTTACTACAACTTTATGTAACGAATGTAGTTATTGGTCAGAATCGGAACACGTGGCATTTGCTAATGACTACATTCCTGTTATGGCGTTAGTGGTCGGTCAGAATAAGACAATGTGACATTTAAATGCAGGTAGCATTACCACCTGTACTATTTTTGATTGGTCCAAATATGATCACGTGACACTCTTGCATAAGAAATAAGTATTTCATGATCCAGTAGCAATAACAACTTGTATCGACAATTCTTTTACTTAATTGGCAACATTACCGGTCATTATACTGTCTAAGAGTACCGGGACCCTGGACTATGATGTGCCATATGTATTATGTTATGCCACTTGGATGTATTAGTGTTCAATAAAACCCCTTGTCTAATATTTGCTTTTGAGTTGTCATGTTTCTCATTAATTGAAAAAGTAGTTATTAAAAACAAAAAATAAACTAATAAATCAAGGTATAAAAACACTGGATGATCTCAACAAATGTTCCAAATGTTCTGAAATGTTCGCAAATGTGAAAACAGCAGTACGAATTGTGAAGGAAAGCTAAGGTTTGAAAAGTACAATGCAAAATACACGGGTGCAAAACTGAGAAGTATGGAAAACTAACAGTTAGGATGTTCGACATCTAAAGACGTTTTACTATTCAAACCTTCTGAGTTCAAAAGTTCGCAGCCTTTTGATCCAAAATCTCTCTGGTATCTAAATTCACATGGTCCGTGCAGTAAGTTTTTTCGATGACAACAACAGAAAGTCCCTTCTTTGAATGCCCCTTGCTATTAAAATGTTGTGCTACATATAAAGGTGAACAGGGGGTGTACTCCTCTCGTTTAATACTGCTACGTTATCTTGCTATGTATTGTTTAACCTAACGTCCCCTAAACACTAGTCAGAGTGCTTTAACCCGGCAGCTAAGCTAACGTGCCAACTGGTAGATAAAGTGAAGTTATCCTGATGTGTACTTTCTTTCCCCAAGGCGATGAGAAGGCAAATCATTTTTAAAGATTTACCTTACAATCTACGGATCTAAATAGATTCACAAGTCTTCTTGCCTAAATTGACAATTTGACCAATATTGATAGTTTGACATATACCCAGCTGCTTATATCTCTAAAGATAGATGTATATTAGCGTCATAAATCAAAAGATATATGGCAGTCGACTCTGCTAAAACAAAGTAGAAAAACACAATTCTATTGTTTTCGGTTTAAGCAACAATCATATATATTACCGTTACAGCTGATATCTCTATCATAAAGAATTCTTCGGCATCAGCTCAATGTTTGTACACAATTAGAATAGTTTATTCTTTTTGAAGTATGATATTAAAGTGTAAATATTTAAACAACTCTTGAGAATTCAAAAAAAAATTTTTGTAATGTGTTAATATATGATACTAATCATGATATTTTCGAAATACATGTAATAAACACGAAGGAGTGTTGAAAAGTCATTGTTCGCCAATTGCATATGCTTTTCTGCTGGCCCCACTACACGAAAAGTAATATTTGACCACGTCTTTCCACCGCGGTAAATCTTGAGCAGTGGATGTGTAAATATGTTGAGTATGAGACGAAGGTCAACCTTTGACTTAATTAGCCCCAGGTGATCTCTCCCCCGGGGGCTGTAGCAATCAAAAGTGGCACATCGTCTTGTACTACCCCTGGACAGAGATGTTGGTTAGGTGGGTCACAGGTAGGGTAAAAGGTGGGTACCTTTCATGTAATGTCCCATTACGAAATATGTCATACAGCAAAATGACCAAATGAGCCGAGAGTTCAACTTGATATTTCTCTGAAATCGCGCGTTTGATAAATGTAGGTGCTGGGAGGAAAAATCATAAACAGCTTTCCAGACTGCAAAGTTCATGAACGTGTACTTGTTTCGTTGAGTGGCGTTTAATCAAGCGGGTGTAGTAAACATGTGATTATTGATTTAATGTAAAGTTTTTGTATGATATTAGAATTAGTTACTGAATTGACTTTAAATGAATTTAAATTTATTCCACCTGAAAATTAAAACAAAATGTACTGTCTTTGAAAGTTATACAAAACCGTTATCAATCGGTGCACTGGCCCATATGGGTATTAAGAACACATGTTGAATTTTATGCCAAGTATTTTTATATCACTGATGCAATGTAAAGCCCCAGTCAATATTATCAACAAATAAAATATTCAGTTCAATTCAGATTATTGGAGTAACTGTTTTCTTGTATATTGATGTATGTTCAAACAAGTTAGCTCGTGTAACGCATATGTATACCATGTTTTTTTTTTGTTTCTTTTTGTATTAGGAATTTCTAACGTTTATATTCTAGCCAATGTGATCTTCTATATGCAATTGTTATCCGATTCAAAACACTCTAACGTGTATATTAATTTGGTTGTCGGTGTTTTTAATGCAACATACGAGGTATATACCAAATCCCCCATATAAATGTGCACCAATTGAGCTAGAATCGATATTGATTGTTATATACATTTTGCGCGATTCATTTAACTTTGTTTATCACGAAATCATCCATATAATACGTATTAGTGTCCGGCTTTCGTCAGTGAGTTTAGCAACCTCCAGTCACAATTAGTTCAGTTATTGATTGATTTATTGACTGCAACAAGATCCGGTACATGCTTGAAATATATATATATCTTGCATGAGTAGCAGTGATATCATATATTTAATACAAATCAAACGTGTGATCTTAATACTCGTATGGTCCATCCATACTTCCTTTAACGTTCGTCGGTAAATTTAACAGCCCTTAGTTATGATTACTGATTGATTGCAACAATGATACATGCTTTTTATACTTACATACACTTTTCATAAGTAGCATGTGATATCAAATATTTGATAAAAAAATCAACGTATTTTTATTGCTCATGTGGTCCATCCATCTTCCCTTTATCTTGACGACAACCTTACATTAACTCTTGTTGTTCGATATTCGTTTCTCTGTTAATAACTTCTTGTACTAAGTAGTTCGTTTATCGATTGATTGAAGCAAGGATCGATACATTTTAGTAATGCTTGTATGCACATCTTATGAAAAGCGTCTAACTACTGTATATTTTAATGCACCCGTATAATAATTACATGCGTCCAACACCAGGTGTTGTTCTTAACAGCCTGAAGTAATAATGACTTTAACTACAATTAATACAAAGATCAATACAAACCATGTAATTGATATACACATATACACTTTGCAGGCTAGGAATACTTACTGTTTAGTGCATTGGTATTTGGTTGTCAACATTCGTTGCTATGTAAGTAGTAATACATAATACAATTCACTGAAGAAAATGCAAGTGAATTTAATTAATTTTAAGACAGACCAAACACTTCCCATCAGAAGACTTAGTGCAAACTATAGAATATACATTATATTGTGATGACACCCTGGGGTAAGTTAGTTTACAAATATGCACTGTTAACTTTGATCGCCTAATTCTATTTTCAATCGTTGCAGATTTCCTTGCTCAGCAAACTCATTTTGTATTCAAATTACCTTTCTTCTTACATTTCAGTGCAAGTGAAGAACACTCTAACTTCCCTACAGTGATTACTGATTCAGTGACAGCCCTGGTACAATACGACGGTAACGTCACCGCCTGCTCCGCTCGTATTTACTTGATACCTTGTCGAATGGATATCATCCACTTTCCATTTGATAAACAGTCGTGCAGCTTAGCCATCGGTACATGGGTGCATAACGTCACCCAGCTCGACTACAATGCCATGTTTGACAAGGTACAACAGGAAGGGTTCATCCGAAACACTGAGTGGAGTTTGTTAGACTCCAGAGTAGACAAGTATTTAGCAGAGTTTATAGTATTCCCAGGAACCTATTCTTATATGACATTTACTCTATTTATGAAAAGAAAATCCCTTTACTATATTGTTAACCTTATACTGCCCTGTGTGCTTTTCTCTCTTTTGACCGTTACTGTGTTCTTTCTCCCCCCAAATTGTAACGACAGAATAACGATGGGCGTCTCAATTCTGCTAACGTTATTCGTATTTAACTTGCTAGTAGCCGACATCATGCCACCAACATCCGACAACGTCCCTGGGCTCTCATTGTACCTCCTTTTCAATATGGCGAGTGTAGTCGGTGTTATCGTCATTTCCGCTTTCCTATTGTCTCTGTACTCAAAACGAGGCCCGGTGCCATCTTGTTTGAGGGCAGTGTTTATTCAGATATTGGCAAAACTCGTTTGCGTTCGGAATGAGAAGAAATGCTTAGAGAGGCGATCTAGCAAAATTTCACCATCGTCAATACTTGAACGGTACAGTGTACCAAATAATACGAATCAATTTGAGTTTTCATTTGAAATGCCGTCGAGTTCAAGTCATGATGAAACAGAAGAGCATAACATGAATGGCAAAATGTCGTCTGAACGAACCACTAAACAACACTCAAAGAAAACTAAATGCAAAGAGGATGATACCCTTTTGAGGAAAAATGCCTGTTTTTTAAGAGAAGTACTGTATAAACTAGAAATCATAATTGAACAGAACAGGAAAGTAAACAACGTTTCAGAAAACGTACACAGTGCAGATCTGGAAGACGCCGAAGAGTGGCAAATGTTGGCTCGTGTAATAAACAGAATTTCGTTTGTCGTGTTTCTGACGATGTATGTCACGGGAACACTTTACATTTTTCTTATGTAGGTTGTAGAATCTCTCAATTTTATTCAATATTGCAGTTGAATGATTTCAACGAATATTAAGATATATTCGAAGGACAAATCCACTGCATTATAATTTTAAAAACTTTAAAAATATTGATAACCTATCGATAGTTTTTACCATGATCTTTCAATAGCCACTTAATCGAATTCCAAATTTTCAATATTTTTTTTTCCAAGATTAAATGCAGCAAATGAAATAAATTAACATATTTTAACTCTATTACGGCTCATAGTGACTTTAAAGACTTTAAAAACAAAATAATTGAGTTCCTTAATATCTTTTACACGTGAGTTACACCATGCACTATTGCAAAGACGAGGGGGTTATATTATACTTATTTATATTCCGGCTAGTAATGTATTCATTATGTAACAATTTACCAAAGAAAATGTTTGTTTTCCCTAACACAAGTATTATCAATGAGGTATGCACACAAGTAATGCAATCATGTTGTAATAAGATCAATAGCAAAAAAAATAATTTGCATAATTTATTATAATAAAATAGCATCAACCGCCATTTAAACAGCAACATGACTGAAACAAATAAATTTAAAAAAAACATACGTTACGAAGATGACATTTTATTTTATAGGAATTTATTCGCAAAGGATTCCCATTCGCTGTTGACATGTTTAAACATCTTGATGGAAAATTACACAATATCTCTTTGAACCCGAAACAAGGCATTTCTATTTTACTGTAAAATGCCGAATGTTGGTCTACAAATATGGCGGATTGCAATTCGTGAAATCCGTGAGAGCAGAGCAGACAGCAAAGACGGTTAATCTGAAAGATGAAAAGTATACTAAACGATTACAAAATATCTTAAAATGACAACAATGTCCAGTATCTCGCTATTTTACCTAGAGTGCATTGTAGTATGGCATTATGTGACACCCTAGCACTCCGGAAATTCTAATCCACGTAGTGAGCGAGAATTTATGAGAACTCCGTGTCATAAAGACATTATTCAGCCAAACAAGATTTATGATCTCAAATTATTTACAATTGCCAGTGACAATATACAGCTGTTCTTCTCACTGTCAGTTAACAAAACGCTTTTTTTCAAGGACATGTCGTATTTCATGATACAACAATAGTTATATTCGTCATCTGTATAATATTCCTCATACTGTATTGCAAAACTAATCTTAATAAATTCTTACATAGTTTGAGTCACTGTGATACTTTGTTTCCGATGGATTCGTGACTTAATGTTGCATTTACACTACAGAAACAACAAACAGGCAGGCAGGCAGACAGACAGACAGACAGACAGGCATACTGACACAGAGAGAGCGAGAGCGAGAGAGTGTGTGTGTGTGTATGTATGTATGTATGTATGTATGTATGTATGTAAGTATGTATGTATGTATGTATGTGTGTGTGTGTGTGCGTGCGTGCGTGCGTGCGTGCGTGTATGTATGTATGTATGTATGTATGTATGTATGTATGTATGTATGTATGTATGTATTTATGTACGTACGTATGTATGTGTGTATGTATGTATGTATGTATGTATGTATGTATGTGTGTGTGTGTGTGTGTGTGTGTGTGTGTGTGTGTGTGTGTGTGTGTGTGTGTGTATGTATGTATGTATGTATGTATGTATGGGATGATTACAGTTAATTTATTTGGTTATACGTTCAAACCTGAGACATCCAAGTATATACACCAGTGCAGTTCCTTTCAATCACTGAACTCCAGAAAGTACGTGGTGCAATTCTTGGATATTCTAGAGCAAGGTCGAAGATAATTTCAAATGACATGTAGATAACGTTGAGGGCGTGTATACAAGGTTAGTAACCATGCATTGCATAATGTCCTGAGTAATGAATCATACGTGTACCTATAGTTTCAGTTTTTCAGTCATTTAAGTACCTACAGTATTCTTATTTATTTATTTATTTATTAATTTATTTATTTATTTTGATTTGTATATTCTAAATTATTCTAATTTATCTAACTATTCAACCATTTAGCGAAGTGGGAAGTGAATAATTAACTAAATGACAATATTATACTGCAGAGATATTACCAATTTCAGACATCAGACTAAGCTTGGCGCCTATCTTTCAATTTGAACGTCACATCCGCTTAAAAGCTGCGAGAGTTCTGTTGCAATATGAGTGAATCCTGTTCTGTAATCTTGCCATTTTCACAAAATGTGGCCTGCAGTTCATCGTTGGCCTTTGGTTTTTAACATCACTTCCACTTAAACATTGCAAAAGGTTAAGAGGAAACTTGACTTAAGTCATTCCTTTGACAAAGTAGCTTGGAAAATTTGGTATGTGATTAAAAACAGTCCCGCCTGAAGGCTGAAGCTTTTAGCTCTGAAAACAAGTTAATGTATTAAACATGTGTTTGGTGTATTTTGTAATAACAATAGTTTCTATAGTAACTATTTAGAGTTATCAAGGAAGACATATAAAATTTCCACACTTTATCGTCGTAAACCACGCCACATGCACAGCCTCTTTTACGGCACCATTCAAGACTGTCAAGAGTTGATCATTTCGCAGTGTCAAGGGAGAATGTCACAATTTAGTTTCTAAATGAGGTGTGTTAAATCTCTAAGCCAAGTTGACGATAAAATACTCTGTCAGTAGCAGACGATCCAATGGTTGACTCATATGCCGGGTTTTGAAACGCCTCCCTGAGCAAGTCTTTTATATTCTCCTTAGACGACTTCATAGAAAATTGTCGTGTTCTCTAAGCTAATTACTGAAAACAAACGAAAAAGTAAGAATGAGAAAACATTTCACTGGATGAAATGGTATTTGGAAGGTTTGAAGAAAGTAAGTGATTTCAACATCATTGTACTATTATCCCGTTACCCCCCACCCCACCCCGCACCCATAACCCCAACACACACGTGGTGCTGCAAGAGGAAAAATCAGTAGTTCATCGGTGTTGGATAAAACACTAACGTCGTTTAGCTAAGCCTCGAACGCCACCTCACTCCTTTCTAGCTTAATAGGCCAACATTGATAATTGTTTCAGACACCACAATCAATTCAAAATCAGTTATGTAATATTATTTACTAGTATGGAAAACAAGCCAGTGTGTAGTGATTAAGAATACAATCTTTCATTAACTCTTTGATTTATTTTAGCTACATTTTTTTACTATATTATAACGAAAAGTCTTCCATTGCTGAAATTTTCTTCGAAAAATATTTGAATTGAAGGGAAAGGGTACACATCAGAAGTACTATCTTTTTTGCCGAATGAGAACTAAAATGCCCCCCCCCCCACCCACCCACCCATACATTGACTATTGATATAGCCCCTATGACCTCATTGCATGAAAGTGACCTCAAAACTTCAAATGTCACGAATACCATGACCTGTGTGAGTTGGCGTTTCAAGCTTGGTCGATTAGTCAGAAATATCGATTTTACGCAGTCTCAAAATTTATTGGAACAGCTGACCGCTGACCGCATAACCCGAATTCCTAGAGTGATCGACATACAGTCGAGGTGAGATGTGACCGTTTCTGGTTTCAGAAAGTAAGCGAGTCACCTACTTTGTAGCAAACATCGCCATAGCTTAATTCCTTGGAGATTATTTGATATTGACTTCCGTAATTATAGGTGAGATCATTGGCCCAATGTAGGATAAAAAACAATTCTTTTAAATAGGCCTCGGACCACGCACCCACCCCTTTTAGCTTGAGGTCAAAATTGATAACTGTGTCTAATAGCCCTGCCAATTTCACGCAGTACTATGAAATTAAAGCCAGAGTGTTTGGAAAAAAATGTTTTATTGACACTTTAGTGCCCTGCATGTACTATTAAACTTTATAAGGTTAGAGAAAAGTCATCCAATTCTCGATTTGACGACTCAGTTGTTTTAAAGAAATATTTGCTTTTAGGAGTTCAAATTAGATTTCATTAAAAGTACAGCCGTATTTCTGTCGGATGAAAACTAAAATGGTTCAACCACCCCCTCCCCTCAAAAAAATAAATAAATAAACAAACAAATAAATAAATAAATAAATAGATGGATAAATGAATAAATAAATAAATAAAATAAATAAATAAAATAAAATAAAATAAAATAAAATAAAATGATATACAAATGAAATAAAAGAATTACGTTTTTAACCTACATTGAAGATCATTGAACTAATGATCTCGCCCCTAATTTCAACCAATGCTCACCTAAATCATTTCCGACAAAAGGCCCGTCTTGTTATCCCACTTGTAGGTGTCGCTGATATGAAATAAATGATGGCAACTTGGGCATATATTTCTTTTCAAAATTACTAAATATATAAGTCACACAAATGCAAATAACCGCCAACATGCAACAATACGGCAAATGCACACATTGCAAATGTCGTGACGTGCGGTACTATATCCAGCTCGACTCGTTCGTCTTAATCTCGTAAGTTTGAGAGCTGAAAACATAGAGAGGGACGATATCAATGTTTGGCGGGAAACTGTTGATAGAAGTCATCGGGAAACCAAATCTTCGTTGAGACGTCTCCTATTCAAGTATAACAAACACTGTCACTGCAATGACTTCTCGTCTGGTAAAAGTCAATTGAGACAATCCTTAGATTAGATGAGAACCGACATACACTTGATACAGAGAACGGTAGTCTTTTGGCGGGAAAAGATTGTATTAGATGAGAACTGACATACAGAGAACGGTACCGTATTCTTTTGGCGGGAAAGTGTTAAGGAGAAAAAAACAGCTCAGAACAAAATTAGGAGTCGTCTCCTGGTCAAGTATCGCATATTGTAATGACTTCTTGTCGGTAAGAAGAGGAATGAAAAAGAACTGAATATTCGGTGTCGGTTTACAGTCTGCGACTTAATAAGTTTTGAAATCTGAACTCTATATCATTCTTGTCTCTTTGACTCAAAAGTAATTGATACGACAGATTCAGAGACAATAACATGTACTATTCAATAAAGTGTCCGATCTTGTCACGCGAAAAACTGTAATAAAGCCAATGGGAAGCTGTGAACAATGGTAAGGTGAGCTAGGTACGATATTTCTTGTATCGCGTGACCAATTATTACCTGTGTCGACATAAAGTGCAAATTTCCCGTGATCAAATTTTCTCTACTTAACACTTTCCCGCCAAAAATATCTTTCTCTTTACTTCAGTTCTCATATAAAGTAAAGATTGTCTACAATATACTTCTTACCAGACATTCGTGAATCGTACCAGACAATCACTGAGATGAGGGAATTCGAGTAACCAATTTGTAAACAAGGCCAACCATGTTTAATAAGAAATCATAAAACGGACATTTGTTGAAATTGAAGTCAATTATGAGTAGTAACCTTTAGAGATGAAATTTGTGTTGACTAGTCGATAGACTCAGGGATCGTCACACTTGTATGATTTACATGTATTTGTACTATATGCCTCGGATAAACAAGTTTTTAACTTTTGCTATAAACTATAGCCCACCATGGTTGAAAACAAGAAAAGATTCAAGGGTTACCGTAGAGGTGGAAATTATTAAGAAATATTAGAATCCAAAATGGCCGCCGAATACGGTTTCATCGAAATAATAAAAGATAGCTGACTTCCTTGAAAATAAGGCCATGACGAATCTTTACCTTCTGTTTGTTATTTCAAAAGGTACAAGAATAAAACTTGAAGCAATGTTGGGATAAATTTTCAGGGCTTTTGGTTTTAGTGAAATTGACCCCCGCCCCACCCCCGAGGCACGTTCTCCCTTAATGAACAACAGAGCGAAAATCAATTTAGTAGCTACACCACGCAATTGTATTGATGTTTGGTAAAATGTAACAATAATGTTAGTTTTTATACAATGCTTTCCCACTTTCTGCTGAAAGCGCTTAACAAATATTGCCCCTGATACGGACCCATAGAGGCACAAAAACCCTTAACTTCCTCAACTCCGGTCCCTGGGAGCACACAGTCTATTGCAGCCATTATAAGCGCACACGATTAAATCATTCATATCGCAACCTCTATTCTATCAGGTCCCCAGTTATACAGCTAGTTTGAGTAAGACGTGATTTAGGTTCAAATCTTGCTGAAGGATCTGCAGATTACAAACTGGCCACCCTTAACCATTTGTTCATAATTCCTCCATATACATATACTTAGAAGGAAATAAATGTTGGGAAAAACATCCGTGAAGTTTACAAATGGATTAATCCTTTGTGATGCCCGAGGGTTATTTCATTCAGTAGACCATGACAATATTAGTCTTCTTACAGTACATGCCTGATTACACTTCTATTTGATGCTCACCGGCCATTTCAATACGATGAAAGCCTTATGCTCACTCTTCACTTTTCATGGTCGGACAGCTGAAACACACGTAAACACTTCAAAATCAGAAGTATACATTTATGTAAAAATGACCCCTTTTTTGCGTAAAATTTGAATATCCTATATGCTGGTGATATAGAAGGATGTTTATTGTTATCCTAGTTTAGAATGCTGTTGATTTGCATTTAAAAAAAATATATATATATTTTTAACAATACATGACAATCGTTCAAATAATTGGAGCTGGAAAATTCAACTTTCCAGCTATTTCCCTAGCATATTTGAATCCCACGAAATCACTAGTAATCCCTATAAGTAGGTGGTATTATTGTTTACTTCCAGTAATCACATATGATATAAATTTTCCCGGTTTCACCATTCCAGTGTTATGGTTGGCTGAATTGTTATTGATTTGAACTTTATTCTGTGTATGTAAGCCCAAAAGTAAATTAAACATACATACATACATACATACATACATACATACATACATACATACATACATACATACATACATACATACATACACATACATACATACATGCATACATACATACATGCATACATACATACATACATACATACATACATACATACATACATACATACATACATACGCACGCACGCACGCACGCATGCATATCAGGATGACCAAACCCGTCATATATCTGGATGACCAAACCCGTGCTGGAACATCTAACCCTGTAAGAAAACACAGACAGTCTGTAATGCAAAACACTTGTCATTATGCTTTAGGCGGGAAAATGATAAATAGTCAAAACTCAGCTGCAACTATTATCTCAGTTTATTTTATCTTACACACTGTCACATGACATAGACTTTTTAATTTATCGAAACACACCAGGTAAGGAATTCTATC